>NC_091344.1:17463590-17778590 GCF_038502225.1 Cherax quadricarinatus
GCATGGCCACTCGCACCACTGTCGCCTGACACCTGCCCTGTTTCCAGGCACCGAAAATCGCTTTCAATTGTTAAATATATATATATATATATATATATATATATATATATATATATATATATATATATATATATATATATATATATATATATATATATATATATATATATATATATATGTGTGTGTGTGTGTGTGTGTGTGTGTGTGTGTGTGTGTGTGTGTACTCACCTAGTTGTATTCACCTAGTTGAGGTTGCGGGGGTCGAGTCCGAGCTCCTGGCCCCGCCTCTTCACTGATCGCTACTAAGTCACTCTCCCTGAGCCCTGAGCTTTATCATACCTCTGCTTAAAGGTATGTATGGATCCTGCCTCCACTACATCGCTTCCCAAACTATTCCACTTACTGACTACTCTGTGGCTGAAGAAATACTTCCTAACATCCCTGTGATTCATCTGTGTCTTCAGCTTCCAACTGTGTCCCCTTGTTACTGTGTCCAATCTCTGGAACATCCTGTCTTTGTCCACCTTGTCAATTCCTCTCAGTATTTTGTATGTCGTTATCATGTCCCCCCTATCTCTCCTGTCCTCCAGTGTCGTCAGGTTGATTTCCCTTAACCTCTCCTCGTAGGACATACCTCTTAGCTCTGGGACTAGTCTTGTTGCAAACCTTTGCACTTTCTCTAGTTTCTTTACGTGCTTGGCTAGGTGTGGGTTCCAAACTGGTGCCGCATACTCCAATATGGGCCTAACGTACACGGTGTACAGGGTCCTGAATGATTCCTTATTAAGATGTCGGAATGCTGTTCTGAGGTTTGCTAGGCGCCCATATGCTGCAGCAGTTATTTGGTTGATGTGCGCTTCAGGAGATGTGCCTGGTGTTATACTCACCCCAAGATCTTTTTCCTTGAGTGAGGTTTGTAGTCTCTGGCCCCTAGACTGTACTCCGTCTGCGGTCTTCTTTGCCCTTCCCCAATCTTCATGACTTTGCACTTGGTGGGATTGAACTCCAGGAGCCAATTGCTGGACCAGGTCTGCAGCCTGTCCAGATCCCTTTGTAGTTCTGCCTGGTCTTCGATCGAGTGAATTCTTCTCATCAACTTCACGTCATCTGCAAACAGGGACATCTCAGAGTCTATTCCTTCCGTCATGTCGTTCACAAATACCAGAAACAGCACTGGTCCTAGGACTGACCCCTGTGGGACCCCGCTGGTCACAGGTGCCCACTCTGACACCTCGCCACGTACCATGACTCGCTGCTGTCTTCCTGACAAGTATTCCCTGATCCATTGTAGTGCCTTCCCTGTTATCCCTGCTTGGTCCTCCAGTTTTTGCACCAATCTCTTGTGTGGAACTGTGTCAAACGCCTTCTTGCAGTCCAAGAAAATGCAATCCACCCACCCCTCTCTCTCTTGTCTTACTGCTGTCACCATGTCATAGAACTCCAGTAGGTTTGTGACACAGGATTTCCCGTCCCTGAAACCATGTTGGCTGCTGTTGATGAGATCATTCCTTTCTAGGTGTTCCACCACTCTTCTTCTGATAATCTTCTCCATGATTTTGCATACTATACATGTCAGTGACACTGGTCTGTAGTTTAGTGCTTCATGTCTGTCTCCTTTTTTAAAGATTGGGACTACATTTGCTGTCTTCCATGCCTCAGGCAATCTCCCTGTTTCGATAGATGTACTGGATATTGTTGTTAGGGGTACACATAGTGCCTCTGCTCCCTCTCTCAATACCCATGGGGAGATGTTATCTGGCCCCATTGCCTTTGAGGTATCTAGCTCACTCAGAAGCCTCTGTGTGTGTGTGTGTGTTTGTGCAAACAATCGCTGACAGGCGATCTTAACTATGCAAGACAAATCACGGGGGGTGGAAATCTTTAGCTCTAGTACCTTCACATTTCTCAGTGCATCATCAGGAGCAGTGCAACGTTGCGAGGCAGCAACTGAAGGGTTGAGAGGAAGTTTCCTCAGAGTAGCGCAGTGCGGGTCTGTCACCTACCACAGCCTGTCTCAAAATGTAGGCCAACGGTTGGTGCCAGCCCGGCACCACCACCATCCCCCTCCCCCCCATATGGGGTATCGTGGGAGATCATGGTATTGCGGAGCTGGCACCAACCGTTGGCCCACATTCTGAGAGAGGCTGTGGCAGGTGGCAGACCTGCACTGCGCTACTCTGAGAAAACTTCCCCTCACCCCTTCAGCTGCTGCCTTGCAACATTGCATACCTCCTGATATATATATATATATATATATATATATATATATATATATATATATATATATATATATATATATATATAAGTACACTATGGAGGAGGAGCTTGGACATGGGTGAAATTCCAGTCACTTAAAACAACGGATATAGCCCCACTCCATATAGGTGGCAGCAAAGCATTAGCTAAGAACTATAGACCAATAGCTCTGACGTCCCACATCATAAAAATCTTTGAAAGAGTGCTAAGAAGCAGGATTGCAAATCACCTGGATTCCCAAAATCTGCACAATCCAGGGCAACGTGGGTTCAGGGCAGGTCGCTCCTGCCTCTCACAACTGCTGGATCATTATGATATGGCCTTGGATGCACTGGAAGAAAATCAAAATGCAGATGTAATATACACAGACTTTGCAAAAGCATTTGACAAATGCGATCATGGCGTAATAGCCCATAAAATACGTGCTAAAGGAATAACTGGGAAAGTGGGGAGATGGATCTTCAACTTCCTAACAAATCGAACACAAAGAGTAGTGGTCAACAGAGTTAAATCGGAGGCTGCCATAGTGAAGAGCTCTGTTCCACAAGGCACAGTACTCGCCCCCATCTTATTCCTTATCCTCATATCAGACATAGACAGAGATATACATCACAGCACCGTATCATCCTTTGCGGATGATACTAGGATCTGCATGAGGCTGTCATCTGCTGAGGACGCGGTTAACCTCCAAGAAGATATAAACAGTTTTCCAGTGGGCAACGGTAAACAATATGATGTTCAATGAGGACAAATTCCAACTACTCCGTTATGGAAAACTGGAGGAGATAATAACTAGAACAGAGTATACTACAGACTCTGGCCATACAATAGAGCGGAAAAATAATGTAAGGGACCTGGGAGTAGTAATGTCTAAGGATCTCACTTTCAAGGATCACAACAGTGCCACGATCGCACGTGCAAAGAAAATGATAGGATGGATAATGAGAACGTTCAAAACGAGAGATGCCAAGCCAATGATGATCCTTTTCAAATCACTTGTTCTCTCTAGGCTGGAATACTGCTGTACATTAACATCTCCATTCAAAGCAGGTGAAATCGCAGATCTAGAGAGTGTACAGAGATCCTTTACTGCACGTATAAGTTCTGTCAAGCACCTTAACTACTGGAAACGCTTGGAAGCACTTGACTTGTACTCGTTGGAACGCAGGAGGGAGAGATATATCATAATCTACACTTGGAAAATCTTGGAAGGAATGGTCCCAAATCTGCACACAGAAATCACTCCCTACGAAAGTAAAAGACTGGGCAGGCGATGCAAAATGCCCCAAATAAAAAGTAGGGGCGCCATTGGTACACTAAGGGAAAACACCATAAGTGTCCGGGGCCCAAGACTGTTCAACAGCCTCCCATCAAGCATTAGGGGAATTGCCAATAAACCCCTGGCTGCCTTCAAGAGAGAGCTGGATAGATACCTAAAGTCAGTGCCGGATCAGCCGGGCTGTGGCTCGTACGTTGGACTACGTGCGGCCAGCAGTAACAGCCTAGTTGATCAGGCCCTGATCCATCGGGAGGCCTGGTCATGGACCGGGCCGCGGGGGCTTTGATCCCCGGAATAACCTCCAAGTATATACATATATGAAAGAGAGAGATTTTTTAATCTTCTTTTTTTTAGGAATTTAAGCAGCCTTGATTGGTGGTGTGTATGTGAAACGCAACCTTAATGACCTCGTGCAGTGTATAAGACTTTGAATCTAACAAACAAAGCACCATTCGTCACTTGTTACGCAGTGTTTACCTCGCTCTTAGAAGACGGAGGATTGAGCCTCTTCCATTCCTTGTGGTAAATGACCCACACAGGTTTAATACTATATAAATAATATTAATCATCAGTAAGGTCACAAGTCTGCCCAGCGACGCTGCTGTCCTTGTAAAAACAAATATATTCGTCTGGGTGAGATTTATACAAGTTATTCACCAAGCTGTGCTATATATCCCGAAGCGCTAAACTTGTAAGGATTATTCAGCGGAAAGACTAGTGGAAGTTCGATTCTTGGCCTCTAACTGTAGTTGATTCTGGTATAAACAGAGTGGAACCGTCACTGATCATTGCGCCACTCTTGCTGTACTCAGCGCTTAATGTAGCACTTGCCTATATTAAATAAGTATTTTCAAATAAATTGAACGTTATACTTCGTGTGTTGTTGTTTTGGGGTTCAGTAGCAGACAGTTGGTCTGGGCTGTAGCACCAAGCTAAGTTATCCCAGCTATCTGGCAGTATAAAGTGCTAAAATCAGCTTATCGCAGCCCACCAAGAGTAAAACCTTTTACGGGGAGCTCATCAAACTGCTGGCGATATCTCAACTCCCTCTCCACAACCTGAAACAATTTGTTGAGGTGTACATTGTGGTGGTGATGACGCAGGCGGGACCCGGGACATACTGGCGGGACCGGGGACACACTGGCGGGATCCGGGACACTGGCGGGACCCGGGACACACTGGCGGGACCCGGAACACTGGCGGGACCCGGAACACTAGCGGGTACGGAGACACTGGTGGGACGGGAAACAAACCAGCGGGACTCGGGACACTGGCGGGACCGGTGACACACTGGCGGGACCCGGGACACTGGCGGGACCCAGGACACTGGCGGGGCCCGGGACACTGGCCGGACCCGGAACACTGGCAGGACCCGGGACACTGGCGGGTACGGAGACACACTGGCGCGACCCGGGACACTGGCGGGACCGGGGACACTGGTGGGACCCGGGACACACTGGAGGGATCCGGGACATTGGCGGGACCCGGGACACTGGCGGGACCCGTGACACTGGCGGGGCCCGGGACACTGGCGCGACCCGGGACACTTGCGGGACACGGGAGACTGGCGGGTACGGAGACACACTGGTGGGACCGGAAACAGACTGGCAGGACCGGTGACACACTGGCGCGACCTGGGACACTGGCGGGACAGGGGACACACTGGCGGAACCTGGGACACTGACGGGACCGGGGATACACTGGCTGGACCCGGGACAAACTGGCGGGACCCGGGACACAGGCGGGACCCGGGACACAGGCGGGACCGAGGACACACTGGCGGGGAAGGGGAAACACTGGCGGGACCGGGGACACACTGGTGGGACCCGGGACACAGGCGGGACCGGGGGCACACTAGCAGGACCCGGGACACACTGGCGGAACCCGGGACAAACTGGCGGGACCTGGGACACACTGGCGGGACCCAAGACACACTGGTGGGACCCAAGACACACTGGTGGGACCCGGGACACACTGGCGGGACCCAAGACACACTGGTGGGACCCAAGACACACTGGCGGGACCCGGGACACACTGGCGGGACCCAAGACACACTGGTGGGACCCGGGACACACTGGCGGGACCGGGGACACACTTGTGGTACCGGGGACACACTGGTGGGGCCGGGGACACACTGGCGGGGAGGGAGACACCCTGGTGGGGACGGAGACACACTGGTGGGGAGGGAGACACACTGGTGGGAACGGAGACACACTGGTGGGGCCGGGGACACACTGGCGGGGAGGGAGACACCCTGGTGGGGCCGGGGACACACTGGCGGGGAGGGAGACACACTGGTGGGAACGGAGACACACTGGTGGGGACGGAGACAGTTATGGGGCCGGGGACACATTGGTGGGGACGGAAAATCATTGACGGGGTTAGTGACGCACTGATGGGAAAGAAATCTCTTAGGCACATTCACCTTCCAAGAGAGAAGCTGCCCTCATGTTGCTGAGGAGAGCTTGACTAAGGCACAGGAGCTGCCCTCCATATTTTTCTTAGACCAAACATAATTACTTGACATTCCCCAGGCGCTAAATAATTTACTAGTTTAATAATACACATTAAACCAATAGTAATAATTAGTCACATCTTCCGAAGCTATGTATGATAGCTAATACTGTATACGTGAGCCATGACATATGATAATTTACGGTATTACTAATAATACTATTACTACTAGGACTACTACATGTACTTCAGTGGTAGCGCCTGGGGATCATAAACGAAAAGGCCCGAGACTAATTCTGGGAAAGCTGAGACGAACGGGCATGTCTCCTTACAGCACCTGTCACTTTGTGGTAAGTAGGAAATAGTCGGCTGTTGTTTATTCCATAGGAAAGGCTTCCCATGGAAATAAACTACACTGCTTGGAATTTTGCAGCTAAGCTGAGCTAGTAACCCTTCGAGGTTAGAACGAATGTCTTCTTCAACTTATACGGGTGGGGCTGCTGGGGTCACACAATAATAAAGTAATAAAATGAAGAGCGATGCAGGTAGGAATGTGCAAAGGTGATGAGGGAGTGAAGGGCAGGAGTGTGTGAGGAAACAGGTTAATGGGGGTATGGAGAGTGCACGAGGAAAATCACAGTTGGTGCAATGCTTGGTTACGCTATTAATAATAATAATAATAATCATAATAATAATAATAATAATAATAATAATAATAATAATAATAATAATAATAATAATAATAAGAAGAAGAAGAAGAAGAAGAAGAATAAGAATAAGAATAATAATAATCAGATTAAGGGTGTCGCTGGGGTACACGGCCAGGGAGGAGGCAAAACATGAACTGTACTATTCACAAATTAAGGTCTCTTTTTAATTATTTTTTTTAAAGAATAGGGGATGGGGGGGAGGACTCAAAGGAGAAAAAAAAAAACGTACATCCTCATCCTCGTCCAAGAGTACCCTCGGTGCTACACGTAGTGCTGATGCTGCATGATAACTGCCCCCTACCCTACGAGGTACACCAGTAAGTCAGAATCCCTGGGATAGCACTTCCTGCATTAATTGAGGGGCGCTCAACCAACAAGAGAGACGGGGATCCGGAAACACGCCAAGAGTCGTACCCATTTGGCTGCCACCTCCCGGAATCGATAAATACTCCTGTCATCCAAGGACACGCGAGGCCGCCTACCAGGGCTCAGGAGAGCGGCCCGGCACATCCAGACAATCCAATTCCCACGGCAGTGACACTACCACTGAGGTCATTCTTCCCACTGTCTAGGAGATGAAATTCTCATGCGAGATATATCCCCCCCCCCAAAAAAATGAAGGCCGAATGAGAGAGGGGAGAAAGGTGTGTAGATTCGATTCAAGGAAGAAGACAAGAGATCTAATTCCCAGGATCAAGGTCACTTCACACTAAGGTACCCTCCCTTGAAGGATGGGACCACACAACACCACAGTTCAATTTAATGTCATGTTTTACTCACCCAATATGCATATAAACAACAAATCTGATAGCTATATTCAACAGCGAGTTAATAACGTGTTACAAAAAAAATACCACTGTATGAGCTTGTGATTAAAAAATGAAAACTTTCTTGTGTAAAACTATTTTTAAAGATAAAAAAAAGATTTACACGCGCGCTTGCACACATCAGAGTACAAAACAAATTCTGGCCACAAAATAGAGCGAAACACCAACGTCAAAGACCTGGGAGTGATTATGTCGGAGGATCTCACCTTCAAGGACCATAACATTGTATCAATCGCATCTGCTAGAAAAATGACAGGATGGATAATGAGAACCTTCAAAACTAGGGAGGCCAAGCCCATGATGACACTCTTCAGGTCACTTGTTCTATCTAGGCTGGAATATTGCTGCACTCTAACAGCACCTTTCAAGGCAGGTGAAATTGCCGACCTAGAAAATGTACAGAGAACTTTCACGGCGCGCATAACGGAGATAAAACACCTCAATTACTGGGAGCGCTTGAGGTTTCTAAACCTGTATTCCCTGGAACGCAGGAGGGAGAGATACATGATTATATACACCTGGAAAATCCTAGAGGGACTAGTACCGAACTTGCACACGAAAATCACTCACTACGAAAGCAAAAGACTTGGCAGACGATGCACCATCCCCCCAATGAAAAGCAGGGGTGTCACTAGCACGTTAAGAGACCATACAATAAGTGTCAGGGGCCCGAGACTGTTCAACTGCCTCCCAGCACACATAAGGGGGATTACCAACAGACCCCTGGCAGTCTTCAAGCTGGCACTGGACAAGCACCTAAAGTCAGTTCCTGATCAGCCGGGCTGTGGCTCGTACGTTGGTTTGCGTGCAGCCAGCAGCAACAGCCTGGTTGATCAGGCGCTGATCCACCAGGAGGCCTGGTCACAGACCGGGCCGCGGGGGCGTTGACCCCCGAAACTCTCTCCAGGTAAACTCCAGGTCCAGGTAAACATACACACACAAAAAGCATGAGTGTGTGTGCTGGTACAATATACATATCTATTAGCACTTGGCATGTGTTGGAGCTGCTGTAGATGATGCTGGTACAAATACAACCTGTAAAGAGTGCTCTTCTTTCTTGCCGGTGAAGGGCTCTTGCTTGAAGATACTGAAACTACCCTTCCCTTGGCTGGGATCACACTACCCTACATTTTCTAGGAACTATATGAACCCTGCGGAATTACTTCCCCAATGAATTTAATAACATTAATTTCATGGTAGTAGTAGGTAGTAGGTTGGTAGACAGCAACCACCCAGGGAAGTACTACCGTCCTGCCAGATGACTGTGAAACAAAAACCTGTAACTGTTTTGCATGATGGTAGGATTGCTGGTTTCTTTTTCTGTCTCATAAACACGCTAGATAACAGGGATATCTTGCTACTCCTACTTACACTTTGGTCACACTTCACAGACACGCACATGCATATATATATATACATACATCTAGGTTTTTCTCCTTTTTCTAAATAGCTCTTGTTCTTTTTTATTTCTTCTATTGTCCATGGGGAAGTGGAAAAGAATCTTTCCTCCGTAAGCCATGCGTGTCGTATGAGGCGACTAAAATGCCGGGAGCAATGGGCTAGTAACCCCTTCTCCTGTATACATTTACTAAAAAAGAGAAGAAGAAAAACTTTATAAAACTGGGATGCTTAAATGTGCGTGGATGTAGTGCGGATGACAAGAAACAGATGATTGCTGATGTTATGAATGAAAAGAAGTTGGATGTCCTGGCTCTAAGCGAAACAAAGCTGAAGAGGGTAGGAGAGTTTCAGTGGGGGGAAATAAATGGGATTAAATCTGGAGTATCTGAGAGAGTTAGAGCAAAGGAAGGGGTAGCAGTAATGTTAAATGATCAGTTATGGAAGGAGAAAAGAGAATATGAATGTGTAAATTCAAGAATTATGTGGATTAAAGTAAAGGTTGGATGCGAGAAGTGGGTCATAATAAGCGTGTATGCACCTGGAGAAGAGAGGAATGCAGAGGAGAGAGAGAGATTTTGGGAGATGTTAAGTGAATGTATAGGAGCCTTTGAACCAAGTGAGAGAGTAATTGTGGTAGGGGACCTGAATGCTAAAGTAGGAGAAACTTTTAGAGAGGGTGTGGTAGGTAAGTTTGGGGTGCCAGGTGTAAATGATAATGGGAGCCCTTTGATTGAACTTTGTATAGAAAGGGGTTTAGTTATAGGTAATACATATTTTAAGAAAAAGAGGATAAATAAGTATACACGATATGATGTAGGGCGAAATGACAGTAGTTTGTTGGATTATGTATTGGTAGATAAAAGACTGTTGAGTAGACTTCAGGATGTACATGTTTATAGAGGGGCCACAGATATATCAGATCACTTTCTAGTTGTAGCTACACTGAGAGTAAAAGGTAGATGGGATACAAGGAGAATAGAAGCATCAGGGAAGAGAGAGGTGAAGGTTTATAAACTAAAAGAGGAGGCAGTTAGGGTAAGATATAAACAGCTATTGGAGGATAGATGGGCTAATGAGAGCATAGGCAATGGGGTCGAAGAGGTATGGGGTAGGTTTAAAAATGTAGTGTTAGAGTGTTCAGCAGAAGTTTGTGGTTACAGGAAAGTGGGTGCAGGAGGGAAGAGGAGCGATTGGTGGAATGATGATGTAAAGAGAGTAGTAAGGGAGAAAAAGTTAGCATATGAGAAGTTTTTACAAAGTAGAAGTGATGCAAGGAGGGAAGAGTATATGGAGAAAAAGAGAGAGGTTAAGAGAGTGGTGAAGCAATGTAAAAAGAGAGCAAATGAGAGAGTGGGTGAGATGTTATCAACAAATTTTGTTGAAAATAAGAAAAAGTTTTGGAGTGAGATTAACAAGTTAAGAAAGCCTAGAGAACAAATGGATTTGTCAGTTAAAAATAGGAGAGGAGAGTTATTAAATGGAGAGTTAGAGGTATTGGGAAGATGGAGGGAATATTTTGAGGAATTGTTAAATGTTGATGAAGATAGGGAAGCTGTGATTTCGTGTATAGGGCAAGGAGGAATAACATCTTGTAGGAGTGAGGAAGAGCCAGTTGTGAGTGTGGGGGAAGTTCGTGAGGCAGTAGGTAAAATGAAAGGGGGTAAGGCAGCCGGGATTGATGGGATAAAGATAGAAATGTTAAAAGCAGGTGGGGATATAGTTTTGGAGTGGTTGGTGCAATTATTTAATAAATGTATGGAAGAGGGTAAGGTACCTAGGGATTGGCAGAGAGCATGCATAGTTCCTTTGTATAAAGGCAAAGGGGATAAAAGAGAGTGCAAAAATTATAGGGGGATAAGTCTGTTGAGTGTACCTGGTAAAGTGTATGGTAGAGTTATAATTGAAAGAATTAAGAGTAAGACGGAGAATAGGATAGCAGATGAACAAGGAGGCTTTAGGAAAGGTAGGGGGTGTGTGGACCAGGTGTTTACAGTGAAACATATAAGTGAACAGTATTTAGATAAGGCTAAAGAGGTCTTTGTGGCATTTATGGATTTGGAAAAGGCGTATGACAGGGTGGATAGGGGGGCAATGTGGCAGATGTTGCAAGTGTATGGTGTAGGAGGTAGGTTACTGAAAGCAGTGAAGAGTTTTTACGAGGATAGTGAGGCTCAAGTTAGAGTATGTAGGAAAGAGGGAAATTTTTTCCCAGTAAAAGTAGGCCTTAGACAAGGATGTGTGATGTCACCGTGGTTGTTTAATATATTTATAGATGGGGTTGTAAGAGAAGTAAATGCGAGGGTCTTGGCAAGAGGCGTGGAGTTAAAAGATAAAGAATCACACACAAAGTGGGAGTTGTCACAGCTGCTCTTTGCTGATGACACTGTGCTCTTGGGAGATTCTGAAGAGAAGCTGCAGAGATTGGTGGATGAATTTGGTAGGGTGTGCAAAAGAAGAAAATTAAAGGTGAATACAGGAAAGAGTAAGGTTATGAGGATAACAAAAAGATTAGGTGATGAAAGATTGAATATCAGATTGGAGGGAGAGAGTATGGAGGAGGTGAACGTATTCAGATATTTGGGAGTGGACGTGTCAGCGGATGGGTCTATGAAAGATGAGGTGAATCATAGAATTGATGAGGGAAAAAGAGTGAGTGGTGCACTTAGGAGTCTGTGGAGACAAAGAACTTTGTCCTTGGAGGCAAAGAGGGGAATGTATGAGAGTATAGTTTTACCAACGCTCTTATATGGTTGTGAAGCATGGGTGATGAATGTTGCAGCGAGGAGAAGGCTGGAGGCAGTGGAGATGTCATGTCTGAGGGCAATGTGTGGTGTGAATATAATGCAGAGAATTCGTAGTTTGGAAGTTAGGAGGAGGTGCGGGATTACCAAAACTGTTGTCCAGAGGGCTGAGGAAGGGTTGTTGAGGTGGTTCGGACATGTAGAGAGAATGGAGCGAAACAGAATGACTTCAAGAGTGTATCAGTCTGTAGTGGAAGGAAGGCGGGGTAGGGGTCGGCCTAGGAAGGGTTGGAGGGAGGGGGTAAAGGAGGTTTTGTGTGCGAGGGGCTTGGACTTCCAGCAGGCATGCGTGAGCGTGTTTGATAGGAGTGAATGGAGACAAATGGTTTTTAATACTTGACGTGCTGTTGGAGTGTGAGCAAAGTAACATTTATGAAGGGATTCAGGGAAACCGGCAGGCCGGACTTGAGTCCTGGAGATGGGAAGTACAGTGCCTGCACTCTGAAGGAGGGGTGTTAATGTTGCAGTTTAAAAACTGTAGTGTAAAGCACCCTTCTGGCAAGACAGTGATGGAGTGAATGATGGTGAAAGTTTTTCTTTTTCGGGCCACCCTGCCTTGGTGGGAATCGGCCAGTGTGATAATAAATAAATTAATAATTGATCTCTATACATGGGTGATGAAGCGTGTGTTCATTTACCTGCATGGCTCACACAAGGGTCCTGAGGGCTACACCAGGTACACTCGACACAACACATCCAGTGGATCTGTGTCAGTATATAAGGGAAAAAATGTTGTACTTCACGTAATAATTACAAGCCTAAAACGAAATTAATACATTAATAATTTATTATACATCACATTAAAAAGTTAGTCAGGGTAGAATGTTGGCAGAGTTCTCTCCCTCCGAGGTGCACATCGTGAAAATCAAGTCTACGGGAAACACACAAACGCTTCTATGACCCGTTCCCAATGACCGATCGAACTAGCTGCTGGCATATCTGGATTAATAACACAAAATAAAAAAAAAGTAGTGACCCAATTTCGACAATTTATCGTGAATTAAAAGTGCCCTAAAATACGGAATGTTTGCCTTCTTAAGAGACGCCTAGCAACTCTCAACACGCACTCTAGGTCACCTGAATTTACTTTTTTTTTTTTTTTTTTTTTTTATCGTTGGAGAGAAAACGAACAGAGAAGGATACGTCCGTGCTACAACACGTAAACCATCCATTATCTTTAATTACGCTATTGCTTATGTGTAAATATGGGTTAAAATACCTAAACTTAACCAAACGAAGAATGACAACTATAAAACACTTAAGTACGTTTGACTGAACAGAAATTTACGACATTCGGCAATTTTCTCAGGGAAAAATGTCGTGTCAAGTGAGACACTTTACACATCCATCACGTATACAATTTTTTATAATATAACAGAGCATGTATAATATAAAATATCGAAATGGACCCAACAAGCAACGAGTAGGGCGAGGCTTTATTCTGATTACTTACCCCAGGGTAAGTCTACTTAAGTAAGCCAAGCAATCTGGCTTGTTTTCATTATGGCCCTATTATCCTCTTCACCAGGATTACAATCACAACAGTCGACTAACGCCAGCATATTTATTTACTGCTGTTTAAGCAGGGGCAATAGGTGATAGGAAACTTGCCATGGTCTCGCACCCTGCACCAGACTGAACCCGGGTCCTCTGGTTGTGAGTCAACCACACTACCGAGCTTTTAGGCTGGAGGCAGCAGTAAACACCAGGGAGGGAGCAGTGATTCAAGTCCAAGATGATGCTGGATGACAGAAACACTGACAACCTCACGAGAGACCAGCACCAAACTTGGTCTTAACAATACCTTGCTGCTCTATCCCCGCCCATTCCTTGTTTATATTCACCTGCTGAACAGCTGACCTACTCTTGTCATCGTATATGATAACGCAACACCTCCGCCACCTGCAACACCTACACACCACACAAAGATGTTACGGAGGTTAATACAAGTATATACGAACACATGTATATGTGTGTGTGTGTTTACATTTTAACGAATACAGTTATGTTGATGCTTGCAGAGTAGCAAAGTATGTTTAAAGTTAAGTTGTGGAACTTCTAGAGCTCCTCGGACGCTGGCCGTGAACCCAAGATGCAGCAAGCATTCCCTCTTTGAATCGCCAAACTGAGATGCTGGAAGAGAGAGATGGTCTCTTGTGGTTTAGATGAATGTGGAATCCAGTTCTTTGAAGGATCCCATGACATGCTTTTCCCGGAGCCAAGTGTCTCTGAGCCTATTGGAATGAAATGGCACTGGGGGAGCCAAGTCCCAATATTCGTTGAGCTTGTGATCTTCCCTGTTATCAACAGCATAACCCTGATGGCCAGCAATAAATGGGTTTTAGGTGTCGTCCAGAGTAGATGAACAAGTACAATTAGTTGCACACCAGCTTTCTATAGTTCAAGTGATTCAATGCGATATCACCACTACTGGTGGGCATATCCAGGATGCTAACTACTAACGTTCAAAGTTATCTGCCCTTTGGAACTTTAACAGTTCAGACCATGCAGATAGCTTCGGTCAACAATCAGTTTGATGCAAATTCACTTGGGTCAAGACTTGTGCCAGTCTTAGAGGAGAACTGCATCTACAGTCTTAAATCTGCTTTGTGTCTAATAATGTTCTCCCTCAACCTATTACACATATGAGAGTAAGATACTGAATGTACACCTGATAGTGAAGTGTACATACACTACACCTGATAGTGAAGTGCACATACACACCTGATAGTGAAGTGCACATACACTATACCTGATAGTGAAGTGCACATACACTACACCTGATAGTGAAGTGCACATACACACCTGATAGTGAAGTGCACATACACTACACCTGATAGTGAAGTGCACATACACTACACCTGATAGTGAAGTGCACATACACACCTGATAGTGAAGTGCACATACACTACACCTGATAGTGAAGTGCACATACACTACACCTGATAGTGAAGTGCACATACACTACACCTGATAGTGAAGTGCACATACACTACACCTGATAGTGAAGTGCACATACACTACACCTGATAGTGAAGTGCACATACACTACACCTGATAGTGAAGTGCACATACACTACAAAATTCAATCTGACCATAACGAAAGCATTATAAAACATTTATTTTAATAATATTAAATGAATGTAAACTCACATATGACATATAAGGTAGAATTTAGCTAAAAAATATACCTTAGTTTAAGTAAGTTTAAGCGAGGTATCTAAGTTAGTTTCGCTCCAAAAATAAAAATCTTTGTATCACTCTCAATGAAAAAATATGATCTTACTTTCTGTATTATGCAGGATTCTACATTTTTATAATAATGTTTAGAAAATTTGGGGTGGTGAAAAAATGTTCCATAATATCAGTGGACGGGGGTTTGTTCTGAAAACGGAAGTGTCTAAGACACGGCGAGTTGAGAGCCAGTATTCACATAGTTGTGGTTACAGGGGTCGAGTCACAGCTCCTGACCCCCCCTCTTCACTGGTCGCTACCAGGTCACTTTTCCTGCTCCTTGAACTTTATCATACCTCTTCTTAAAGTTATGTATGGATCCTGCCTCCACTACATCACTTCCCCGACTATTCCACTTCCTGACAACTCTGTGATTAAAGAAATGCTTCCTTACATCCCTGTGATTCGTCTGAGTCTACAACTTCCAACTGTGACCCCTTGTTGCTGTGTCCCATCTCTGGAACATCCTGTCTCTGTCCACCATGTCGATTCCTCTCAGTATATGTCGTTATTATATCCCCCCTATCTTTCCTGCCCTCCAGTGTCGTCAGGTCGATTTCCCTTAGCCTCTTCTGTTAAGACATGCCCCTTAGCTCTGGGACTAGTCTTGTTGCAAACCTTTGCACTTTAATTTCCGTACGTGATTGGCTAGGTGTGGGTTCCATACTGGTGTTGCATACTCTAATATAGGCCTAACGTACACGGTGTACAGGGTCCTGAACGATTCCTTATTGAGATGTCGGAATGCTATTCTTGGGTTTGCCAGGCGCCAGTATGCTGCAGCAGTTATTTGGTTGATTTGCGCCTCAGGAGATGTACCTGGTGTTATACTCACCCCAAGATCCTTTTCCTTGAGTGAGGTTTGTAGTCTCTGGCCCCTTAGACCGAGAGGTGTGTGGAAGGTAGTAACAAGTTGAGAGTTGTTGATGGAGTTAGGCTATGTAAGTTGTGGTGTTTTAGTGACGTTTGAGCCATAGGTTGTTTTTGGTGATCTTGTCTATACTCTCGCAATATTATTTGTGTGGGATCTGTTTAAAATTTGGAGAGTACAAATGAAGTGTTTTTGCCTGCAGGCTAAAGGCCGGCAGAAATGTGAGGTCATGGAGACCAGAAGCGAACTGGGTCTTAAAACCGGCCCGGGCATCCGTCACCTATCAGTTCGGCTCATTAACTGCTAGTGCCAGAGGCGTGTTTTCACTTCTCAGTAAAGGCGCGTTCCATTTTAGCTTCAATCTTTGTGCAGCGGCTATGACTTCAGCTTTTTGTGACATTTTTTCAGCTTTTTTTTTTTTTTTTTTTTTTACTCAGCTCAGCAGCCCACCGGGCATTGTCCAAATGCCCATATGGCCAGTCCGCCTCTGATGGAAATTCACTGTTTTCATATGGCCTAACTGTAAATAACTAGCCGTGTATTACTGGTGTATGGTAAGTTAGTAATGGTGTTGTGTGTCCCTTCATAAATTAAGGTTTCTGTTATTTTTTAACACATCGGCCTTCTCCCACCAAGGCAGGGTGGCCCGAAAAAGAAAACCTTTCATCATCATTCACTCCATCACTGTCTTGCCAGAGGTGCGCTTACACTAGTTATAAAATTGCAACATGAACACCCCTCCTTCAGAGTACTGCACTTCCCATCTTCAGGACTCAAGTCCGGCCTGCCAGTTTCCCTGACTCCCTTCATAAATGTTACCTTGCTAACACTCCAACAGCACGTCAAGTCCTAAAAATCATTTGTCTCCATCCGCTCCTATCTAAAACGCTCACGCATGCTTACTGGAAGTCAAAGTCCCTCGCACACAAAACCTCCTTTACCCCCTCCCTCCAACCTTCCCTAGGCCGACCCCAATCCTGCCTTTCCTCCAACCTCTCTACACGTCTGAACTACGTCAACCTCTCCTCAGCCCTCTGGATAATAGTTTTGGTAATCCTTCACCTCCTCCTAGTCTCCAAACTACAGATTCTCTGCATTATATTCACACCACACATTGTCCTCAGACATGACATCTCCACTGCCTCAAGCCTTCTCCTTATTGCAACATTCACCACCCATGTTTCACACTCATATATGAGCGTTGGTATAACTATACTCTCATACATTCCCCTCTTTGCTTCCATGGACAAAGTTCTTTGTCTCCAGAGACTCCTAAGTGTATCACTCACCTTTTTCCCCTCATCAGTTCTATGATTCACCTCATCTTTCATAGACCCATCTGCTGACAGGTCCACTCCTAAATATCTGAATACATTCACCTCCTCCATACTCTCTCCCTCCAATCTAATAAAAATCTTTAGTCACCTATTTTTTTATCCTCATCACCTTACTCTTTCCTATATTCACTTTTAATTTTCTTCTTTTATATACCCTACCAAACTCATCCACAACCTGTTAATATACCTATATTTTTTATAAAGGTGAGTTTCTTTCCTTCCTAGGAATCAAAGGTGTAATAAGGATATTTACCACCTGTTTATTAGCTTTCTTTTTGTTCAGTTACAAGTGTAGCCCTAGAGTGGAATATTTTTATATTTAACATACGCCCCTAAACAAGGCTTTAACCCCTAGGCGACAGCATAACTGCGTAATATCTGTAAAAGAATTTTTCAGAAAAGTTTAATTTTTAAGGGAGTTTAGCCTATTGGCAAGTGTCTAAAACATTTGGCATCCTCTCAAAAATACGTTATGTACCACAAACAGCACTACTTAACATTATTCATTAATCTACCCCTACCTCACCTGTGCTATTTGTGCCTGGGGATCCACAACAGAAAAATCACCTTTAGCCAATAATAACCTAGCAATATCGATACAATGCGTATGATCACCCAGTCCACTGCTAGACAACCCTCCCCCCCTCTTCAAAGACCTAAATCTACTCACTATACAGAACATTCACTTTTACTACTGTGCATCCTTCATTTACAGAACAATAAATTCTAATATTAATCCCGACCAGAAGCACTTTCTTGATAGTTGCAACAGGACCCATCGACATAATGCTAGGCACAAAAACCTATGACTTACCCAATGTCCGGCTTAATTGAAAAGAATCAATGTACTTAAAAGGGCCCAAAATCTGGAACTTTGCCGGAAATCTCCAGTCACTCTTAGTCAACATCTTCAAAACTCCCGTCAAAAAACACCTTTTCTCCCAAACATATCCCACTATCAGCTAAATATGTGAAAACTGTATATCCATATTCTCAATGTGACAAATATATGGAAAACAACATAATCTTATTCTCAATGTCTCTAATCCTCCCAACCATTAAAATGCTTAATGTGTCCACAATATGTTAATATGCTAGAATCCTCATTACCTATAATCATAATCAAACCTGTGATTCTTAAAACGATTAAACTCGATAAATGTGTGCAATTAAAGAAGTGTGTGTGGGGAGGGGGGGTGGCATGACTGAGCAGGGTGAAGCCTGCCGCTCCACTCCAGGGTAACTTCAATCAATGTACACTAACCTTTATTCCAAACAGTAGGCAGTGTGTTGTAAAAGACCGTGGTTTGTCCAGGTCCTCGGTGCTCGAGTTAGCTGACCTGCAACGCAAGTCCTAGTATATGTGCACTTAATACCCAGGTTATTTACATGCAAGGTAGTAGCTGGGTGTGCACCTGTATACCTGTTGGGTGAGTCACGTACCTCCATCTCGCTATGGTGTGCTTTCGCGAGAGATACGGGTAAATCCACGAAATCCGCGAGGGAAGTCGACCCCGCGGCTCACCTGTGTAAACACAATTGCCTCTCTTAGCCCGGCTTGGCCTTCTCCCTGGGCACTCAAACTGCCGGTTAAGGGTGCCTATAGCATAATTAATGTATGAGAAGTATAATTGCTACAATAAGCTAACGACTATAACTTAGCCTAAACTTATGTAGTAGTAATGTACAATACAGTGGCCCGTGAAGGCAGAGTGAATAAGCTACGTTCTAGAAATTTAAATGTACATACAGAATTGACACCTCGCTTGGGGTCTCCCTTAACCCCCCTCTTCCCTATATTCCCCCCACTGAGGGTGGGCATAACAGTTCTGGGGAATCACGAAATTCCCCACAATAAAAGCCATATAGCAAGTACTAGTAGGATATTCAATTCTCTTGTATTCACTATAACTCCTAGATTTACTGTTTACAACCACTTAAGAGACTGTATATAAAAGCACTCACACATGACCTACATCTGTCACTTCAGTAACACACATGACCTACATCTGTCACTTCAGTAACACACATGACCTACATCTGTCACTTCAGTAACACACATGACCTACATCTGTCACTTAAGTAACACATATACACATGACCTACATCTGTCACTTAAGTAACACATATACACATGACCTACATCTGTCACTTAAGTAACACATATACACATGACCTACATCTGTCACTTCAGTAACACATACACATGACCTACATCTGTCACTTAAGTAACACATATACACATGACCTACATCTGTCACTTAAGTAACACATATACACATGACCTACATCTGTCACTTCAGTAACACATACACATGACCTACATCTGTCACTTAAGTAACACATATACACATGACCTACATCTGTTACTTCAGTAACACACATGACCTACATGTCGCTTCAGTAACACATACACATGACCTACATGTCGCTTCAGTAACACATACACATGACCTACATCTGTCACTTAAGTAACACACATACACATGACCTACATCTGTTACTTCAGTAACACACATACACATGACCCACATCTGTCACTTCAGTAACACATATACACATGACCTACATCTGTCACTTAAGTAACACACATACACATGACCTACATCTGTCACTTAAGTAACACACATACACATGACCTACATCTGTCACTTAAGTAACACACATACACATGACCCACATCTGTCACTTCAGTAACACATACACATGACCTACATCTGTCACTTAAGTAACACATATACACATGACCTACATCTGTCACTTAAGTAACACATATACACATGACCTACATCTGTCACTTCAGTAACACATACACATGACCTACATCTGTCACTTAAGTAACACATATACACATGACCTACATCTGTTACTTCAGTAACACACATGACCTACATGTCGCTTCAGTAACACATACACATGACCTACATGTCGCTTCAGTAACACATACACATGACCTACATCTGTCACTTAAGTAACACACATACACATGACCTACATCTGTTACTTCAGTAACACACATACACATGACCCACATCTGTCACTTCAGTAACACATATGACCTACATCTGCCACTTCAGTAACACACACGACCTACATCTGTCATTTCAGTAACACACATACACATGGCCTACATCTGTCACTTCAGTAACACACTTGCACATGACCTACATCCCAGCCTAATATGCAAAATGGACTCACTGAATTTCCCATCTCCAAAACTCAAGTCTGGCTAACCGGTTTCCCAGAATCTCTTCATAAATATCACCTTGCTCACACTCCAAGAGCACAACAAATATCAAAAACCGTTTTTCTCGTCTCTGATTAACTCGGTCACACATGCTTGATGGCTAAGGCCCTACCTAACTGTAATATACCTGTGACTTTTTTCGAGAGTTTCCCTACACACACACACCCCAGCCTGGAGTCAGATTTTTCTACTGATTGCCTCGTCGCCAGGCTGTGGCTGTTGGAGGCCCGCTGGTGCACATATTATTATTATTGTTACAATCACAACTAAGTGCTACACCCATATAACATACAGCGGTGCGCACATATTCATCATGGCCTGGTTGATCTGGCACATATGAAGGAGATAGTGATCCCGCTTCCTCTCCAAGAATTCTACACTTGTTAACGAAAGTATTTCTGATTATTGGTGGTAGGTTGATTAATCAAGGCCCAGGATGTTGGCACACTGTTCTCTTTCTGTGCGTATGGCAGTCCTGTTTTCCAATGGATTTATTTTAAACCTCCTCCTTTATCCTTCCTTCCAGTACATTTTGGTAATGTGTAGGGTTGGGACTATGCCCTCAAGTATACTATGCCCTCAAGTATCTTTCACTTGTGTATTAATTACGCATCTCTCGCCTCCGCTCCATAGAATACTTTTTCAATACTTCGAGACGTTAACACTCAGAATCATCGTCATGCCCTATTTCTCAACCCTTCTTGAACATCAACTGCTTCTTCCATCCACCCTACTTATATACGCCTTCCTGGTCAGCATATCTTGGTCCACCTGTTCTACATGACTGAACAATCTCAACAATTCCACTCTCCTCCTAGCAATCATTCTTTTCATACCATCACACAGTCTTCTAATTTCTTGACTTTTTATTAGGTGCATAACATTAACACCCCCTTGATCTCAGAGTTGAAACTTCCACTGCCTCCAGCCTCGTCCTCGCTACTACATTCAAACACCATACATCAACACTACAAAAACGTCGGCACTGCTATATTCTGATTCAACTGTTTCTTGTTTCCTTCAGTTATTCAATAATTTATTTTCACACATTCATCAACACAACAGCAACTTTATTTCCCTCAGGTTAGGTAAGGTTTGTCAGGAAACAGGACAAGCGTTTCCTGATGCGGGTCTCAATCATATGATGACCCGCAGCTGGAGTTTTTGGTTATCTGAGGCCTTCTGCTGCCTTACCGGTCCACCCCTTTAAAAATTATGGTTAAGATTATTTCTCTCACCTACTGTTTTACCTCGTCCTTCACAAACCCTTCAGCTGGAATATCCAATCCCAAGATTACAAATACTTCTCAGTCAAAACACTCCGTCCATCCAGTCTGACCCCTACACTCTCATTCCCTACACTCCTTCAGTCTCTCATCATTGTACTTCTTTCCGTGTTCCCATTCAGTTTTCCACACCTACACATCCTTCAATCTCCTCCACCACCTGTAATTATCTTCTGAATCTTAGCAACATCTGTGAAAACCATGACTTTATATCAGGGTGATCTTACAATAACATCAATAAAACTTTCATTTCAGCACAACATAAACATCCATGGTGTCGTAATACATTCATATTTCAGTCTCTTTACTTCAACATATTCATCGTCTCTCCTACTACATAGACAGCCATGAAATGTCTGCCTCTATTCACTCATTTATATCAAACAATCACAGAAAGAGTGGGACTCGAACCCAGGGTAGTGGTATACACTACAGTTTTTGACAGGTACACACTAGAGTTTCTGACAGTGATGTATATACTACAGTTTCTGACAGTGAGGTACACACTACAGTTGCTGATAGTGAGACACACACTACAGTTGCCGACAGTGACGTACACACAGTTGTTGACAGTGAGGTACACACTACAGTTGCTGACAGTGAGGTACATACTACAGTTGCTGACAGTGAGGTACACACTACATTTGCTGACAGTGAGGTACACACTACAGTTGCTGACAGTGAGGTACACACTACAGTTGCCGACAGTGACGTACACACAGTTGTTGACAGTGAGGTACACACTACAGTTGCTGACAGTGAGGTACACACTACAGTTGGTGACAGTGAGATACACACTATAGTTTTATCATGGCGGGTTTGTTATATTCACAATGAAACACGTAACCCTCGAAACTGCTCACACACTGAGGTTCGGAGTTCGAATCTCCGGTACAGCTTGAAAACATTAGGACGTGTTTCCATAAGACACCTGCTGTCCATGTTCACCCATCAGCATAAAATGGGTACCTGGGTGTTAGTCGACTGGTGTGAGTCGCATCCTGGGACAAAACTGACCTAATTTGCCCGAAATGCTTTGCATAACAAGCGGCTTTTTATATAGTAGTACGTCATTCATATCAGCTAGGCCTGTATACCTTGTATATGTACTTGTAGAAATAAAGATATTATTATTATATTATTAAAGCGCCTTTGATAATGGGAAGTAATGTAGCTTGATCCTTCGGCCTGTACGTTAGCCAATGTAAGGTGTGGTGGAGACTGGATCCTCCGTCCTGCCTCCGTCCTGTGTGTCTTATCCAGTGCAAGGAGTGGTGGAGACTGGATCCTCCGTCCTGTGTGTGTTATCCAATGCAAGGAGTGTAGGAGACTGGATCCTCCGTCCTGCCTCCGTCCTGTGTGTCTTATCCAGTGCAAGGAGTGGTGGAGACTGGATCCTCTGTCCTGTGTGTGTGTGTTATCCAGTACAAGGAGTGGTGGAGACTGGATCCCCCGTTGTGTGTGTGTTATCCAGTGCAAGGAGTGGAGACTGGATCCCCCGTTCTGTGTGCGTTATCCAGTGCAAGGAGTGGTAGAGACCGGATCCTCCGTCCTATGTGTGTTATCCAGTCCAGTGGTGGAGACTGGATCCCCCGTTCTGTGTGTGTTATCCAGTGCAAAGAGTGGAGGAGACTGGAGCCTCCGTCCTGTGTGTGTGTGTTGTCCAGTCCAGCGGGGGAGACTGGATTGTCCGTCGTGTGTGAGAAGACTGGATCCTCCGTCGTGTGTGTGTTATCCAGTGTAAGGAGTGGTGGAAACTGGGTGCAGCGTCCTGTGTGTGTTATCCAGTGCAGTGGTGGAGACTGGATCCTCCGTCCTGTGTATGTTATCCAGTGCAAGGAGTGGTGGAGACCGGATCCTCCGTCCTGTGTGTGTTATCCAGTCCATTGGTGGAGACTGGATCCCCCGTTGTGTGTGTGTTATCCAGCGCAAGGAGTGGAGACTGGATCCTCCATCCTGTGTGTGTGTTATCCAGTGCAAAGAGTGGAGGAGACTGGAGCCTCCGTCCTGTGTGTGTGTTATCCAGTCCAGTGGGGGGAGACTGGATTGTCCGTCGTGTGTGAGAAGACTGGATTGTCCGTCGTGTGTGAGAAGACTGGATCCTCCGTCGTGTGTGTGTTATCCAGTGTAAGGAGTGGTGGAAACTGGGTGCAGCGTCTTGTGTGTGTTATCCAGTGCAGTGGTGCAGACTGGATCTTCCGTCCTGTGTATGTTATCCAGTGCAAGGAGTGGTGGAGACCGGATCCTCCTTCCTGTATGTGTTATCCAGTGCAAGGACTGGTGGAGACTAGATCCTCCGTCCTGTGTGTGTTATCCAGTCCAGTGGTGGAGACTGGATCCTCCGTCATGTGTGTGTTATCTAGTACAAGTGGTGGTGGAGATTGGATCCTCCGTCCTGTGTGTATTATTCAGTGCAAGGAGTGGTGGAGACGGATCCTACATCCTGTGTGTGTTATGTAGCGAAAGGAGTAGTGGAGATTGGATCCTCTCACTACAGGCAGCACACTCCACCAACATTCAATACACTAAACCTACTCACCATACAAAACATCCATACTTATTACTGCACCTATTACATACATAGAACACTTAACTCTGATATTAACCCTCCCCTCAAACATCTCCTTGCCAACCTCAACAGAACACATGACCATAACACAAGGCACAGATCACTCTTTGATGTTCCTCGTGTCCATCTCACACTATGCAAAAACTCAATGCACATAAAAGGCCCTAAAATCTGGAATTCATTACCTGTAAATATAAAAGAAACACTACCTGTTTATAAATTCAAGTCTCTTCTCAAAGATTACTTACTCACCCAAAACCTAATAAATACTGAATAACTGAACATTATAAATTGTATATCTTAAATGTTTCTCACAATTATATCACATAAATGTTAAACCTAAAACCCAATCTAACTTTATTATTTTTTAAATACACTACCTAACAGAATCACTACCTAACTGAATGCAACCATATGACCTGTCTTTGTAATACTCACTTGTGCTTTATAGTTATCTGTTTACATTAATGTTTTATCACTGATTTCATCATTGCTTAGTAGCAGCGCTGTATAGTCCTTGTGGCTTAGCGCTTCTTTTTGATTATAATAATAATAATAATCATTGCTTAGTTAATCTTAAGTTAATTTTAAGCCAGCCCGTAATGCTATGCATAGTATAAGTGGCTTTGGCATACTGCTCTTATCTGTATTTTTTTGTACCTCTGTATGTGTGCATAAATTGGAAATAAATAAATAAATAAATAAATAAATAAATGCAAGGAGTGGTGGAGACTGATCCTCTGTCCGCTAAGTGCGGCACAGACACACTATATATCTGCAGTCACGTAGCTACTTCAACCAGGTGTTGATAACGAACACTGCAATGTTCACCTGACGCAGGTGCTATCGCAAACTTGTCTTTTAAGTATTAGATGGTTCAGAAACAGCAAAAGTATGAGTAGAGTAGCACCAATAGAAGCAGTAGTTGTCCTAGTAGCAGTAGCACTAGTAGAAGTAGTAGGACTAGTAGCAGTAGTGGCAGTAATAGCAGTAGTAGTACTAGCATCAGTTGTAGTAGTAGTTGTAGGTATCACTGGTAGAGGAACGCCAATAAAAACGTAAACCAGTTTCCAGATGGCAGACACTAGTAAATGAGAATATAAGTGATTACCAGGTGGTAGTTACCAGTAGTTGCGTAGATCAATGGTTTTCAGGCGGTAGACGACAGCAGACGCCTAGATAAATGGTTCCCATGTAGCAGACGCCAGTAATCGTATAGATCAGTGAATCTCGTGTGACAGATGCTAGTAGACGCGTAGATGAGTATTTTTCAAGTGACAGACGCCAGCAGACGCGTGGATGAATAGTCTGCAAGTGGTAGACGCCAGTAGACGATTAGATGAGTAGTTTCCAAGTGACAGAATCCAGCAGACACGTAGTTGAGTAGTTTGCAAATGGTAGAAGGCAGCAGACGCGTAGATGAGTAGTTTGCAAGTGGTAGACGCCAGCAAACGCGTAGAAGAGTAGTTTGCTAGTGGTAAATGTGAGAGCCGTTCATTGAAGACAATGTGCCAGTTCTATTTTTTTCTTAAAACTGTTCATGCGACCCTTCCTTCAAGTATTATTTCTACTACTAGTATTATTTACTCACGGAGAAATGCTAAACACGTAGGGGTCATGCAACACCTGGTGAAATGGGAGGCATTCTGGTTCGATCTAAGGAAGAAGGGCAGGTCCAATTCCCTGGATCCAAGTTTCCCAAATAGTAAGATCGTTTTAAAACTCGTTCCAGTGCGTCAAAATCTGTACACCCTAAATTGCAGCTAAAATTATTTTATTTAGTCATTATTGGTTTGGTTAGATTTATTTAGGCGAGGTTAATTCTCTTTAACTGTAATATGTTTTCGTATAACAGCCGATAACCAAATTATAGACTCGGGAATTTATATATGATAGCACCGTCAGGGTGATGGGGTTGTGAGGCTTGTGATAGCACCGTCAGGTTGGTGTTATTGGTTGTGAGGCTTGTGATAGCACCGTCAGGTTGGTGTTATTGGTTGTGAGGCTTGTGATAGCACCGTCAGGTTGATGGTGTTGTTGGTTTGTGATAGTACTCTCTGGGTGATGTTGTTGGTTGTGAGGTTTGCCAGTCTAGGTGATCGTGTTGTTGATTTATGAGGTTTAAAGGTTATTAGATCGTGATTTGACAACGGCCCAGGAGGAGCGAAACGTTGTCATAAGTTTTCTCTCCTAAGTGCGGTTGTTGGTGAACTGTTCCACCCACAGTACTGTGACTTTTCATTCTTTCCCTCTCAGACCGAGACTCAGGTTCGCACATCTCACCCGCAGTTAAGTTTAATATCTTTATTATGCACCTCATACCCATCTTGTGCGCGGTAGTCAAAAAATTACAGAGGAACATAATGGGTCCAGGGACTGGGAAGCAAAGTTTTGATAGCTAAACTAGTTACAGTGGTTATGAACTATTTACAAGCTTATATCTTGTTAGAATCGTAATGCGTTATTTATTCAGGCATGAATTAAGTCACACCTATAATTACCTGTCTGCAAGTGCTCTGCCCTATCCTCCCCATCCCTCAGTGTTAAGCTGACTATGGTACACATTTTAACGGTTTGTCCACGGCCTACGTTTTTCCGTCACGGTTCCTTATAAATTACATTTGTGCCTGTAGGGATCTCGGGGAACTTTTAGGGAAAACTTTTGACACTAATAATTTAATAGGATTTTTAAGTAATGCTGGCAATTTTAACTTGTTGTGAAGGTATCTATTTGCGTTGAGTGTTTATTCGTCTTGGTATCTTCTATTGCTTGTTAATTTTATCTTTGTGTGTGTGTGTGTGTGTGTGTTGTATACATTTTTTATTGATAACAGCGCTAGCTGATTTACAGGCACAGTGATCTGTAAATATCACAACTAATTCTCAAAACTTATTAACTAAAACAAGGCTATTAAGAGATCACAGCAAACTCTTCTAAGTGAATACACACAGAAATATGCATTCATTCAAGTCCATATACACTTCTGCTCTCACTACATACACACTACGGACGATATACACCTTTAAATATATGCAAAATGCATATGTGGAGATTTCGTCGTCGCTTGGGAAACCCCATGCTCCTGGTATACCCTGGAGGACTGGTTGTGTAATAACTCTATTGTCTCCACTGACTTTTTCTCATCGGAAAGCTTACCTGGAGGTTATTCCGGGGATCAACGCCCCCGCGGCCCGGTCCACGACCAGGCCTCCCGATGGATCAGGGCCTGATCAACTAGGCTGTTACTGCTGGCCGCACGCAGTCCGACGTACGAGCCACAGCCCGGCTGATCCGGCACTGACTTTAGGTATCTGTCCAGCTCTCTCTTGAAGGCAGCCAGGGGTTTATTGGCAATTCCCCTAATGCTTGATGGGAGGCTGTTGAACAGTTTTGGGCCCCGGACACTTATGGTGTTTTCTCTTAGTGTACCAATGGCGCCCCTACTTTTTATTGGCGGCATTTTGCATCGCCTGCCCAGTCTTTTACTTTCGTAGGGAGTGATTTCTGTGTGCAGATTTGGGACCATTCCTTCCAAGATTTTCCAAGTGTAGATTATGATATATCTCTCCCTCCTGCGTTCCAACGAGTACAAGTCAAGTGCTTTCAAGCGTTCCCAGTAGTTAAGGTGCTTGACAGAACTTATACGTGCAGTAAAGGATCTCTGTACACTCTCTAGATCTGCGATTTCACCTGCTTTGTATGGAGATGTTAATGTACAGCAGTATTCCAGCCTAGAGAGAACAAGTGATTTGAAAAGGATCATCATGGGCTTGGCATCTCTCGTTTTGAAAGTTCTCATTATCCATCCTATCATTTTCTTTGCACGTGCGATCGTGACACTGTTGTGATCCTTGAAAGTGAGATCCTCAGACATTACTACTCCCAGGTCCCTTACATTATTTTTCCGCTCTATTGTATGGCCGGAGTCAGTAGTATACTCTGTTCTAGTTATTATCTCCTCCAGTTTTCCATAACGGAGTAGTTGGAATTTGTCCTCATTGAACATCATATTGTTTACCGTTGCCCACTGGAAAACTTTGTTTATATCTTCTTAGCTTTGGCTAAGATTACAAAAATTTTCTCTTGGCCAGAATATATACCAATACTGCAAGTCTTGTAGCGTTTATCATCTCCTTCCCTAAAAAATAGACTAAGAAAGTATCCATGGAGAGGTCGAGCAACTAAAGTCAGGCAGCAAATAACTTAATTCAGGTAGTAAACTGGCCTCTAAACAGCCCAAAATCAATTCAAACGTTTTACTACGCGAGATCCACCAGCCTCAGAAGAGTCGTTCTGTAGATATTCACAGTTCTTTTTCGAAAGATTTGTCAACGTTAATTCATTACTTAAGACTTACATCATGCTGAAGCATCAGGGGCTCGGATAGACTTATTTACTCGGTTGTAGACAGTCTAATTTACAACGTTTTGTTATGCATGTCTTTTCAATTATGATAATAAATAAGCACCTAGCATTTTGTTATGAGAGACGGTAAGGATATAATAGCACACACAGGAGTGGAGAGATATCTGTAATCCAGCTCCGAAAATTTGGAATCAACTGGCTCACAAGATAACACAAATTACCCAAGTATTCGAAACTTTTACACAGATAACTTTCATATACTCGCACCCACTCACCTGCCTTGCGAAAAGGCAAGTGTGTTTGGTCTCATATCTCGTCAGACGGTGGATTTAGGACACTTATACCCCTTCATCTCCTTGTCAAGTGGGTGTGAAAGATACCTGTTTTATGTATGTAGTGCACTGAAAAACACGCACTGCACACCTGTATAACAAAAGATAATGCCACAGATGGAAGAATTCATAACTAATCCTCTATTTTGAGAGTAAACTTTAGATGACGTTTTAATTCGTGACTAAATAAAGGTCCAGGAGGGACCGAAATCTCGTCAAAACTTTCGTCTCCAAAGTGTGAGTAGAATAATTATGAAAACTCTACAAGCCAGTTAAATGACTGATACGCACCAGCTACAGCACAGTGATTATTATCATTATTATGGGGGAAGCAATAAACACATTAGGGTCATACAGAGCCTGGTGAATGGGAGACAATCAGGTTCCATCCCAGGAAGGAAAAGACATGTTCCATTCCTTGAATAAAGAGTCCTTTCCCAGCATGAAGGATCCTCCCTGGAGAGCTGCAGTACAGTAAAAACCCTTCATCGCACCACTATTATGTGACCGCTACACACGCCCCAAGCCTGTTACATACTCAACACACGTCTTGCGTGTTATGTAAGTAACAACATTTATGCCCGCAAACCCAGCTGTTTTAGGTTCTCTCGGAGTAAAGGGTGTCATCGCGTCCCACGTGATTCAGGAACTAATACTATCTGAGGGATGTACTTATGTCTGGCTGTAAACCTTATGTAAGTAAGGACTGTTCAGCTGACCAATCTGTTAACGATTTTTTCTGAAAACGAATACTATCCATCATATAAGTCGAGTAAGTCTGCTCGGCTACCCAGTCGTGAACGAATTCTATCCCTGAAAGAAACATGAACTGCTAATCTGCCCACTCTATTAACAAATTCTGTTCCTCACTGAAATAGGGACTGTTAGACTGACCAATCTATTAATGAATTCTAGCCGACCTGCGATCAAGGAAAGGCTAGCTGCCCATCCTGTTAACGAATCCTTGCCCTTGCCAGCACGTAAGGGAGGGTTTGGCTGCTGAGTGTACTCACCTGCAAGCAGGAACTGGTTGGCTCAAACGATACACACGTCAATTAGAGGGTGACAAGCTACTGCAAACAAATCATGGGCTATGTTAACTGACCACTCTGGCTTCTACTTATGTAGATTTTACTATTTCCCTGCCTTTACACATTATAGCCAATATGAGAGAGAGAGAGAGAGAGAGAGAGAGAGAGAGAGAGAGAGAGAGAGAGAGAGAGAGAGAGAGAGAGAGAGAGAGAGAGAGAGAGAGAGAGAGAGCGAGAGAGCGAGAGAGCGAGAGAGCGAGAGAGCGAGCGAGAGAGAGAGAGAGAGAGAGAGAGAGAGAGAGAGAGAGAGAGAGAGAGAGAGAGAGAGAGAGAGAGAGAGAGAGAGAGAGAGAGAGAGAGAAATTTCAATCTGATGGTACATTATATAATTAGTTGCCACAACTGTTCTTAAAATTAGGGATTGAGTAAACTTGTATTATTTATTGCGTAGACTTTGCACGCCTCCATCATCTAGTGCGGTACTGAAGAAAAAACATTCCAACAGCAGCGTAATGACTACATGTCTGCGCTGAATGATCACACTGTTGTGCTTAATTATCACATTGCTGCGCTTAATGATCACAACGGTGGAGCATCTGTTCGTATGTGACTACAGAGTTCGTAGTTCAAAAGAAGTTCACCAGCAGTAATTTACTAGCTTACGGGGAATGTTTTCTTGTGAAGAGGAATTAACACGTGATCATGTGCAGTTACTGGCCCACGTAATAGTTACGTACCTGGCTATGGATATGGAGCACATGAGGTACCACAGTTTGAGATTCATACCTAAGTATCGAATCTTGCAGCCAGGTGGCCTAGTGGCTTACGCACTGGTCTGGAGTTTTACGACTCACTTGCCATAGGTTTAAACCCCACCAGTACCGTGGTTTATCGAACTCTGGTGTAGGTGGCACCAGAGACATCGTGATACGTTGGTATGGGATCATGGTACATGAAGTACCGCAGGTTGATATTCATAAATGAGTATAGAACGTGGGTACAGGAGGTACCTAAGGAACTCATGTACATACTTACCTACGGGCTCAGGTACGAGATACCACATGCAGAGATTCATACCTACGTACGAGACCTGGGTATAGGAGGTACTACATACTCGAGCACGTACCTGGCTATGGGCTCGGGGTCCAGTTGGTACCACTTGTCGATGGGGTCTGTGTTGATAAGCCTGGCCAGCGCTGCCTCTGTCAGTGTCACTATGCCAGTGTTGGGGTCGGCGCTCCACTGCCCCTTCAGGAGGCCGCCATCGCCGCCACCGTCGCTACTTCCGTCGCCAAATCTCATTTTGCACAGCCCTCGGGTGCTGCTTTTACTGTCTGATGAACCTCCTGCCAAAGGAAGGTTCTCTAACGCCTTTTGAACCAGTTTGACTGATTTTCTTATCTTTCAGGATGAGGTTTAATAAACTTTCCTACTATGTCCGATTTTGGGATATTGAATTGTTACTATCACTCTTTATAAACATTATATATTTTCTGTCTGCTATGGGTAATATATATTTAAAACGTTTTCGCGAAATGATCACAGTAATTTCAAAGTGTGCATTCCAAGCAGGACTGTTCCGACAGCAACAATCACCCGTAACTCAGGGCTTGAGACTTGCGGGTAGAGGATTCTTTACACCGGCACAGCTGCGACACTCGATCCGTTGAGGGACGGAGAGGGAACGTGCTGCTCCACTCTCTCAAGACTCGCGGCCTAAACTGACTTCGCGGGATGATGATGGCGCGAGAGATGCAGCAGCAGCCGCTCTCAGAGTTGCCATCAATATGTTATTCCTGTATTTCCCTGCCCAATTTCCATAGGACATCCATCTTTCGAGGTTTAAGGGAAGTGACATGCGGCTGTTTTCGGTATTTGTAGAGTACACTGCTACCGTGTTACCAGGTTGTGGGGGCAAAACCAGTTGTGCTGACGGACCATCTGGTCACCTCACTAGGCACCAGTCTTACGCAACTTTCCGTTTATCTGAAATTTAGTAAAATCGATTTTTAAAAATATATGATACGCTGATCACAGACTTACAAGTCCGTGTAATAACATCATCACAAACATGCATGCATCAAATCCTTTCGTTATCTTGGTAAAAAAAAGTGGTGAAAATAAAAGCTATAAAGATTGATGAACGATATCAACATTCGATATTGGTTGGCTGAAAATATCCTCGGGAGAGGGTTAGGCCTTGTAACTGTTGTTAATCTCACCTGTTGTTTGTAACCTATTTTGCCTGGACTTACTGTTTCTTGCACCTGCTATATGGGCTTGTTGAACCTACAAATGCATGCATTTAGGGTTGCTAGCACCTAGGGCTGCTTGCTCCTACGGTTGCCTGTATCTACAATTGCTTCCACCTTCAACTGCATCATGCACTTACAGCTGCTGACACCTCCAGTTACTTGCGCCTACCGTTGTTTGCACTTTTGGTTGCTTACACCTGGGTTCGATTGGACTTACGAGTTGCTTGCACCTACGCCTAATCTTGCTTACACCTATAGTGCTTTGTGCATCATCTTGTTTACACCTCATGCCGCTTGCATTTGTTCCATCTTCTGTTTCTTTCACCTTCTGTTTCCCTCACCTATTGCACCTACTTCTTGCACCTCATGTTGCTTGCACCCAGTAAAATAGCCTTGACTCTTGCTTAGAACTTGAGAATACTGTAAGAGTGAAGGCCATCTAACATTTAATAATACATCTAGCACTCAAACCAATGAAGAAAAGACAAGTGCAAATCAAAACATTATATAACAACGTCTACGTAGGTCTCTTTCAAGACAAGACTGACTTGATAAACCTCTACCTAGTGCGAAACGTTGTCACAATGAAAACTTGTTGTGCATCTCTCTCTCTCGTGTATATCAATAAGATACCCACATTACAGCATTTTATTGTGATGAAATTTGGTTCACCATGACTCACAACGTGTGTCTTATTTAAATAACTTCTGTATACTCTACCACTGTATCATCAACAGTGTCTCCTCTTCATTACTGTGGGCAAAACGCCTTTGTATCCACGTAATGAAGCTCTTGACCAAACTTTTTCTACAAAACTTGTATTGGCTGGAACATCTCAGAGCGAGAAACCACTTACTTTAAACCTGTACTGAAATTCTGTGTCAAACTGGGTATTCACCTTTTCACTCAGTTTCTTATAACACATTAATTTAAGCATTACAATTCAGGTATGCAAGTCAACATCCTTGCTGGACTTATTCACAACTCAATACTCTAGCTGGAATAATTCACAACCCACAAAAACCTAGCTGGAACAATTCACAGCTAACCCACAATAACCTAACTGGAATAATTCACAACTAACATACAATAACCTAGATGAAACAATCACAACTAACCCACAATAACCTAGCTGGAACAATTCCCAACTAGATCATTCTGAGCACTCTTAACCTGACACTAGGAGAGGGCGGGTAATCCTAAACTCTTTTAGTCAGAAGCAATGAAAGCTACGACAAGATCATCCTAAACTCTTGGTCAGAAGCAAGGAGTGGCTAGCGATCTAAGCTCTTTGAATCAGAGTCTTGGAGAGGCTATGTGGTTCTAAGTTCTTTTCCCGAAGCCAGTTGGTTATGATCTCTTAGTAAAAAGCTAAATAATGCTAACTTATTTTAGCTAAAAGTTTGGTGGTCCCTAATTCTCATAGCTAGAAGCTAAATGATCGCAAACTCTTGGTCCCAAGATCTTCTAGCAGGATGCTAGGTAGTCCCAAGCTTTCTTAGCAAGGAGTTAATTGGCGCCCAGCTCATAGCAAGAAGACAGATGGTTCACAGTTTATAGCTAAAATCTAGTTGCTCCCCAGCTCTCACAGCTAGAAGCTAAGTGATCTAAAAGCTCTCAAAGATAAAGGCTTATTGGTCCCAAACTAATAACTAGTCGAATCCGAGCTCTCATAGCTAAAGACTAGATGGTCCCGAGCTCTCGTCGCTAAAAGCTAGATGCACGAGGGAAAAGATTGCATTTAGGAAGGTGACGTCATACGTAAAAGGCAGACGTGCTGAGGCTGAGTACAAATGTGAATGCAGAGATTCAGTTATGGTGGAGTAATTGAACAGAGGAAAAAAAAAGTTAAAGATAGAATCTACGTGAAAGGTGAAACCTTTAGAAGAAGGCAGACAATAAGCATGTCAAGGCGCTGAAGGAGAGGTTGAAAATAAAGTGTGCGTGTTCTCTGATAAACGGGGCTATATATCAAAAGATTGTGAACTCTCATGATGACCTGGCAATTCTCGCAGGAGCGCTGGGTGCCTTTCCATGAGATGGCCATGAGTGATTCTGGTACGACCAGTGAGCAGCCGTGAGAGAGTATTTTACCACAACCATCTGTGATGGAATAAGGATGCCCAGAAGCCCAGTTGTGGTTTGATTTAAAGAAATCTGTCGGTCACCAGCTCAGATTAACGACGCTGGCAAGTGTCCCGCAAGCAATGTTTATGAACTTCGATTTAGAGTTTTGCACCGACGCGGCTAGTTTATTGTGCGCACCAAGTCCATCCTATGGGCGGGAGCGCAAGAGCAAGTGTAGAACTTATACACAGTTGGGAAAGGGAAACTAACTGCAGATGGTTAGAATGCCCTGAGCTGCGGAACATTGAAAAATAGTCTATACGTTTACTATCTTCAACATTCGAGTCCAATAATTTAGATAACTGTTACTTTTTTTGTTTACTGAAGATGCAACAAATATAAAGTTGAATTATTATACTTTAATTAAAGCACTGAACCTAAATGTATTCACCTAATTGAAGTTAATGTGCAAGTTCAAAGGTCTTGTAACTCACTTTGTTAGTCTGTGATAACGGACAATGGTTGTAATGTGAATGATAGCAGCGGTTAGATTTTTTTTATTTTGACGCCTAAGCATCTCATATCCGTTTAGTGGACGGTAGCGCAAGAGCATATGTATAAACAAGTGGCCTAGGAAGCAGGCCCCAAAAGGGTTTACAGGAGTACATTTGGGTTTATATCTACAGTTCACTTATCTGTTGCAAGCAAATTTAGAAAATTTGCTTAATACGTCCAGCATCTTATATTCATTAATAAGATATCGTGACATATCACAAAGGTTATTGTACTATCTCTAACATAGGTTATTATACTATCTCTATATTCCTCAGTAAGTGGATAAATTAAGCTAATCATTAAGATAGTGACCATAGGATTGGCCACATATTTTGCATATGGTTTGATCATCCGTGTGTCTGCCAAACTCCTAGAAGTACCTGTAACTAAGCCTAAGTCTGGCTACTACACCAGTCAGTCTGTTCACATTACAAGTTGCTCCATAAACGTACTTATCTGCTGTTCATGCTATCATACTAAGGCTTCTAACTGCATTCCTATAGCATTCAGTTTAAATTTTTACTTGTCTCCTAAAATTATTTCTAATGCTGGGTACAGGCACACCAGGGTAATTTTTTGAATAACGTATCAACTTGATCATGAAGGAGCAATCCAATGTGTAATGGAATTAATAATAATTATACATTAATTTATTTTTCCCAGATTTTTGAGTATCTATATCTGGCTTCTCCAATGAGCATGTTGTTATAGTCATTATGTGAGTCAAGAGCCTTCATTGATGACACAGTATCAGTAATAATCAGAGTCAAACTCAGTGTCATAAGTAAACTTTAGCGCCATTAGGATGGCAAACTCGAACAAAGTTCCTATCATTCTTAACTAGGGAGATGACAACAAGAGCAGATGCAGCCCTGCAAGGAGACTCCTGCTTAGATCAATCAGTATATATAACTTGTGATAAATAAGCGAGAAATTTCTTGAGCAGTTGCTTTTGCAAGTGATTTAAGGAAGGGATTACTAGTGATGAGCTTCTTGGGAGGGACTTGCAGGTACGTGATATTAAATGAACACATCTTCTATGGAGGGGAGGAGTAATAGCCGTGAAAAGGGCGCATCCCAAGAAAATCTACTAGGTGACTAAAGAACTCTCTCGGAAAATACGATCAGAAAAATGAAGTATAAAATAAGCAGAGGATATGGAGCCAGTTGCAAACACAGTGGTAGTACTGGAGTGCAAGTTGAAATAAGCAATGCCTGCGCATGACTAAAATGAAGAACTGAAGTCAGAAAATGATGAGCTAAAGAACAGACTTAACTGTAGAGACTTTCCATAAAGGCAGTGAGATAACTGAAACAAAGAACAGAAAAGTGAAATATGAAAGTAGACTGAAGAGACATAATGAAGTCGGACGACGAATGAAAATGTTAGATCTGCTGTAATATCTAGTCGTATGATCATATAAGCCGTGATCAGTAAAATATTAGAAACAATGGGTATCAGGGAATCCCATATAAAAAGGGAATATTAGACTTAGCATACAGAGATTAAAGAAGCGCCCTCCCCCCCAGACATACACGTAATCCTTCCTGATGAAATGTGTCTAGTATGTAAGATGAAGATACCTTTTATACACAGTCTAGCTTAGATAAGACTAAACCCGAATGAATGCAAAAAAATAGTACCCATCGGATCGAAGGATTGTTTTTCTAATTATTCAAATTCTATCCGGGTACACACGGATTTTAGAGATCTTTTCTGATGTTTCCAAGACACTAAGCAATCGATAAGCAAAGGAATTACAGTTTGAAAAGCCATAATTAAACCATAAATGGGGATATGGAATGTAGGGTGTTCCGTGAAAGACAAGAGAATCTAAAGTTGAGTTATCTCGCCTAACCAAAAAAAAAAAATAAAAAATCAATAGCATATTCTATCGAGGTCATAACATGATTGTCCCTGCCAGCACAAGTTTGTGAATATAGGAGAGTGGGTGCAGGAGCAAAGAGGAGTGTATGCTGGAATAACGAGGTACAGCGAAGAGGAAGAAAGAGCTAGTATATGAGACACTTTTACAAAACAAAAGTCATTTAAGGAGGGCAGAGTATATGGAGAGTAAGAAAGCGTTAAGACTGTGGTGAGGGAGAGTAAAAGGAGAGCAAATGAGAAAGTGAGTGAGGTTTTGTCAGCAAATTTTGATGAAATCAAGAAAAAAGTTTTGGAGTAATATTAATAAGTTGAGAAAGCCTAGGGAACGAATGGATCTAACAGCTAAAAACAAAAGAGTGTAGTTATTAGATGGAGAGGTGGCGATACTGGGAAGATGAAGGGAATGTTTTGAGCTGCTAAATGTTGATGAAGAGATGGAAGCAGTGCTTTCATGCATTAGCCAGAGAGGTTATATAACATCTTTTAGGAGTGAGGAAGAGCCAGATGTGAGTGTGGGGGTAGAATGAAATGGGGTAAAGCAGCTGGGATTGATGGGATAAAAACAGAAATGTTAAAAGTAGATGGGATGATAGTTTTGGAGTGGTTGGGGCTTTCATTTAAAAAATGTATGGAAGAGGGCAAGGTATAAAAGAAAAGGGGACAAAGGAGTGTAAAAATTATAGGGGAATAAGCCTGTTGAGTATACCTGGTAAAGTATATGGTAGAGTTATTATTGAAAGAATTAAGAGTAAGATGGAGAGCAGGATCGCAGATGATCAAGGAGGCTTTAGGAAGGATAAAGGGGGTGTGTAGACCAAGTGTTTAAAGTGAAACATATAGGTGAATAGAATCTAGATAATGCCTGAAAGCTGGCTGCCTTGGATCAAAAGGTCTAGCGTGAGCTGGGCGCCAAGGTATTGGTCCAGTGTGGTACTGTTGGTAAAGCACTGCATACCTTGTTCCTAGGTTCGAGTCTCCTTCGGCCAGAGATCAGTGTTTGTGAATATATATATATATATATATATATATATATTTATATATATACATGTATATATATATATGTATAAATATATATATATATATATATATATATGTCGTGCCGAATAGGCAGAACTTGCGATCTTGGCTTAAATAGAAACGCTCATCTTGCCATATAGGACAAGTGAAAATTTGTGTATGCAATAATTTCGCCAAAATCATTCTGAACCTAACGAAAAAAATATATTTGATTGTGTTTGTTTAGTACTAAATTACTGTAAAAGTATTTAAAATATATTTAGTTGGGTTAGGCTAAAATAAATTGTTCTTGTTATAATAAGGTTAGGTAAGTTTTCTAAGATTCTTTTGGTGCAAAATTAAAAATGTTTACATTAACATTAATGAAAAAAATATATCTTTAAACGTATAAGAGAAAATTTCAGAAAGGACTTAATTTTAAATGAGTTCTTGCTAATTGACCAGTTTTACATATTCGGCACGACATACATACACACACACACACACACACGCTCACATATATATATATATAGACCAATTTTACCTATTTGGCATGACATTATATGTCAGCATAGTTGCTGATCCTCCTTTACATGTGTTGTATAGCTTAGTTGTACCATAGTACCATCCATGTGTTTATATAGAAGATCCCTATGAGGCCTAGTGACTGTATGACGTCACGGGGTACAGCATGGGTGAGTGAGACGCTCTGCCTCACTCTCACTCCACGGATAGACATCAAGCAGGCAAGCAGGCAGGCCTGGGCTCCCATCCCTTACCACAGTCGGACAATACATAGCGTTACCATCCAACAAGTGTGTCTACCTTCAACCCTCATATCTCCTTCCGAACCCCCACGACGTATATGTGTGTCATGCTGAATAGGTAAAATTGGTCAATTAGCAAGAACTCGTTTAAAATTAAGTCTTTTCTAAAATTTTCTCTTATATGATTAAAGATATATATTTTCATATATGTTAATGTAAAAAATAATAATTTTATATCAAAAGAACCTTATAAAACTTACCTAACCTTATTATAACAAGCACAATTTAATTTAGCCTAATCCAACTAAACATATTTTAGATAAGTTTACAATAATTTAATGAACAAACACAATGAAATATATTTTTTTCGTTAGGTTCAGAATGATTTTTGCAAAAGTAGTGCATACACAAATTTTCACTTGCCTTATCCGGCAAGAACAGCGTTGCTATTTAAGCCAAAATCGCAAGTTTTACCTATTCGGCACGACATATACATGAAGGGTTGGGAGTGCATGAATGAAAAAAAATGGATATTAAGGGGTGCACGACTACATTTGGTTGAGACCTACTATCTTAAGCCAACAGTAAAATATCGACCTTCATTAAGAGGATGGGTGACCTTTGTCACTTTTATAAAGCCATTCCATATTTACCTTTCGTGCAATAAAGAAATCTCCTTGTGAGTCTTCAAACTTTCCACACTGGTGTAACCCACTTAGGAAACTGAAACTTACTAGAGTATACGTGCCAAATTTGCCGATTTTATATTTAACGCTATATGGGATACATTTTACCCTGAAATAACATACGGGTTTGTCTCCCTTGGGCGAATTCACTCTTTAGTGTCTGATGCATTTTATGGAAATTGATACCATATAGTTTAGGCTGTGTAGGTGCAAATTTCCCAGCTTACTAATATGGTTAATAACACTGTAAATACTGTGAGAAAACTGGTGAATGAGTCTTCTAACCGACTTCAAACATTCTAGGCTATGTATCTTATATGAAGGTCAAAACTGGGTTATAGGCGCCAATTTGCCATTTTTATTGAGGAAATTACGATATTAATTTTCATGTGATAACTTCTTAATGTTTTCTCTGACTTTAAAATCTTCTCGGCTAAAATTTAAATGCTTTTTAAAAGCGTGGTTCACTCTGCAGTGTGTATTGAGACAGACGAGGCCTGGCTTATGAGATATGGGTATGTCTTCAATTACGCAGTAACCGAAACACATCTTATTTGTGTAAGAGTCCTTTATTCATCTCCTTTATTCATCTTTTCTACGATGGGACTTACAATCTACTAATGCTTAGGTAATATTTTTTTTTTACTGTTATATGAATATGAGCAGGTGTAAGAAGCCTTGCCAATGCATTTTGATTCACCCGTGACTGAACCCTGTTCTTTCAATTGTTAGCTGTATGCGCTACTACTAAGCTACGATGGGCCATGTGTTGTGGACTGCTGCACCTCTAGATACATGCAGTTTACTTAGAGGTTTCATCTTATGAAGCCTGCAAGAGTTGCAGCATATTGTGAAGCCACACAATGGAGCGTCACTGGGTGATGGATGCTGACAGAAGAAAACTGTGTGCGATTTGGTGTGGGGAACTAATGTGTTAATGGAGAAGTCAAAAATGGAGCTGGACGAATGAGGATAAATGTGATGAAAATTTTCGCTATCATTTTACAGTGATTTTTGAACTCGGAGCAGGGAAGGTCTCGGAGGATTTTTTCCAGTTTGAGAAAGAACACCTGACAACTGCGGTGGATTAACAATGAGGCAAAATAGGCAGCTGACCCAGAGCTCCGTAGTTTGTAGAATTCAAGCATCAATTTTATTAGAAAAAATGCTTTAATGTTTCATTATTTTCACATTAATTTAGTTGGATTTCATTACGAATGTTTTGAGCAATAATAAGCAGAAATGGATATATATATAGGTCGTGGCGAAGAGGTAAAACTTGCGATTTTGGATTAAATAACAACGCTCTTCTTGCCAAGTATGTGTGTGTGCGTGTGTGGGTGTGTGTGTGCGTGTGTGGGTGTGTGTGTGTGTGTGTGGGTGTGTGTGTGTGGGTGTGTGTGAGGGTGTGTGTGTGGGTGTGTGTGAGGGTGTGTGTGAGGGTGTGTGTGTGTGGGTGTTGGTGTGTGTGTGTGTGTGTGTGTGGGTGTGCGTCCTTGTGTGTATGCACATATTTGTACGCTCGTGTGCACATGTCCGTGCGTGCGCCCTCGTGTGTATGTGCGCGCGCGCGCTAGTGTGGGTGTATGATCCACTTAATATTTGTATTTATAACTCATTACAATTGTGACCAGGTGTGGACGTATCAGTGGTTCATTACTTTGTAATTTGTTCATGACTGTAACCATGTATAGGAGTGAAGCTGATTCATTACCTCTGTAACTTGCCATGATTAGTGACCAGATCTACCTGGAGTTCATTACCTTTGTAACTAGTTCAGCTATCATAACTTTGGGGTCCAGTCACTGGACCCATTATGTACCTTTGTAATCTTTTGACTACCGCCCACAGGATGGGTATGGGGTGCATAAAGATATTAAACTAAAGTGTGTGTGTGTGTGTGTGTGTGTGTGTGTGTGTGTGTGTGTGTGTGTGTGTGTGTGTGTGTGTGTGTGTGTGTGTGTGTGTGTGTGTGTGTGGTGTGTGACTCAACAATCAATATTTGCACCAATAACTCATTACAGTTGTGACCGGGTGTGGAAGTGTGAATTGCTCATTACTCTATAATTTGTTCATGATTGTAGCCAAAGTATAAACGTAAGTAACCATTCTACAGAATTCATTACCTTTGTAACTTGTGAGCTCATTACCTTTGTACCTAGTTCAGCTATCAAAACTTTGGGGGCCCAGTCCCTGGACCCATTACGTACCTCTGTAATCTGTAAATACCTTTGTAACTTGTCATGATTGTGACCAGACTTACCTGGAGTTCATTACCTTTGTAAATTGTGAGTTCATTACCTTTGTAAATTGTGAGTTCATTACCTTTGTAAATTGTGAGTTCATTACCTCTGTAACTTGCTCAGCTATCAAAACTTTGGAGTCCAGTCCCTGGACCAATTATGTACCTCTGTAATCTTTTGACTACCGCCCACAGGATGGGTATGGGGTGCATAATAAACATATTAAACTAACTAACTTGCCAAGTAAGGCAAACGAAAATTTGTGTATGCAATAATTTCGAAAAAATAATTCTAAACCTGATAAAAAAATATTTAATTGTGTTTGTTTATTATTAAATTATTGCAAACTCATCTAAAATATATTTAGTTGGGCTAGGCTAAATTAAATTGCACTTGTTATAATAAGGTCAGGTAAGTTTTCTACAGTTCTTTCGGTACAAAATTATTAAATTTCACATTAGCACAAATGAAAAAAATATATATTTAAACGTAAAGAATTTATTTTAGAAAGGAATTAATTTTAAACAGAGTTCTTGGTAACTGACCAGTTTTACCTATTCGGCACGACATATATATATATATATATATATATATATATATATATATATATATATATATATATATATATATATATATATATATATATATATAGTGTGTGTGTGTGTGTGTGTATACATGCCAATACTGCAACTAGCCAGAAAGCGAACCCCTGATATTTTAGCCCGTCTCCCGCCAAAATTCCAATGCCTTAGTCTACTCGGCCTTCAGTGCTTCGATCATTAGTTGTCAAGTACCACAAATGTCATAACTACAGAATGCCTCTTCTCTTCGTCATCAAACCCTAATTATTATTATTATTAAAGATTAGCCGGTATTCTCCCGGCCCGGGCCTTTTCCAAGTGGTGGCCCGGCCTTGGCTCCCTCTTTAGGGAGTTTCTGAGACCTAAGTCTCCCATGGGAGGAGGCACAAGTACCTCCTCATCTTTGGGACCAACTGTCCCCAGGCCTAGCCACAAGCTAGGCCTCTCTGGTCTGCCATCCCCGCCCCAAGGAGACTAATGGGAATGACAGTCTCAGGAGCTAAAGGCTCGGGCTCAGGCACCTACCCTACCCTAGAAGGGTTAGGCATGGTGTCGATCCATCAAACCCTAAATAAAGGTGTATCTTAATTGGAAGCATTTTTATATTAATTTTTAGTTGTGTGAGTACTAAGTTGCCATTTTTTGCATACTGTATCAAATGGAAATTTTACAAAATCAAAATCAATTATTTTTTCTGATAAGATTCTTGAGAATTTTATATATATATATAATGCAAATGTGAAAAGAATATTAAAAAAAAAAAGTTTTATTTCAAGTTTAACGAGGGGAGACTTTCCTATTTTTCGGAACATTTCCTGAAACATTTTCGTTTGGTTTCTCACAATTTTTCATGTATTACTCAAGAACGCCTTATTGGATCAGCTTCAAATTTTCAACACTTGTATAATGTTTATTGGGTAAGATTTATACATGGATGCCCTATGCAAAATAATACCTAGGTCATGCCAAATTTTATTTGTGTGATAGGTGGAGACAGGCTTCTCTGATCGCCTTCAAAATTCGAACATTAGTGTATGGTACTTAGTACAATGTTGGTAAATTTAATGCAAGGTGTAGATGCCATTTTGCCTTCTTTAATCTCAAAATGGTATAATATAATTTTTATCTTATTGCATTATTGATCCAAGAAAAGGATTACTTTGCTCTTTGATCCCTACTGGTTCATCGCATTCCTCTTATTAATAAATGTCAATTGTGAACGGCATCAGTCTTTAATGGCTGATGTGCCGTATAAAATGGATGGAAAGTTTCATGGGTTTATGCTACGCAGGCACAAATTTTCTTGAATTCTGTGCAATAACTGGCAAATGCATCTCGTGGTCAGCTTAAACTTTTAGTGTTGATGTGTTGTCCTCAAGGAAAACAATCCCTTCGTGTTGTGTAAGTTGTGTGACAATTGTATTAATATATTGGTTCTGTGTGCTGTATAGTCCTTGTGGCTTAGCGCTTCTTTTTGATTATAATAATAATAATAATATTGGTTCTGTGAAATAACTGGAGAATGTCTCTTCTGATCACAGTAGTAGTACCCCTATTACTAAAGAGTTATAAAGATGACCATAATTTTTAAAGGGGTGGACCGGTAGGCCAGCGGAAGGCCTCGGTCCGATGACCAAAAGCTCCAGCTACGGGTCATCATATGACTAAGACCCGCTTCAGGAAACACTTCTCCTGTTTCCTGACGAACTTTACCGAACCTAACCATCTTCTGATCAGAAATAAGACACATAACTATTTGCTTATCCAGGGTTAAATCAGCTAAATGTTTATTCATGTGCCTATTACATCTGTGCCCTAAAGACCATTGTTAAAAATATGAGTCTTATGTACACTAAGTTCACTCTTAAAAGCTGGTGAAGCTTAGAGAGAGGTTTGGAATAATTTTCACCTGTTTAGGTTCCAGTTTGTTTCTTGGAAGAAATTGGAAAAGTTAAAATGCTGCTTTTCATTCGATCATTTCCGAGTGTCGCATCTGATTAACTTCAATCGTTTCCATGTTGATAACTTGTTAATGCAACCTCTGGCAGAGGTGACCTCTGCCAGAGGTCAAGGACAGAGGTCAAGGACAGACAAGGTTATCTGCCTGATGAACTTATTCCACCTCTAAATCGACAGGATGGGACCACCTCTACTAGTAGTCAAGAGAAGGCGGACCTCTTTGCTGAACACTTTGCTACCAAAATGCAAGTTCCTGACCTCAACCAGCACCTTATACAGAGGGACTTTGATGACCTTCTTGCAGTGTTTGACATGCGAAACTTTGTTGATTTCCCTACTCATATCTCTGGCTCCTCCCTTGACCCAGTAGTGAGTGATCTGGCAGAAGGCATAGTCACTTGTCAACCCCTCGGCTACGTTGGATCGTCTGACCACAAGGCTGTTTTTACCACACTTAAGATCCCAACAGAACGAGGTGAGGAGTCCACACGCACAACCTGGCTATGGGAAAGAGGTAATTGGCCAGCCCTTTGCTCTGAACTCGCCACCACCGATTGGAATGCTCTTCTCCAAGGGGATGTTGACAACCAAGTGAAAGCCTTCACTGGACACATCCTTAATCTACAAGAACACATTCCTCACCGGCAATATGTGACGAAGCCTACAGATCAGCCTTGGTTTGGCTTTCGTTGTAGAGAGGCTGCTACTGCTAAGTACAAAGCATGGCGAAGGTATAAGAGACATCCTACCACCTATAACAGGAACTTGCACAGGCAAGCCTGTAGGCATATGGGTGATGTTCAAAATTGGGCCATTGCTAAATGGGAGGTGGACACTAAAAGAAAGCTTGCATCAGGTAGGGTAGGCTCCAAAACCTGGTGGTCCCTGGTCAAGGACAGACAAGGTTATCTGCCTGATGAACTTATTCCACCTTTAAATCGACAGGATGGGACCACCTCTACTAGTAGTCAAGAGAAGGCGGACCTCTTTGCTGAACACTTTGCTACCAAAATGCAAGTTCCTGATCCAGCAAGGGTCCCTCCTTGGCTAGCTGCAAGAACTGTGTCAAAACTGTCAGTGGTGACAATAAGGCAGGAGGAGGTGCATTTCCTTCTTAAATCGCTGGACCAAGAAAAGGCTGTGGGCCCAGACAAGTTGAGCCCAAGATTGTTGAGAAGATGTGCAGACCAGCTAGCAGCACCTCTAACTCGCATCTTTCAGCACTGCCTAGTAGTGTAAATGGCCCTCTCTATGGAAAGAGGCAAATGTAGTCCCTGTTCACAAAAAGAAGAGCAGAGCAGAAATCAGCAACTACAGCCCAGTGTCACTCTTGTCAATCACTGGTAAGATCCTTGAGACAATAATCTCAAGACAAATGACAGAGTTTTTTGACTACCACTCACTACTTTGTGATCGTCAATATGGCTTCAGGAAAGGATACTCTGCTGCTGATCTGTTGTTAAACCTCTCCACTAAGTGGCACCAGTCACTGGATGAATCCAAAGTCAGCTGTGTGGTAGCACTGGACATTGCTGGCGCTTTCGACCGGGTGTGGCACCAGGGCCTCTTAGCAAAACTTCAAGCACTGGGAATTGCAGGCTCTACGCTATGTCTCCTCAGTGATTACCTTCATGGTAGATCTCTAAGTGTAGTTCTCAATGGAACGGAATCAGCAAGACATCCTATTGGGGCAAGTGTTCCACAAGGAAGCGTGCTGGGTCCATTGTTATGGAATGTCTACTTCAACGACCTTCTTCATCTCATCCCAGAATCACATGCATATGCAGACGACTGTACACTGACATTCACTTATCCAAGAGAAGAAATGCCAGCTGCTCTAAGCTACATCAATCACCAGCTGAGAGCTGTATCAGCTTGGGGAAATAGATGGCAAGTAACATTTACACCTGAGAAAACGCAAATGATGATCGTCTCTAGGCACCATGATGGTAATGCTGGGGCAGTAGTAAGGATGAATGGGAGGGTGTTGGCACCTGGAGAAGAAGTTGATATCCTTGGGGTGAAATTTGACTCCAAACTAACCATGAAGAACCATGTTGTAAATCTTGCAAACAAGGCAGCCAGGAAGCTTACAGCACTTCGCCGTATTTCGCATCTGCTTGACAGTAGGGGTTGCAAGATCCTGTACGAGGCACAAGTACGCTCACACCTTGAGTATGCTCCACTTTCTTGGTTTGCCTGCCCCCCCTCTCATCTGCGACTGCTTGACAGAGTAGAGAACAGAGCAAGACGTCTCATCTCTCGCCTGGACCCATCCTGGATAGATCTGTCATTTCAGCAGAGCCTTCAACATAGGAGGGATGTGGGTGGCCTTACTGTTATGTACAAGGCCAATATTGTCAAAATACCACACTTGGATCCACTTCGAGGACAGCGTGAAACAAGCTTTTATGCCACAAGACGGGCAGAAAGCAGCAACTTCACTCTGGCTGTACCCTTCTCCAGAACATCACTCCATCTGAGATCATACATACCCAGGATGACTCGAGTATGGAACACATTTGTACAGCATAATGATGTCAACGAGATAAAGTCAGTTGATCAAATGAAAATGCTGGCCCACAGATGGCTCCAACTTCATCCTGTTCCCTACTTGTATGTCTCATAACAATAAAAATGCTTTCAAATGAGCTGATGTAGGTAACAGCTCTTAGCTTGCCAATAAAGTTAGGAATCCTTAACCTGTAAATAGCTTGTCAATAAAGTTAGGGATCCTTAACCTTGTCAAACCCTGTGTAAAAAAAAAAAAAGAGAGAGAGAGAGAGAGAGAGGGAAAATAAAAGTATATCAGTTGCACTTCTCAAGCTCCACTCCTTGTCATAACTTTACTCTTGCACCACAACCTGTCATCCGTCACTCACCACACTACACCCTGTCATCTGTCACTCACCACACTACACCCTGTCATCCGTCACTCTCAACACTATACCCAGTCTCTGTTACTCTCAATACCACACCCAGTCATTCGTCACTCTCAACACCACACCCACCGCACCGGCAGGGTGAGGACAGTGAGCCATGTAATCGGAGCAAGTTGGCGGGCGGGCGGGCAGGCAGGCAGGCAAGGTTTTAGCGGGCGGGCACGGCTTTTGCAAGTGGACACGGCTTTTGCAAGCGGACACGGCTTTTGCAAGCGGACACGGCTTTAGCGGGCGGGAGGGGACTGTCTTGATCTAGCTAGAATGTGCTTGGGCGAGAGGACGGACGGACGAGCAAATGGAAGGGCAGGCAAACAGGTAGTCAGACAAAACTGGTAAACTGGCAAAACGGCAGGCAAACGGACATGAGATAGGCAAACAAGCAGGCAGATAAACAGGCAGGCAAAGGTCCTTAGAAGGAAGACAGGCTCCTCGAGGGGTTTGCTCATTTGCATGCGTGGTCTTGACCTGTTCACCTCGCACAAGTGGGTCACTACCATTTAGCTGCTTGTACACAAGATCCCAGGGCAAATAAATGACTGATGTAAATTTTACTTATGCTGAAGTTTATGAACAGTTTTCATGGAAGAACAAATCACGATACCGGCGGCAGGAACAACTGACAACTAACCCTCACGTTAAAACTGGAAACTAGATGACGTTTCCGGTTCTTTCTGGGCCATTATCAAGTTCCTCTGGTATGAAAAAGAAAACATCGCTGTATCCGGTTATTGATAATTAAATTACAGTCGAAACAAACACTATTACACAAATAACCCTCAAATATCTGAGGGGACACAGATGGACTCCTGAACACATGGACCTGGGAAAGAGGGGGATACTGGTTGTTGAGGCAGACCTTGGGGAAGTGAGGAAGGGAGAATATCTGAGGGGACACAGATGTACTCCTGGACACATGAACAACATAGGTGAGAGAAGCTTACGAAGACGTCTCGGTCCGACTTGGACCATTAACAAAGTCACACTAACAAAAAGGAGAGGAGGAGGAAGTATATATAGGCCAGCAGACAGGGACGGGACAAGACAGGTAGTAGGAGGAGAAGAGATGTAGTGGTAGCAGTAGTATAATGGAGTCAGTCAAAGACTAAGAAAGAGGAGCACTGCTAGGGAGATAGGGGCCCACAAAGGGTAGGAACAAGAACACAGAGGGGGAAAAATAATAATAATGGACCAAATACCCAAGGCAGAAGAAAGAAAACCCAGAGAAGAAAGAGAAAAGAGAAAGAGAGAGCAGGGGGGAAAATGAATCAGGTTAAGTCACGGGTGTTCTGAAGTTTGGAGCATATAAAGAAAGTTGTGTATAAAGGAGGATTCAACTAGACGGCGACTGTGAAAGTCAGACATAGGGTAGACAGTTTTGGCAGAAGACCAGTCAATAGGATGACTGTGATCTCTGATATGACAGAAAAAGGCATTGTTGGTGTCGGCAAGCCTACCACTACTTTTGTGTTCCCTGAGTCTGTCAGAAAGAGAACGGCCAGTCTCTCCAAAGTACTAAGGAGGACAAGAGGAACAAGAACTAGAGTAGACACCGGGAGAATCTATAGAGGGAGGGGAGGTATGAACTAGATTGGTGCGAAGAGTGTTAGCCTAGCGAAAAGTAAGTTCGATGTTTAAGGAACGGAGGGAGTTCTTGAGAGTAGAAAGACTGAAAATATAGGGAAGGCAGAGAACAGGAGAGTTCCCAGGAGTAGAGAGTTTGGGAGAGAAGAAAGTCTGTTTAGCACGTGAGAAGGCAGAGTCTATGAAATGGGAAGGGTAGCCAAGACGGGAAAAAGAATTACGAAGAGTGCAAATTTCTGATTCAAAGAACTGAGGGTCATAAATGCGGAAAGCACGGAGAAAGAGGGAGAAAAGAACACTTTTTTTGACAGAGGAAGCATGATAAGAAAAATAGTGAATGTACATGCCACTGTGCATAAGCTTACGGTACACGGAAAAAGCAAAACCTGTATCTGAGCGGTGGACATGAACATCAAAGAAAGGAAGCAAGGAATTAGATTCCCATTCAGCTTTAAACTTAATGGAAGGGGTAAGATTATTAAGGGCATCAAGAAATGGTTGAAAGTGACTAGAGTCATGAGGCCAACATAGCGGAGCCAGAGTGAAGGGCGCACATCAAAAGTAGGAAGAACAGTCTCGAAGTATTCCATGTAGAGATTAGCAAGAACAGGAGACAGAGGAGAACCCATAGCGATACCGAAGGTTTGAGAATATTTGCCTTAGAAGGAAAAGGAATTTGAGTCCACACAAACGCGAATAAGATCCAGACTTCAGTAGGCATTGGGAGATGAAGTAACCCTACATTAGCCTTCTCTCTGAGAAAATTAAGGACATCATCAAGAGGGACATTAGTGAAGAGGGACTCAACGTCAAGACTAAGCATCTTACAGGTCGGGAGAGAGAGCGAACACGTTCGATGAAGTCTTGAGAGTGACGAAGGCGAGCAGGAGAAAAAGTACCAAGAAAGGGGGTGAGGGTTTTGGCCAGCCAAGAAGCAAGAGAATAAGAGATAGAACCTCTAGAGGATATGATGGGACACAGAGGAATATCAGGTTTACGAGTTTTGGGAAGGCCATAGAAATAGGGCAGAGAGGGACAGATGACACGAAAACGTTGAACAAGGTCAAAGTCAGGAGGACAGAGGTCGGAGAGAGTCCTTAGTTTCTTACTGAAAGTTCTCTTGACGCGATCAAGATGATTTGGAAACGAGAGGAGTGTAGATACGTGAGTCAGAGAGCAAAACATCAGCTTTACGGAGGTAATCCTTGCGATCAAGGATAACTACCGAATTACCTTTGTCAGAAGAGAGGATGACAATGTTGGTGTTAGATTTGAAAGAAGAAAGGGCAAGTTGATAGCGGCGAGGAAGGTGGTAATTCTAAGAAAACAGACTATCAAGAGCAGGAAGGAGAGCGCCACGAAAAGTGGACAAGTCAGGAATATTACAAGAGTGAGTCTGACGAAAAGAATCAAAAGCTAATCAGGTCAATACCAGCGAGAGGGGCAGATGAAGTGGCAAAGGAAAGACCAAAACCAAGTAGTTCAAGCTCATGCTGGGAGAAATAATGAAGGAAATATATGGCGGCAGCTGGTGTGGAATATAATAGTGTGGAGAACGGTGTGTGTAACACGTAGAGAACATGACAGGCAGGATGATACAGTCCACAACACTACTTATTCAGTGTCTCCGCGGCTTGTACCGTAACGTCGGCCCATCACTCACTGTGTCTGCAACACCAATTCTCCAAACTTTCGCCATTAGCACAATGTTTCAAGCCCACGCCACTTCTTGCACTGAATTATCCAGAAGAGTTTAGCGCTGCACATAAACTATGCATCTAAGACCATGTGTACATGGTCAAACTTGAAAGTCGTGCGTGGGGATGCTAACGCACTGAGGGACAAAGATACAGACATCAAATCAAGAAACAAGTGAGAACTGAACGCCGTGGGTTTAAACCCCACCCGTTTCCTTATTTGTTAGTAATCGTGTTATTACGATTTCGTGCGTCATACAGACATCATTGCCAGAACGTTAGCAACTCATTTATTATTCGTTATTGTAAGTTAACTGCACGTAAATGAACGTTGATCTAACCTATCCTACTGTAACCTATAATAACTAATATAGATTATTGTTGTAAATAGACTTAGATCTGCAAGAAATTGAAGAACAGCAAATGAGTTCGAAAACGCACGTCCTGTTTGAAGGACAGGTTGCCTCAGTTTGCTTTAGCACTGTACCGCCGGCAGTGCTCTAGCACTGTACCACCAGCAGTACTCTAGCACTGTACCGCCGGCAGTGCTCTAGCACTGTACCACCGGCAGTGCTCTAGCACTGTACCACCAGCAGTACTCTAGTACTGTACCACCGGCAGTGCTCTAGCACTGTACCACCAGCAGTACTCTAGCACTGTACCGCCGGCAGTGCTCTAGCACTGTACCACCGGCAGTGCTCTAGCACTGTACCACCAGCAGTACTCTAGTACTGTACCACCGGCAGTGCTCTAGCACTGTACCACCGGCAGTGCTCTAGCACTGTACCACCAGCAGTACTTTAGCACTGTACCATCGGCAGTGCTCTAGCACTGTACCATCGGCAGTGCTCTAGCACTGTACCACCAGCAGTACTCTACCACTATACCACCAGTAGAACTCTACCACTATACCACCAGCAGTACTCTACCACTATACCACCAGTAGAACTCTACCACTATACCACCAGTAGAACTCTACCACTGTACCACCAGCAGTACTCTACCACTATACCACCAGTAGAACTCTACCACTATACCACCAGCAGTACTCTACCACTATACCACCAGTAGAACTCTACCACTATACCACCAGTAGAACTCTACCACTATACCACCAGTAGAACTCTACCACTGTACCACCAGCAGTACTCTACCACTATACCACCAGTAGAACTCTACCACTATACCACCAGTAGAACTCTACCACTATACCACCAGTAGAACTCTACCACTGTACCACCAGCAGTACTCTACCACTATACCACCAGCAGTACTCTACCACTATACCACCAGTAGAACTCTACCACTATACCACCAGTAGAACTCTACCACTGAACCACCAGCAGTACTCTACCACTATACCACCAGTAGAACTCTACCACTATACCACCAGTAGAACTCTACCACTATACCACCAGCAGTACTCTACCACTATACCACCAGTAGAACTCTACCACTATACCACCAGTAGAACTCTACCACTGAACCACCAGCAGTACTCTACCACTATACCACCAGTAGAACTCTACCACTATACCACCAGTAGAACTCTACCACTGTACCACCAGCAGTACTCTACCACTGTACCACCAGCAGTACTCTACCACTGTACCACCAGCAGTACTCTACCACTGTACCACCAGTAGTACTCTACCACTATACCACCAGTAGAACTCTACCACTGTACCACCAGCAGTACTCTACCACTATACCACCAGTAGAACTCTACCACTGAACCACCAGCAGTACTCTACCACTATACCACCAGTAGAACTCTACCACTATACCACCAGTAGAACTCTACCACTGTACCACCAGCAGTACTCTACCACTGTACCACCAGTAGAACTCTACCACTATATCACCAGTAGAACTCTACCACTATACCACCAGCAGTACTCTACCACTGTACCACCAGTAGAGCTCTACCACTATATCACCAGTAGAACTCTACCACTGTACCACCAGCAGTACTCTACCACTGTACCACCAGCAGTACTCTACCACTGTACCACCAGCAGTACTCTACCACTGTACCACCAGTAGTACTCTACCACTATACCACCAGTAGAACTCTACCACTGTACCACCAGCAGTACTCTACCACTATACCACCAGTAGAACTCTACCACTGAACCACCAGCAGTACTCTACCACTATACCACCAGTAGAACTCTACCACTATACCACCAGTAGAACTCTACCACTGTACCACCAGCAGTACTCTACCACTGTACCACCAGTAGAACTCTACCACTATATCACCAGTAGAACTCTACCACTGTACCACCAGCAGTACTCTACCACTGTACCACCAGCAGTACTCTACCACTGTACCACCAGCAGTACTCTACCACTATACCACCAGTAGAACTCTACCACTGTACCACCAGCAGTACTCTACCACTATACCACCAGTAGAACTCTACCACTGTACCACCAGCAGTACTCTACCACTATACCACCAGTAGAACTCTACCACTGAACCACCAGCAGTACTCTACCACTGTACCTGCCAGCAGTACTCTACCAATGTACCAAAAGTAGTACTCTACCACAGTACCACCAGTAGTACTCACCACAGTACCACCAGTAGTACTCTACCACTGTACCACCAGCAGTACTTTACCACAGTACCACCAGCAGTACTTTACCACAGTACCACCAGTAGTACTCTACCACTGTACCACCAGCAGCACTCTAAAACTGTACCACCAGTAGTACTCTACCACTATACAACCAGCAGTACTTTACCACTGTACCACCAGCAGTACTCTTTTTACGCAGATCAGCTTTACAGGTTAAGAGCTGTTAAATCTACCCCAGTTCATTTCCAAGCCCAGTTCTATCAGTTCTATCTATGGTATACTACCACCATGGCCCTGGAATGCCACCCAAGGCATATCTTTTAGTTGTGCCGCCTGAGCAGCTAGTTTAATGTGCATGTCATGCTCATCGTATGAGCTGTGGCGCAAAAATCATGATTACAGAGGTTACAATGGGTCTTTGTGAAACCCCATTGAATACTGTTACATCAATAGAACGAAATATCAGTTACTTCATATTTTACAATTACTTCATATAGTTAGTGTACACAATACACTGATTTTTTAAAAATCTTATTACCACTAAAAAACATTGGTCGTAATTGGTTGCCATCTCTTCTATAAAAATAATTATTCATCTAGTCAGTGCAAAATGTGGATATAACCTCAAGATTTCAGATATCTTATCATTAATAATGAGGTGTTTTGTCATATCCTGTAAGGCTTGCATGGAGGTGTCTCTGTAAGGTTGGATGTTTGGACACTTAAGACATTATATAATGCTCCAATGTGTGGCCTGTCCACACTTTGCATTTTATGTCATTGACATCTTCGTACAAACCGTACTGCTAGAGATACAGCCTAAACTTACTTTACCAGTGACAGCATCGTACTATCTACTGATCTTGTTACTTTATCTAGAAATATATTTAATTTGACATTTCATTATGATGGATCTGCTGGTTCTTGTCTGTACTGTTCTACTTTCATTAAGCTCGTTTTCTATATCCTTCCTGACAATATTTTCCCCACAACAGTCGACTAACACTCGGGTACCTACTTACTATTAGGTGAACATACCCTACGTTTCCTCCCATGCTGGGGATCAAACTACGGACACTCGGTATGTGAGCCGAATGCATTGCCAACCGATTATTATTATTATAATCAAGGGGGAAGCGCTAAACCCAGAGGATTATACAGCGCCTGGGGGGGGGGATGTGGAAGGCATTCAGGCTTAATTCGGGGAACTGGAGCACAAATCCAATTCCCTAAATCAAGAGCCCCTCACCAACATCAAGGAACCTTCCTTGAGGGGATTGCCAACCGAGCCACGAGGGTATCCCTCTATCACAATATCATCAATATTACTCCAAGTTCCTCAGCTTCACAAATTGCTGAATCACTTTAAAGTGTGCATAATTTGCATAACAATTTACCTCTGTCGTCCCATATTTGCATAGTTCTTAAGAGCCAGAGCTGAAGGAAATGATTTATACAGCTATTAACTAAACCAAACAAAATTAGCTCAAAAAAAAAAAAAAAGCAAATTGGGACATCGTTCCGCTCTGTGTACAGCTTTGTCATGTCTTGATAAAGCACTGCACAAAGCGAAACGTTATCCCAGTAAGATCTTATTCTACAATATGTGTATTTTCTACGATATTGTCTGCAACACGTAGACAACAGTGAAACGAGGTGACTCGATGTTGCTGAAGGGTTCTTAATCTAAAGAACTGAATCTACCTTTCTTGTATACAACTTAATTACCTTTAATTCCTCAGACGCTGTATGACCCCACAGGGTTAAGCGCTTAACCGTGAATATAATAATACAAGAGCATTAGAAATAATTTTTTTTATGTAAGAGAATCAAATTGTGATAGACTTGCAGAGAAAGGGTAATTGCAGAAGTGGTGGTTGGTGGTTAGTAGTAGTGGTGGTTGGTGGTTAGTAGTAGTGGTGGTTGGTGGTTAGTAGTAGTGGTGGTTGGTGGCAGTGGTGGTTGTGCATTACACTAACTCCAGTGCTTCTGTTGCAGGTTTGTAGTATCGGATTGTGCTATAAGGTAACGTCCAGTAATAATGACTATTAATTATCGCTATGCACACAAATTATACAAGGATTGTCAACACATCAGAAGCAATCATTTACTACACTCAGTAATAAACAATACGACATGCACCAGCTGATGGCCTAAGAATCTAACTGAGTGGATGATTGCCCAAAATAATCAAACACTTCTCTGAGAATTCAAAATACCACAGTACACCTAACGGTCACCAGACAATTTGGGGTTGTATACTACCACTAGAAGCTTTGATTACTGTGTTCACAGCCGGAAAATTCAAATTCAAATTCAAATTCAAAGTTTATTCTCTATAAGGATTACAATGCTGAGTTTACAGAATTTGGTTATTGTGTGGTTTACATGTAGTAAAATAATGATTACAGAGTGTACCACTAGAACACCTAGCATGGCTAGGCATTTCGGGGAGACTTAGTTTAATTCTTAATTTTAAAATATTACAAATTATGAGGTAAGTTGGTATTATGGCTAAGTGACTAAATACTAGTTTGTGAGTTTAGCAATGTGAATGCTTTTGTTTTGGCACAGTACATAGTTTCAGTATTGGAGTATCACAGGATTCATTATTTTAAGATTGAGATTAATATTTCTGTTTATGGTCAAATGGGTGAGTGAGTGTAAGTGTGAACCACCAGGTGGTATTCGTGTAGTTAGTTGACGGGGTGGATCAGGGAGATAAGATGTTTTCTAATGGTAGTTTTGAAGGTGATGAATGTGTCTGCAGTTCTAGAGTTCTCAGGTAGGGTGTTCCAGATTTTAGGGCCTTTGACATACATTGAATTTTTGTAAAGGTTTAGTCGGACACGGGGAATGTCGTAGAGATGTTTGTGTCTGGTGTTATGCCTGTGGGTTCTGTCACAACTATCAAGAAAGCGTTTTGGTCAAGGTTGATATTGGAGTTTAAGATCCTGTAGATGTAGATTGCACAGTAGTAAGTGTGGATGTACTGAACAGGGAGTAAGTTTAGATCTATGAAGAGTGGGGGGTGTGTTGCCAGGGATGGGATTTAGTGATTATTCTTACTGCGGCTTTTTGTTGGGTTATTATTGGCTTTAGGTGTGTTGCTGCAGTTGATCCCCAAGCACAAATAGCATAGGTGAGGTATGGATAAATAAGTGAGTGGTATAGTGTGAGAAGGGCATTTTGCGGCACGTAGTATCGTATCTTGGAGAGGATCCCAACCGTTTTGGATACTTTTTTGGTTATGTGTTGGATATGGGTGCTGAAATTCAGGTTGTTGTCAAGGTATAGGCCTAGGAATTTGCCCTCATTATGTCTGGTAATTAGAGTGTTGTCGATCTTAATGTTAATTTGTGTATCTCCTGCTCTGCTACTAAACATAATATAGTAGGTTTTGTCAGTGTTAAGCATAAGTTTATTGGCTGTCATCCAAGTCGATATTTTGATCAGCTCCTCGTTAACAATGGTGTTGAGGGTGGCAAGATTAGGGTGAGAGATGACATAAGTCGTGCCGTCAGCAAAGAGAATGGGTTTCAGGTGTTGGGATACGTTTGGAAGATCATTGATGTATATGAGGAAGAGCAGGGGACCAAGGACACTTCCCTGCGGAACTCCAGTATCAAGTGGCCGTGTTGTTGATGCTGTGTCTTTAATGGTGACATACTGATATCTATTAGCAAGGTAAGATTTGAAATAAGCAAGCGCATGGCCTCTTATACCGTAATGGTCAAGTTTGTGGAGTAGGATGTCGTGGTCTACTGTGTCAAAAGCTTTTCTTAGGTCAATAAAAATTCCTAGTGGATATTCCTTATTTTCCAATGCTCTGTAAAGCAGATCTAGGATTTTTATGATTGCATCATTAGTACTTTTATTTTTCCTGAATCCAAATTGGCAGGGGTTGAGTATGTTTTGTGCCATTATAAATGAATATAGTCTCCTGTGCACGAGTTTCTCAAAGATTTTGGATAGCAATGGTAAGTTTGATATTGGCCTATAGTTGTTTAAGTCTGTAGGGTCACCACCTTTATGTATTGGTGTAACCCTTGCCATCTTGAGTAGTTTCGGGAAGGTGCTAGTTTCTAGTGACTTGTTAAAAAGTAATGAAATAGCATGCGAAAGGACATGGGCCGCTCGCTTGTACAGCAATGGTGGGACATGAGACAGATTCCCTGAGTTATTTTTAAGTGACTTTATAATCTCGGTGACTTCCGTGGGCTCAGTTGGTGCAAGATAGAAGGAATTTGGGAAATTCCCATCTAGGTAGTCCCCAGCATGGGCATTGGTATGTGGGATTTTATTGGCGAGATTAGATCCTATGGTTGAGAAGAAGTCGTTTATCTTGTTAGCTGTGTCAGTGGGATGTAGTGGTGTTTCATTAGGTTTAGTTAGGACAATATTCTTGTTTTTTTCAGTTTGTGGATCCCTAGAATCTGAGAGAGTGTTTTCCAGATCTTTTTTATATCTCCTCTAGTGTCCGTGAATCTACTGGAGTAGTATAGTTGTTTGGCTTTCTTTATTACTTTGGTGAGAACTGATGAATAGTGTTCAAGAATATGTGTGTGTATTAAGCCCTGTCTATATTGCTTTTCATATTGGTGTTTCTTGTCAATGGATTTCAGAATGGTGCTGGTTAGCCATGGGCAACCAAGCCGTTTGTTTGTGATCTGTTTCGTTTTTATAGGACAATGTTGTATAGTCTAAGTAATTTGTTAAGGAAAATGTCTGTCCAGTCATCAATACCATTGGCCTTGGAGAATTCTGTAGGCCAGTCAACAGTCTCTAGGTCAGCTGTGAACTTCCTTATAGAGGCCTCGTCATGGAGTCTAAATGAGACTTTGTTGTATTCAAGTGGTGGTTTACTAATGTTTGTCAGGAGGAAGGTAGGGTAGTGGTCTGTAGTGCTAATTGTGATTATCCCTGATTTACGGGGGGCTAGTATATTGGTCCATATGTGGTCTATTATGATTGCACTTGTCTCAGTGAGCCTGGTTGGTTTAGTTATTGTTGGTATGAGAAGTGTGTTGTTCATATTGTTGATGAAATCAGTTACAGGCTGATCATCTAGTATGCCAAGGTTGATGTTGAAGTCTCCAGCTAAGAGAAGGTTGTGCTTATTCATTTGTCTGTTTGTTATTAGTGACTTTAATTTCTCACTGAAATTTGGGATGTTTGTGTGAGGTATCCGGTAAATGGCACCGATTGTTATAGGTGTCTTAAGGTTTTTTTACAGTAAAATTAGCAAAAATGTATTCCCCATATTCATCACTAAAGCAAGTGGTGCTAATACAAGATAATTGGTTAGAGTAATAGATTGCAATACCACCCCCAATTTGGTTTGGTCTGCAGTTGTGAATTGCTGTGTATCCTGGTAGAGGGTAGATATCTATTGTGTCCTGCTTAAGCCAGGTCTCAGTAAGAATAATGCAGGAGAAGGGTGTCTTTAGTGATACAAGGAGTGCCAGGAGGTCATCATAGTGTTTGCTTAAGGATCTGATGTTGTAGTTAAGTACTGATAGACTTTTAGCATTGTTTAGGATAGTGCTGGCTTGTGATGCTGTGTAATAAAGGCAGTTACTTTCCAATAGGTTTTGATTGGGTGTCAGATTATGGAGGTTTAGATCAGGGTCAACGTGATCAATCATCTTCTAGGTTTAAATTATGGTTATTTATATCCTGAGTTGTGTGTTGAGTTCTAGTACTGATATCTGTAGTGGTGGGAAGTTTGGACAAGTATATAGCTAGAGTATTTTGGTCATATAGAGTATAGTCACTAATACACATAATGAAGTTGATGTTGTCTATGTGTTGTGCTGGAATGAACTAAAGTTCAACTAGGTATAAACTAGTAATATAAAAATACAAATTAAAAAATAGAACAAGACTCTCACTTGTAATTGCACTAAGGTCTAATATAATGACTTTTGTGGAGTCTATGTTTTGAGCTAGAATGAGCTACAGTACAACTAGGTTTAATCTAATAATATAAAAATACAAATTAAAAATAGCACCAGTCTCTCACTAGTAATTGCACTATGGTCTAATATAGTGAATTTGGTACTGACTATGTATTGAGCTAGAATGAGCTATAGTACAACTGAGTTTAATCTAATAATATAAAAAAGGCACAAGACTCTCAATTGTAATTGCACTAAGGTCTTATATAAGTTGTTTACAAGAATTACTCAATTGTAATTGCACTAAGGTCTTATATAAGTTGTTTACAAGAATTAGAGTATGACTAGATTTAAATTGACAGGATAAAATACACAAGTTAAGGTAGCAAAAGAATAATAAAAAAAAATATAAAAATAAAAATGGCAATGACTTGGTTATAATATGCTAGTAAGATGGTAGACAGGATAATGCAAAAGTTTTAGTTGAAATTTTTTTTTTTTTTTATATTTTTATTTAAAAGGACACAGTACAAGATATAAATAAATAAAAGAACACAATTATTAACCGTTTGAAAATACAATGACCTACCATCAACCCCATAGCATACCACAAGTGTTACATTCATATTGTATTAAAGAATATACCATCACCGAACAATGAAACGAACAGGATAACACCTGCTCAGAAAAAACATCAACAAATTCTAAACCTACAAATCATGCCTATTATACAGTACAGTAAAACCTCCTTGCACAAAGTACACAGATGATATGATGCAGCATACGAAGGATAAAATCATACATTACAATAATTAAACAAAGGCTAACCCAACCCTACAATAAAATTACAAAGACATACCACATAATACTTCCCGCTAATAGCAGGAAACTCTTAACATAATAAAGAGCGAGAGAGCTCCAGCACCGAACAAAAAAATTAGCAAAAACCAAAAACTCAAAATTTTATGTCTGTGTCCACATAAATCCCCCACAACTCTGTACAATTAGACCCCTTGCACAAAGTGCACAATAAATATTATTTAACATACAAAAATTAAAATTATAAGAACATTAATTTAAACATTAGGCAAACCAAAGCCGACAATAAACATTACATTGGTACATATCACAATGAAACTCCCCAATAAACACTGGGCAGGAAACACCCTCAAGTAAGACATAACATCATATACGCAAGTATCAACCTATACAACTAACAAAATCCTAACATAAGGTATCAAAACTGTCTAGTTACAGGACATGAAAACCTTATCTCCCTATTTGAAACACTAGTACATCATTGCTGTTTTTTTTTTTTTTTTTTTTTTTTTATTTTTTTTTTTTTTTTTTTTTTTTTTTTTTTTTTTTTTTTTCCAAGGTTTAGTCATCATGGTTTTAATTAAGGTTATCCTGTATGCAGTGAACATAACCATAGATTCCAAATCCTCATTCATCTCCCTTCCACTCTATTTATAACCCTCCCACCATCCACACTACAAAGAAGCCTAAACCAACTCACCCTCATGCATCCCCCGGTAGGAGACCAACCCTTTGCCCGCCCTCTGGGTTCATGAGGAGGAGGCCCCCCACAGTGAGATTCCGGTAACCCTCCGAGAAGCTAACTACCCACCTCCCCCCATAGACTTGCCTATTCCTACACATAGTTCTATAAAATCTCGCTGCTAACGCTTTTATCCTCAACTCTCCCCTAACCTCCCTCATCCCCCAAGATACATGTAAATAATCCGTCATAACATACATTAAGGCTCTACCCACATCACCCGGCACCCCGGTTACATCCAACATTAAGGCCCTTAGGAATGGCCATTGCCCCCCCCCCAAAAGTCTGATAACTCTCACCATCCATAACCTCACCCCCTCCAAAGAGGGACAAAAATATACCGCATGAAAAGCCGTTTCGATGTCCCCACAATGCAAGCATGAGTCCTCTCTCACAAGACCCATTTTATACAACACATCCCTAGAGGCCAATATTCCCATCAGAAACCGATATACTAACTCTCGTACCCTTGCTGGTATTCTAAGCAAGCCAAACTTCCTCCATATGCCTATCCAGTCATATGTTGGATATACAGCAAGCCCCTGTAAAACACCCTTGCCCACCACAGCACCCACCATTCGTTTGACCTTTAACGTGGACACCTGTTTAACATGTAATAAAACCCTCAACATGTCCTCACAATACCTCAAATCCCTTCCACACCACCATCTTCGTGCATCCTCCATTACCCTACCTACCCTGACACCTCTGTTCCCCCCAGTCCGTATATATCTTTGTTTAATATATAAAGCCATTACTCTATGACCCAATGACATCAGGCCAAGACCCCCACGTCTCCTCTCCGTCATCACCACGTCCTTGCTCAACCATGCCCTCCCAAACCCCCACACATACCTTAGAACCTTCCTCTGGATTTCTGCAATATCTTTTGCTCTTAAAGGGAACACCTCAGCCACTCCCCACACCTTACTGTACACCAGAGAGTTGACCACTAAAACTCTCTGCTGTAATGTTACGTCCCTAGCCCTTAAGCCTCCTAGCCTACCCAAAACCCTGCTCGTAACTAATTCCGAATTTATCTTCCTACTCTCCTGCACTTCCGCCATGTACCATATTCCACAAACCTTAATTCTGTCCACTACTGACCATCCCAACCCCTCCCCCAAGCTCCCTCCCACCCAATCCCCCACCTCTAATAGTCTCGACTTCATTAAATTAACTCTCATACCCGTAGCGGCCCCAAAAATCTGAATGATTCCACCAACTTTCCTTAGATCTTCCTCATGCCTTACCAGCACAGTAGTATCATCTACGTACCCCACAATCCCCCCCCGCCCACCCCCCCTAATCCCGTGTTCATTCATCACCTCATCCACCAGCCCATAAAATGGATTCTGTACACAGGCAAACAATAACTGAGAGAGTGGACAGCCCTGCCTCAAACCTCTCTCCATCAGTACTGGGTCCCCCAACTTACCATTAATCTGTACCCTAATAACTGCTCCCTCATACAAGGTTTGCACCCATCTCACCACCTTCTCCCCCAAACCCAACTGTTCCAAACAAACTTTTAAGAAATCCCTATTCACACAATCATACGCATTAGCCCAATCTAAACCAAGTATTCCCCCTCCGGTGCAGTCCTCAATAAAATCCCTTATGTGACTATGTCCGTCCCTCATACTTCTTCCCGGAATGCCAAACTGTCCCCCATGTATCACTGATCCTAGGACCTTCTTCAGTCTATTGCCCAGAATTTTAGCATAAATTTTATAATCAGCACACATTAAGGATATCGCTCTATAATCACTCAGTACTTTCCCTTCCTTCTTTTTCGGCACTAACACAACGATCCCGGTTTTCTGTGTTTTCCCCATCCTCCCACTGCGCCACATATAATTCAAGACTTCCACTAAACCATGCCTAATACACTCCCAATAAACTCTATAAAAATCATTCGGTATTCCATCTATGCCCGGCGTCTTACCCTGACTCATCCCGTAAACCGCCTCCTCCACCTCCTCCTCACTAATACTCCCCTCCAGCATTTCTTGTTCCTGTTGTCCTAATACAATATTACTCTGCATATCCCCAAATACCTTCTCACTTGCATCACCTCTGTTCCTCCTCCATTTCTCCCTAAACCAATAATCTGCATAAACACTAATGCTGTCCGTGTTAGTAAGGCCTTGACCCTCCACATAACCTCCCCCCCCTGCAGCGACCACTATGTGCGCTATGGTAGTCACCATTTGCCTTTCCCTAAATTTTCGCAGAACGTAACCTGACGGTTGATCACCCTTTAACACCTCCTTTAACCCCGCTCTAACTCTAATTGCGTTAAACCTGTCATTATGTAACTCTGCAATCCTACACCTTAAACCATCCACATCCCCTCTCATACCTTCCCTACCCCCCCCGTCGTAAAACGCATTCAGTTGTCCCTCCAGATAGTTTTGCAAACCATACCGCCACCGTGCCTGTTCCCTACCACGTGCCCTGAAAAACTCTGCAATTCCTATCTTAGCCCTCACCTCCCACCAGTCAAGCAAATCCATCTCACCATCCCTGCCATCCCAGAAATGTGTCCACCATTCCTCAAAGGAAGAGCCAACATCCCCCTCCTGCAGTAGCCTCACATTCAATTTCCAATACCCAGCATATATACGTACTATACCATCCACCCGCAGATCAGCTATCACCGCCCTATGATCCGAAAAACCGACATCGAAAGCTCTCACCCTCTCCACACCTATCCCCTTCATTACATATATCCTATCTAACCTCGCCTCATAATTTCCACGCCTGAACGTGTGCTCCACCCCATACTCCCCCCTCCCCACCACATCGACAACTCCTACATCCCTTAACACATCCCTTAGCGCACCCAAGACACATCCCGCCCCCCTCGGTGAGACATCCCCATACCTAATCACACAGTTCCAGTCACCCCCAAGAACAGTTATGGAAGGTAGACCCCGCAAATAATACATCAAAACATCACGAACAAAATCAACTTTCACTCTAACATTGTTGCATGCCGGCATATAAACTCCAATGAAACATACTCTCCCCACCCCCCAGTGCCCATCTACCCTCACGACCCTCCCCCCTCCCCCCTCCTCCCAACCCATGACACGCAATGGGCTGGTCTCCTTTACAGCCACTGCCACCCCTCCTTTTAATTGCAAAGCATTACTGACAAATAGGTTATAACCCCGCAAACGCAATTCACACCCTAACCTATGGTTATGCTCCTGCAAAAAACATACATCTACATCAAACCTTCGTAAAAACCATTCTAACCAAACCCTTTTGACCTCAGATTTAAGACCATTTACATTTATTGTGACACACTTGAACTTCCCAGAAAAGGCGGCTTACCTCTATGCCGCTGTGGCTTACTCAATTCGCCTTTCATGGTACCCATACCATTTTTATCATGTTTCCTAACCTGTCCACCAACCCCCCCTTGCCCTCCCCCACCGAGCTTCCCCGGCACACCCCCTCCCCTGGGTGCCTTCTCCCCCACATCTACCCATGACTTCTTCCCAGGTCTCTGCCCAGGTGTTAAAACCTCATCAACGTCCAAGGCACCCGCCGTCCGTTTGCGTGAGCTCTCACTCACACACATATCTACCTCATGCGAGTCCTCCTGATGGACTTCCACCACCACTTCCGTGTCCACTCTGTCATTCCTCGAATCCTCGACCTGTCCCTGCTGCTTATCCATCAGCTGCACCTCACTTAACTTCTCGGGTCCGTCCTCCCCGTCCACCGGCTCATCCAAGAACTCCTGCAGCACTGCTTCCAACATCCTCTCCTGGGTAGACTCCTCCACGTCCACCCTTCCCTCAGGCGATGGGGGGCTCTCCCCTGTCACCTCCGGGAGGGTAACACACGTCCCCATCACCTCTTCCACCTTGTCCACCTCCTCACTCCAGAGATTCGTCTTCTGTCCATCTGCTACCCCCAACTCCACATCCACAGTGCACGGTTGCTGATCCACCATCCACGATAACGCCATCCTAGGGGCTTGCCTGCGAGGACACTGCGCCGCCATGTGCTCATAAGAATCACATAATCGGCAAGTTTTCCTCTGCCCCGCATAATGGACAAATACCTGGGTCCTATAGTTTGTCAGCGTTACATACGAGGGTATTGGCCGCCTCAATGACATCTTCAGGGTGCAGGACCCCTCGGGCAGCCCTTCAAACGGCCCGTCCCTCCACACCCCCATATTAGCCGTATGAACAGTTCCATAATCGCTGAAGGCTTCCTGAATGCCATACGACGTTGCCTCAAATGGTACATTACGCACCTTTACCCATGTGTAATATTTCGAAACATCATGTAGACACACCTCTACTGCTGAATTAACACTCATCCTCCTTTCCTGGAATTCATCCACAATCCTGGAGTAAAAGCCGGCTCTTGTAAACTTCACAAAAACCCTTGACATTCCATTTAGGGCCACACCATACAATTCATCGTTCGATATCCCGTAGACGTCTCTAATGATGGCCGATAACAGTACATGCATCGTCGCACTGCTTAACGTTCCTCGTACTAATTCAATACAGACAGTATTCACTCTCCTGTTGATACGATCCGCCATGTTGGTGTCTAAGTCCAGCAGTCACCACCAGGTGGCGTGTAGGGAGACTCAAGAAGCGTCCTCTCTTCCCAGTGGTCGAGAGACGAATGCTTTAGTTGAAATACTAGTTTAAAAAAGTATAGAATAAAAATGGTCAATAAAAGAAGTTTACAATAAGTTTGGTCAATATAGTTTAAAGCAAAATTGGGCAATAAGAGGGATTTTAGAATAAAATTGGGCAATTGAGTATTTCTTAAAGTGAGGTAGAATTATTGAGGACAAGTTATGGTTAGTTTATAATAAAATAAGATAGAACAGTGATGTGGTAAGTTGTAAAAAGGAGATAGATTCTGTAGATATTAAACACAATTAAGACTGAGGTAGAATGGTCGTTGAATACAACAATGACAATCAAAAGTAGGTGGGGTATTAGAATTTTAGGGGGGCACAAATTTATGACAATATAACACTAACGGTGGACTATGGGTATTATCTGCACTTTACTCTGATTCTGTTAGTCCAGCCTCACTTAGGAATGTTTTAAGGTCATGTTCTGTAGAGATGAAGTATCTCTTCCCAGTGGGCTGTTTCCTAACTGCGATTTTTCCACTGGATTGTGATTTGTCTTGTGCACTCCGAAGAAATACTCATCAACCCCACAACATAACCCCTCAGAACACTGTTATAAAGTTGGTGCTCCACAGCAATCATCTTGTGAGTTAGATGCCACCATAATATGGCAGTAAAAGACGAAGAGATTGTCTTCTATCCACTTCAGATGAGATATTTTTTTGTTTTTATAGTCTGCTGACAAAGTGGCATTGTTTACTGCGCACTCCATATTCATTCTGTGAATGGTAGCGTAGGAGCATATGGTTACACAAAAAAACGTAAAAGATAACCTCCAAAAGGGTTAACAGGAGAATATCTGGATTTACATCTGTGATTTGTCTTATGTGTTGCAAGCAAATTTTGAATGTTCCCTTAATATGTATGGTATCCTATTTTCATTAACAAGATACCATGATATACCGTTAAAGTTTATATCCCTTAAAAAGTAGAAACGAAGCACATAGTGTTCAAGATAGTGACCAATGGGCTGACTACTGACTACATACTTTGCATTTAGGTTGATCATCTGTGTGTCTGCCAAATTGCCAGAAGTACTTGTAACCAAGCCTAAGCTTGACCTGGTTGCTCCATAAATATTTGTCTACGTTTATGTTATAGTGAGTGATGGATCTACTCAGGCTTCTAACTGTATTCCTATGACATTCTCTTTCATTATTTACTTCTCTCCACACATTAATCCTAAACTAGACACATATATACCAAAGTTATATTTTACATTTTCCTTCAGGAAACAACAAAATACCTTTCATCCGTGCACTGCTTACAGAGTCAAACGCAATCTTCGCAATCACTCTGACAATGAAATATGGATCCCGGGTTATAACCTATACAGATGCGACAAAATGAACTACTAAACGCCTCAAATGATAAGATAAGATTTTTAAGATAAGATTTCGTTCGGATTTTTAATCCCCGGAGGGTTAGCCACCCAGGATAACCCAAGAAAGTCAGTGCGTCATCGAGGACTGTCTAACTTATTTCCATTGGGGTCCTTAATCTTGTCCCCCAGGATGCGACCCACACCAGTCGACTAACACCCAGGTACCTATTTGCTGCTAGGTGAACAGGACAACAGGTGTAAGGAAACGTGTCGAAATGTTTTCACCCGCCGGGAATCGAACCCGGGCCCTTCGTGTGTGAAGCGGGAGCTTTAACCACCAGGCCACCGATCAAGAACCAAAACCTTATCATTGTGGTTGTATACAAGCCTCCGGATGCAACTTCCCAACAATTTCAGGAACAGCTTTTGAAAATAGATCACTGTCTGGAAAATCTTCCAGCTCCTGCTCCAAACATCTTGTTCTTGGGGGATTTCAACCCAAGGCACCTAAAATGGAGGAACGTAGCAAATAATGCTGTAGCAAAGATAACCCCAGGAGGAAGTTCAGATGAAAACTCGCACACACACGAGCTTTTAAATCTCTGCACCAAATTCACCTTAAACCAGAAAATAATAGAGCCAACAAGATTGGAGAATACACTGAACCTCATCTTCGCTAACAATGATCTGATACGAAATATTATAATATCAAAAACAATACTTAGATCACAACCTAATAGAGGTTCAGACATGTATGCGCGGAGCCCCAGACCAACAAAATGTGATCAGTCACGAGGGAGCCTTCACCATATTCAACTTCAATAACAAAAACAAAAGGTGGGACCAAGTTAACCAGGTCTTAAATGATATAAACTGAGAAGATATCCTAAGCAACACGGACCCAAACCTACGTCTAGAACAAATTAACTCTGTGGCACTCGAGGTATGGTCAAGGAAAAGGAAAAGATGTAAACTAGAAAGAGAAAGGCGCTCCCTATACAAGCGAAGGCAAAGAATAACAGAGCGGCTAAAAGAGGCGAATATATCTGTAATACGAAGGGAAGCACTGGTCAGAGAAACAGCAAACATTGAACTTAAGCTAAAGGAAACTTACAGGAGTCAAGAAGTGCGGGAAAAACGAAAAGCCATAACTGAAATTGAAGGAAACCCAAAATATTTCTTTTCTTATACCATATCTAAGTCGAAAACAACACCCAGTATTGGACCCGTACTTAGACGAGATGGGTCCTACACAGATGACAGCAAGGAAATGAGTGAGCTACTCAAGTCCCAATAAGACTCGGTTTTTTAGAGCGAGCCGCTAACCACACTGAGAGTCGAAGACCTAAATGATTATATTTTTATCAGACATAATTTGGTAGACTCAAACCTATCTGATATTATCCTAACTCCAAATGACTTCGAAAAGGCGATAAATAATATGCCCAGACTCATGGAACTGCAAGAAACCACTATCATATGCTTTTAACATCCTATGGAGAGGGATCATGGACACAGGGGTCGTCCCACAGCTGCTAAAAACAACAGACATAGCCCCACTCCAAAAAGAGGGCAGTAAAGCAATAGGAAGGAACTACAGATCGATAGCGCTAACATCCCATATCATAAAAATCTTTGAAGGGTTCTAAGAAGCAAGATCGCCACTCATCTAGATACCCATCAGTTACACAACCCAGGGCAACATGGGTTTAGAGCAGGTCGCTCCTGCCTGTCCCAACTACTGGACCACTATGACAAGATCCTGGACGATCCAGAAGACAAACAAAACGCAGATGTAGTATACAGAGACTTTGCAAAAGCCTTGACAAGTGTGACCATGGTGTAATAGCACACAAAATACGTGACAAAGGAATAACAGGAAAAGTTGGTAGACGGATCTATAATTTCCTAACATACAGAACACAAAGAGTCGTGGTAGTAAACAGACTAAAGTCTGAGGCGGCTACTGTGAAAAGCTCTGTTCCACAAGGCACAGTACTCGCTCCCATCCTGTTCCTCATCCTCATATCTTCCATAGACAGGGATGTAAGCCACAGTACCGTGTCTTCCTTTGCAGATGACACCCGAATTTGCATGACAGTGTCCTCCACTGAAGACACTGCAGGACTCCAGGCGGACATCAACAAAATCTTTAAATGGGCCGCAGAAAACCTTATGAAGTTCAATGATGAGAAATTTCAATTACTCCGATATGGAAAACGTGAGGAAATTAAAACTATATCGGAATATAAAACAAATTCCAACCACACAATAGAGTGAAAAACTAATTTAAAAGACCTGGGAGTGATAATGTCAGAGGCTCTCACTTTCAAAGACCACAACATTGCATCAATCGCATCTGCTAGAAAAATTACAGGATGGATATTGAGAACCTTCAAAACTAGGGATGCAAAGCCCATGATGACACTCTTCAGGTCGCTTGTTCTATCTAGGCTGGAATACTGGTGCACACTAACAACACCTTTCAAGGCAAGTGAAACTGCTGACCTACAAAATGTACAGAGAACCTTCACGGCACATATAACTGCGATAAAACACCTGTTACTGGGAACGCCTGAAGTTCCTCAATCTGTATTCCATAGAACGCAGGCAGGAGAGATACATGATTATATACACTTGGAAAATCCTAGAGGGATTAGTACCAAACTTGCACACGAAAATTACTTCTTATGAAAGCAAAAGACTCGGCAGATGATGCAACATTTCCCCAATGAAAAGCAGGGGCGTCACTAGCACGATAAGAGACAACACAGTAAGTGTCCGGGGCCCAAGACTGTTCAACTGCCTCCCAGCATACATAAGGGGGATTACCAACAGACCCCTGACTGTCTTCAAGAAGGCACTGGACAGGCACCTCAAGTCAGTACCCAACTAGCCGGGCTGTGGTTCGTACGTCGGGTTGCGTGCGGCCAACAGTAACAGCCTGGTTGATCAGGCCTCGATCCACCATGAGGCCTGGTCACAGACCAGGCCACGAGGGCATTGATCCCTGAAACCCTCTCCAGGTATACTCAGGGTAATTTATGAACTTTATCATGTAGGAGTAATTCAGTGTGATAGAATCCATAAGAATTGTACATGAATTTTCTTTTCTCTGATATTTTGAGTATCTATACCCGGCTTTTCAATGAGCATGTTGTTAAACTCATTATGTGGATCAAGTGCCTTCAGTGATGACATAGGATGAGTAATAATCAAGGAGTCAAGCTCAGTGTCATAGTTAACTTTAGTGTCATTTCTATGACAATTCCGTTTGCAGTGTCGACGCCCAGATTTTAAATTTTATGCCTAACTGAATAGTTGCAATAATGCTAAACTAGGGATATAAACGACAGAATAACTTTTCTGATTAGACTGTTGAAAAAATAACTACAGTAGGGACCCATTTATATGGCAGGTTAGGTTCCAGGCTACCGCAGGAAAGCAGACATCGCTGGAGATCAGAACGCCATTTTTTCAACTTATAAATACATATAAATGCCAGCTAACAAGTTTACACTTACATATATTAAGTTCGCAACAGAACTAGGCATTAAAACAATAAAAAGTAGAATACACACACAGTACACTCATTACTTACCTTAAAATATTAATATAAAATATGGTTGATACCCGTTCATCTACACGTAATATCTCATATTTATGTTAAATTATTCTACTGTGGGGTGTATTTATCATGTTTATATGTTACGTAGCGCGTTTATTACATAATTTTGAAAAAAAAAAAATATCATAACTCGATTAATGAAAATGTTTATATTTTAACATAATATACGACATTTAATGCGCCTCAGAGTGATTATTAGTTTACCTGGAGAGTTCCTGGAGTCAACGCCCCCGCGGCCCGGTCTGTGACCAGGCCTCCTGGTGGATCAGTGCCTGATCAACCAGGCTGTTACTGCTGGCTGCACGCAATCCAACGTACGAGCCACAGCCCGGCTGGTCAGGTACCGACTTTAGGTATTATTATTATTATTATTATTATTATTATTATTATTATTATTATTATTATTATTATGGCGTCCTCAAGACTAATAAGACACTCTTAGTAGTGTGTACATGTACGCCAGTTTGGGACCTAGTAACTAGGCCCCAAATGGATTAACAGCCATACATCCAAATTTATATCTAAAATTGTCTTGCCTGTTGTAAGCAAATCAAGGATATCTGCTTAAAATGTCCGATATTTTGTTATCATTAATAAGATACCTTGACATATCACATAGGTTATTATACTATCCCTATATTCTTAATAGGTGGACAAAACAATGACATGACCATAAGACTGACCACATACTTTGAATTTAGTTTGAACACCATCGTACCAAACTGTCAGAGGTACTTGTAACCAAGCTTAAGCCAGACTACTACAATTTAGTTAATCTGTTCACGTTATAATAATGAGTGATACAGCTACTTAAGCTTCTATAACTGCATTCCAATGACATTGTTTCATTATTTACTTCTCTCCTACTATTATTACTAAAGCTAGACACAGATATACCAAGGTTATATTTTACATTTCTTTTGCAAACTTACCAACTTTACCATGAAGGAGTAATTCAATGAGTGAGGGAATCCATAAAAATTGTAAATTCGTTCCACTTTTTCTGATTTTCGAGTATTTATACGTGGCTTCTCCAATGATCGTGCTGTTAGTGTCATTATGCGTACCAAATGCCCTCATTATGACAAAGAATTAGTAATAATCATAGTCAAGAACAGTGTCAGAAGTTAACTTTAGTGCCATTAGGAATAGGATGACAAACAATTCAATTTGTCGTGCAGACGTCCATATGTTTATTTTTATGCCTAATTCAACAAGGATGCTATATTTCTTACCTGAAGGCATGACTCAGCGAGGATTTTTTGTTTTAGATGCATAACTCTACGGGAACTCACCGTCAAGTATCGCTTAGTGCTCACACACATGCACACGAATACATTTATGTACATGTATACATATGCACACGTGTACCTACGCTAGCATATACATGCGCACACACATACACATATACCATCCAGACAAGTATACATTCACATGTCCATCCATACACATGCATGCATATGCACATGAATATATAAACACAACCATATACACGTATAAATATATATGTCGTGCCGAATATGTAAAACTGGTCAATTAGCAAGAACTCATTTAAAATTAATTCCTTTCTGAAATTTTCTCTTATACGTTTCAAGATATATATTTTTCATTAATGTTAATGTAAAAACTTATAATTTTGCACCAAAAGAATCTTAGAAAACTTACCTAACCTTATTATAACAAGAGCAATTTATTTTAGCCTAACCCAAATAAATATATTTTAGATTTGTTTACAACAATTTAATATTCAACAAACCCAATGAAACATATTTTTTTTCGTTAGGTTCAGAATAATTTTGGCGAAATTATTGCATACACAAATTTTCACTTGTCCTATATGGCAAGATGAGCGTCGCTATTTAAGCCAAGATCGCAAGTTCTGCCTATTCGGCACGACGCACACACACACACACACAATATATATATATATATATATATATATATATATATATATATATATATATATATATATATATATATATATATATATATATATATAATATATATAATATATATATATGAAGCAATGTAAAAAGAGAGCAAATGAGAGAGTGGGTGAGATGTTATCAACAAATTTTGTTGAAAATAAGAAAAAGTTTTGGAGTGAGATTAACAAGTTAAGGAAGCCTAGAGAACAAATGGATTTGTCAGTTAAAAATAGGAGAGGAGAGTTATTAAATGGAGAGTTAGAGGTATTGGGAAGATGGAGGGAATATTTTGAGGAATTGTTAAATGTTGATGAAGATAGGGAAGCTGTGATTTCGTGTATAGGGCAAGGAGGAATAACATCTTGTAGGAGTGAGGAAGAGCCAGTTGTGAGTGTGGGGGAAGTTCGTGAGGCAGTAGGTAAAATGAAAGGGGGTAAGGCAGCCGGGATTGATGGGATAAAGATAGAAATGTTAAAAGCAGGTGGGGATATAGTTTTGGAGTGGTTGGTGCAATTATTTAATAAATGTATGGAAGAGGGTAAGGTACCTAGGGATTGGCAGAGAGCATGCATAGTTCCTTTGTATAAAGGCAAAGGGGATAAAAGAGAGTGCAAAAATTATAGGGGGATAAGTCTGCTGAGTATACCTGGTAAAGTGTATGGTAGAGTTATTATTGAAAGAATTAAGAGTAAGACGGAGAATAGGATAGCAGATGAACAAGGAGGCTTTAGGAAAGGTTTTTTTTATATTTTATTTAAACCATGACATTACAAAATATAATATGTAAAACTCATTTAAGTCGATAATTAACACAATCCTCCCTACAGCTAATATTACACACCACACTTACAACTCCGTGTGGGTACACCCCCCCCTCCCTGCTCCCTCATCCTATCACTTAACCCAAACCTGTTGGAGCTACCCAACAGAATTACATGATATGAACAACACTTTTATATACACATCCCTCGAAATGGTACTTAATAATCGACTACAGACCATACAATGCATTGCACTGAACATATTATACAGACATATTACCCCCCCCCTCCGTGGTTATCCAACCACCCCACTATTTACAACCTAACATACTATAAACAATGAATGTTGCCTAATCTAAAGTCACACAGCAATGATCCAACATTAATTTATGTAATTGTCCTAATGGTTCAGTTACATAACAATATGTATTACATAACAATGGTGATATAGAAAAGTCACAAAGACATACAAAATTACTACAAAACCATAAGAATAAACTTAGTCTCAAAATCCAACACATGTAAGCCTTTACACATTTAAACATGCAATTCCAGTGTTAAAACAATAACACAGCTTCAACTATGACATTCAAGCTCTATACAGCTTATATGGACATTACATAGTACTATTGACAACAGTACAATACAACATAAAATATAACCATGACATAAGTAACACATAAAGACTGTGCCTAGCACGCACCTAACCACAAAAACCTATAACACCACTGTTGCCCAACTTTATTACACTATCTGACGTGCATTAACCTCTTTACTCTCAAAACAAAACTGAATTGCAGAACACCAGTGACGAACAATAATGCACAGACATTAATACAAACATATCACATCATATCTCTGGACACCGTGCATGATCACAGCATCAACACTATGCAGTGCAAGGCACCTAGAAAAACAAGTTGGAGCAAATACATGCAATTATTATAGCAAATCTCCAAATTACAATGTCATTACCGTAAATCAATATTACCACACACAATATGTATAATAAGTATAAAGTCCAGTCACACAAAAACTGGCCAGCTCCACAGGTGCGCACCCGTGGTCCACATATATTCACTCATGCATCACTCATCCAACACTCTCGCAAAACTTTTGTTATCCATTACCAGGGAGGCAACCCTGTTTTCACCCCTGACTTCCCTACCCCAGCAACACTTTCCAATCATACCCTCCCCTCCCTCGTCTATTACAAGTCTAATAAAACCTGTAACGTAAGTTGCCTATATCCCTCTGAAAAATCCTTCACCCACCTCCTCCCATAAATTTCCTTATTTCTACATACCGTTTTATAGAACGTTAACGCTAACACCCTCCTCTTCACCTCAGTAACCTGTTTGCCCCGCAATCCCCACACTATATAGATATAATCTGCCATAATGTACCCCACAGCTCTGATTACACTTTCCTCCCAACCCCCCACGTCGAGACTTAATGCTCTCAATACAGAAATTCCTTTACCTCCTATCCTATTTATCACCCTATTTAACCACCCCTTGACACTCCTCAGTCCATCACAAAAATATACTACATGAAAAGCCGACTCCTCCCCACCACATATCCCACACTCCCCCCCGTCAACGACTCGTCTATCCCGTAGAACCACACCCGACGGTAAAATGCCATGCAGAAAACGATACATTACATCCCGAACACGAGGTTGCAACCTCATCCTACTCAACCTATTCCATATACTTCCCCATGCATACATGGGGAAAATTCCCTCTACAGGCGCTACAACCCTCCCGGCTAACAATCTACACAACCTACCTATTTTAACCTTTGCTGGCTCTCGATCCCACGCCAGAGCCCTCAACACAGTTTCACACTCATGCAACTCAACGCCTGTATACATCCGTTGCAATCTGTTATGGATCCTGGCCAAACCCCCCCCACCCACACTTTCCCTCATCACCTCCCTTTTAATGAAGACACATTTGACCCTCCGCTTTAAGTCCAGCAATCCCAGCCCCCCCTTACTTACAGGTAACATTACCACATCCCTCTTAATCCAATCACAGCTCGAACCCCACAAGAATTTAAAAACCTTCCTAAGTATGTTCGTTATTGCTGGCCCAGTTAATGGGAACACGGCTGCCACGTGCCATACTTTGCTATACAGTAAGATATTAACAACAATGGCACGCTGCACAAGGGTCAAATGATAAGGTCGCAATGCACCCAAGCGTCCCTGAATCCTTTCTACCATCCTAAGCGAGTTTTCCATGCGTGCCACAGGTAGATCGTCTGCATAAATAAGACCGCAGATTTTTAACGAATGCACCTGCCTCCTCACAACTGCACTACCCCAATCAACCCTACCCGCCCAAGCTCCTAACCCCATGACCATCGATTTATCTGAATTTACCCTCATACCAGTTGCCCCTGCGAACATTTGTACTACCCCGTCTAATGTGTCCATTGACATCCCCTCCCTGATCAGAACAGTTGTATCATCCACATACCCAATTAAAACTGGCCAAACCCTCGCAACCTCACACCCTGGTCCCTCTACGTGACCCATACGCTGCTCCATCAATCTATAAAAGGGGTCCTGTACGCACGCAAACAATACTTGTGACATAGGACACCCCTGCCTAAGTCCCCTACCCATTACAATCTTCCCACCCAATCGACCATTAATCTGTACCCTCGCCATTGCACCTCCATACAACGCCTCAACCCAGCCCACTATTTCTTCCCCAAACCCCTGACCCCTGAGGATGGCTTTCAATGCTTTCCGATCCACTCTATCGTATGCCCCTTGCCAATCGAGCGCCACCAAACCTCCCTCCCTCCCCCCCCCTTTTGCCTCCACGAAATCCCTAAGTAACCCATGCCCCTCCACCATAGACCTCCCTGGCAAACCAAACTGAGTTTTTGATACTACCCGCCCTACCACACACTTGACCCGATTTCCCAAAATCTTCGCAAACAATTTATAATCTGCGCATAACAACGAGATCGCCCGATAATCCCGAAGCGTATGCTGCCCCTTACCCTTCGGTACCAATACAACGACAGCCGTTGCCTGCTTCTCACCCAGCTCACCTCTCTCCTTCATGCAATTTAATAACCTAACCAGAAAATGCCTCAATAATTCCCAATGCTGCTGATAAAACTCTGCCGGGAGTCCATCAATTCCCGGTGCTTTGCCCTTTCGCATTCCACTTAAAGCCCTCCATATTTCCCCCTCAGTTATTTCCCTACCCAGTGCTTCCCTATCACTGTTACGCAACTGACATACCACACTCCCACACACCTGTTCTAAAACCCCATCCTCTACCCCTTCTCGTTGCCAGTACTTCTCATACCACTTGTCAGCAAACGCCCCCATTCCTTCCGTAGCTTGTATGACCTGCCCCTCCCTGTACCCTCCTATCGATTCATGAACCTCCAACCATGGAATAGTCATTGCCTGCTGTCTTTGTTTCTGCCTACGCAATACGCACGATGAAGGTCTATCGCCCCATAACACCTCTTCCACCCCCGCCTGTACCCTCACCGCTTGGAACCTCTCATCCTGTACCTCACGCAGCCTCCCTTTAATTGCCATAATTTCATCCATTGGATAAGTGCCCGCCACCGCCCCCCTCGCATAACAACCCCGTAATCTATCCTCCAAATAGTTAGCAAGCCCATATTTTAAAGAATTGATACGTTTCCCTTCCTTTACGTAATATTGCTTAATCCGTTCTTTAGCCACACCATCCCACCACATCACCACATCCTCTACCCCTTTTATCTCTGCACGTAACCCCTCCCACAGCGTCGCAAATCCCTCTATCCCCTCCTCATCACCTAACACACTTGTATTTAATTTCCAATATCCCCTAGATATACCTGCTAGTGACTCCCACGCCACCTCTGCTACTACCGCCCGATGATCCGAATAAGCTACTTCTATTGTACGGAAAAATGTCAACCCAACCCCTTGAGATATATACAGCCTATCCAACCTAGCAGCGTAACCCCGTCTTACAAAAGTGTGCTCTACCTCCCACGCCCCTCCTCCAACCGCATCCCGCAACTGAATATCCCTCAAAAGATCTCGCAAGGCCGCCGACACGTGCCCCGCCCCTTTTGGTTCCACGTCAGCCCTCCTAATAACGCAGTTCCAGTCGCCACCAACGATGGCCACTGCAGGTAAACCACGTAAGAAGAAAACTAGTTCTTCACATACAAAATCCCTTTTTACCCTCACATCATTTTCCGCTGGTGCATACACACATACAAAGGATACCCGCTGTCCCATCCACCACCCATCCACGCGCAATACTCTTCCCCCTCCCCCCCCCTCACTTCTTAGCAACACAAACGGGCTTGCCTCCCTGATCAATATACCCACACCACCTTTCAGACGTGCAGATGGCAGAGTCATGACCTGAAACCCCTCCACCTCGAGCACTCTTCCCTCCTTGAAATTGTGTTCTTGCAGGAACACTACATCCACCCTATATTTATACAGAAACATTCGAAACCATTCCTTCTTCACACTATTACACAGTCCATTTACGTTCACAGTCATACACCTAAGGCCTCTTTATAGTTTCCAACCCTTCCTCCTCTCTTCATTCATCCCAGGGCCTCCTGCCCCAGAGCCAGCACAAGGCTTCACACCATCAACCCCTCCCCCTTTTTTGCGATGCCTCTTATCGTGACTGCTTCGACATTGCTCTTCCTTCCTCCCAGACCTCTGCGCCGGCGTCAGGACATCATCTGAGTCTGACGCCGCCGCTCTCTTCCTCGTGATGCCCTCCACTTCCATGTTATCTTCAGAGGTTCCCTCACGATGAACCTCTACCTCCACCACGCCCCGTACCACAGCACACGGCGACAACTCTCTCTTACTAGTTGGCCCGTCAACCCTGCTATGTTTTTTATCCTTACATTCCTCTACAGGCACCGCCGTGTCTCTCACCAGCTCAGGAACAACGTCCACTGCAGGCGGTGTCAATGTCCTTAACACTTCCTGAAGCTCTTCCTCTAGAGCCTGCACCTCCTCCTGCACTTGCACTTCTGTACTTTTCCTGTGAGTAGTAACAGATCCTTTTACATCACAGCTTACCTCACACATGCCATTCTCCTCTTTGGAATCCTCCACCTCTTCACTCCACAAGCGCCCAGGCCCTTGCTTGCGCACTGGGCTCTCAACAGCTATCACGCTGGTAACTGGTGCTTCACCAGTTTGCGCTGGCGCCCTCCTCAGCTTCACGCACTCTGCCGCCATATGGTCGTACGCCCCACATATTCTGCACGTACGTCTCTGTCCGGCATACGATACCATAACTTGCGTCCTGAAGTCCTCCAACACGACGTAAGACGGTATGGGATGTCTCAGAGTCATCTTCAGGGAAAAGGTACCCTCCGGACGTCCCATGTAAGCACCTGCCGTCCACTTGCCCTTTTGTGCCAGATGTACGGTTCCATATGTCTCAAAAACACTCCTTATGTCAGCCTCATCTGCCTCAAATGGGACATTACGTATCTTAACCCACGTAAAGTGGCGAGATACGTCGATCAAACGCACCTTCACAGCTGGAGTAGCGTCAAGACTCACGTCTTGGAACCTCGTCACCAAAGACTCATACACGGACGTGGAATTCAGTTTGACGAAGATTCTATAAGCCCCATTCAGGGCTACACCATACACCTCATCGTCCTGGATTCCATAGGTCTCCCTAATGATTGTTGGGAGTAAGACTTGCACTGAAGAGGGTGAAATCGCCCCACGAAGCAGCTCAATACCTATGGTATTTACGCGCCTCCTCACACTCAGCGCCATGTTGATACAAGGTAGCTCGCCTGAACAGCAGAGGGGTGCAGCGCACAACCTCACTCGACCATGGTCAGGCAGCGAATGGCAAAGGGGATAAAAGAGAGTGCAAAAATTATAGGGGGATAAGTCTGCTGAGTATACCTGGTAAAGTGTATGGTAGAGTTATTATTGAAAGAATTAAGAGTAAGACGGAGAATAGGATAGCAGATGAACAAGGAGGCTTTAGGAAAGGTAGGGGGTGTGTGGACCAGGTGTTTACAGTGAAACATATAAGTGAACGGTATTTAGATAAGGCTAAAGAGGTCTTTGTGGCATTTATGGATTTGGAAAAGGCGTATGACAGGGTGGATAGGGGGGCAATGTGGCAGATGTTGCAAGTGTATGGTGTAGGAGGTAGGTTACTGAAAGCAGTGAAGAGTTTTTACGAGGATAGTGAGGCTCAAGTTAGAGTATGTAGGAAAGAGGGAAATTATTTCCCAGTAAAAGTAGGCCTTAGACAAGGATGTGTGATGTCACCGTGGTTGTTTAATATATTTATAGATGGGGTTGTAAGAGAAGTAAATGGGAGGGTCTTGACAAGAGGCGTGGAGTTAAAAGATAAAGAATCACACACAAAGTGGGAGTTGTTGTGAGGGAAAAGTAGGTGTAAGTGGGGTTAAGGTTGTTCGGGCAACCAGGAACCATTAGAGAGTTACGTTGCGCGCGCACACACCCCCCCCTCTCTGGCGGGCTGGGGCAAAACTAGTTCCTGGTGTCCGATTTGTTAAAGTTTCTACTCCTGGTAATATTGACCTTACCTGGTGTGGATGGAAGTTTGGAGAGTCACTTCGCCTCCACTCTTCTCCTAATCAGGTAGGGTGATCTACCAGGAGTATTACTGTTTGTTCTTTTCTAGTGTTTGCTGGTTACCAGTAATGATTTTGGCCTTTATCATTCTTTTTCTTTCTTAGATGTTATATTATCATGACTATGGGTAACCAGTTTTATTTTCTCTTTGTCAGCTCTGTTCCTGGCGTGGTCTTCCAGGATAGACGCCAGATAAAGGGGCAAGACGTGTGTTAATAATACTTATTAACATTATTCTACAACTACCGGCCCTTACCTATACTACTTGTGCTCCATCCAAGTGGTAGGAGATTCCAGAACATCGGATTACCATCTGCCCAGGATAACCTACATAAATAACATCAGAGGAACTATCTAGGGCCATACCTACTCCTACCCAACTACCTGAATTGAAGGCCATATTTTTATTATATTTAAATTTTAAGTAAAATTCTCAAAAATCATTTTATCTTGTTTTTCCTTAAATCATTTCTTTATTTATTTTTCCATTAGTTTCTTTTGTTCAGTTGGAAGGCGTTCCACTGACAGTTGTCACAGCTGCTCTTTGCTGATGACACTGTGCTCTTGGGAGATTCTGAAGAGAAGTTGCAGAGATTGGTGGATGAATTTGGTAGGGTGTGCAAAAGAAGAAAATTAAAGGTGAATACAGGAAAGAGTAAGGTTATGAGGATAACAAAAAGATTAGGTGATGAAAGATTGAATATCAGATTGGAGGGAGAGAGTATGGAGGTGAATGTATTCAGATATTTGGGAGTGGACGTGTCAGCGGATGGGTCTATGAAAGATGAGGTGAATCATAGAATTGATGAGGGGAAAAAAGTGAGTGGTGCACTTAGGAGTCTATGGAGACAAAGAACTTTGTCCTTGGAGGCAAAGAGGGGAATGTATGAGAGTATAGTTTTACCAACGCTCTTATATGGGTGTGAAGCATGGGTGATGAATGTTGCAGCGAGGAGAAGGCTGGAGGCAGTGGAGATGTCATGTCTGAGGGCAATGTGTGGTGTGAATATAATGCAGAGAATTCGTAGTTTGGAAGTTAGGAGGAGGTGCGGGATTACCAAAACTGTTGTCCAGAGGGCTGAGGAAGGGTTGTTGAGGTGGTTCGGACATGTACAGAGAATGGAGCGAAACAGAATGACTTCAAGAGTGTATCAGTCTGTAGTGGAAGGAAGGCGGGGTAGGGGTCGGCCTAGGAAAGGTTGGAGAGAGGGGGTAAAGGAGGTTTTGTGTGCGAGGGGCTTGGACTTCCACCAGGTATGCATGAGCGTGTTTGATAGGAGTGAATGGAGACAAATGGTTTTTAATACTTGACGTGCTGTTGGAGTGTGAGCAAAGTAACATTTATGAAGGGGTTCAGGGAAACCGGCAGGCCGGACTTGAGTCCTGGAGATGGGAAGTACAGTGCCTGCACTCTGAAGGAGGGGTGTTAATGTTGCAGTTTAAAAACTGTAGTGTAAAGCACCCTTCTGGCAAGACAGTGATGGAGTGAATGATGGTGAAAGTTTTTCTTTTTCGGGCCACCCTGCCTTGGTGGGAATCGGCCAGTGTGATAAATATATATATATATATATATATATTATATATATATATATAATCTCGTACCGAATAGGTAAAACTGGTCAATTAGCAAGAACTCATTTAAAATTAGTCGTTTCTAAAAATTTTCTCTTATACGTTTAAAGATGTATTTTTTTCATTTACGGTAATGTAAAAATTAATAATATTGTACCAAAAGAACCTTAGAAAACTTAGCTAACCTTATTATAATAAGTGCAATTTAATTTAGCCTAATACAACTAAATATATTTTAGATAAGTTTACAATAATTTAATAATAAACAAACACAATGAAACACGTATATTGATTTTCGTTAGGTTCAGAATGATTTTTGTGAAATTATTGTATACACAAATTTTCGCTTGCCTTATTAGACAAAAAGAGCTTTGCTATTTAAGCCAAAATAGCAAGTTTTACCTTTTCGGCACGACGTATTGTACACATATATGTGTGTGTGTCTATGCATGCATAAATATACATTTGTACATATGTACACAAGCCAGTAGCTGAGACTCGACCCCTGCAGCCACACACAGGCGAGTACACACATATGAACACACTTATACACACTCGCATACATAAGAAAAGTATATACAGAGATATGCATGCAAAAGCATACATACTAAAAGCACATGCATACGTATTTTAAAATTTTACTGCCTTAAAATTTATATAACGGCGCTTCACAGTTCCTTTGTGTGCACTGTTACTGGGCTGGGCTTGCGGGGTTCCAGAATACCTTCCTCGGATGACGAAGCCACTGAAACACATTTAGTTTCTTCCCCTCTTCCTCTGAGATTCTTTAAGATTTATGCGCAATAATTTGAGAACGCCTCTTCTAATCGGCTTCAGACTTTCACTGTTGGTGTATCTTATTAGGAGGAAAGTTGGGATTGTTAATGGAGCTACGTTGGTTCCAGTTTTCCAATTTTATCTATTCAGATTCTGAAGCAATTTCTGTGTGACATCTTGAGAACATGTCCCGTGGTAGGGTTCAAACTTTCATTGTTGGTGTATGCTACTTAGAAGGTACTGATTGTCAATGGAGTGTGATGGTGCCAATTGGGTGATTATATTTTCATAATTGTGATATATTTTTTTCCGTGAAATCCCTTGAAAATATCTCTTCTCTGTGGCTTGAAACTTAAATACTGATGTATCACTATAGTTTTAGGATCCGCTGTACAATAAAATCAATGTGATTTAGAATTCTGACTGTAAAATATTAGATTTTTGGTCGAAATGTTTTATTTTTTACTGGTATGCAGGAAATTATCCGAAAAATCGTAAATTATCATCTTTAATTAAAAGTGATATTCTACATACTTCATCTAAAAATTGATAGAATTGGGCAGGATGAATTCTCAGTGTAGTGATATTGTGAGTTACACTGGAGTGTCCTTTAAGAAGATTTAAATGCATGCAATCAGTACTCAGTATTCTCTTTAAAAAATAATTTAAATACTCGAGAACTTTTTTTTCATAAATCACACCATAGTTGTATACATAGCCTCTTTACTGGTGGGTTTCGGAGCACTACAAATATTCTGGGCAGTTATATGGACTACATATGACAGTTATTTTAACAGCCCAACTCCGGTAGCCTCTACCTCTAGAAAGTGTTACATCTACAGCTCCTCTTGCCCTGTAGAAAACCCAGGTAACAAGCCCTGAGATGGAGGCCTTCAGGTCACAGGACATCCATAAGATTTCAACAGGTCTTAATTAACCTGCAGTTAAATTAAGCAATACTATAAGCACCTCCCTGTTGGTAGAGCGGGTATGCTTCATCCACTCTTTATTTGTTACAGGAAACTTGATCAGGGTGGTTCACACTGGAGTTTGGCCTCACCCTGTTTTCACACTCATTAAAGAAAGTTCAAAGCTGGCCATTTTTCTGTTCACCTCGTCGCCGCTGTAATTCAAATTAGAAGCCTGAATCTTGTTTGCATTTACAACATGTTGACAACACAGAGTTTGAGTTTAATATGTTTATTATGCACCCCATACCCACCCTGTGGGCGGTAGTCAAAAGATTACAAAGGTACATAATGGGTCCAGGGACTGGACTCCAAAGTTTTGATAGCTGAGCAAGTTAAGAGGTAATGAACTCACAATTAGAAAGGTAATGAACTCACAATTTACAAAGGTAATGAACTCACAATTTACAAAGGTAATGAACTCCAGGTAGGTCTGGTCACAATCATGACAAAGTTACAAAGGTATATACAGATTACAGAGGTACGTAATGGGTCCAGGGAACACAGGAGAGCATTTTTCTTGGTCTTTCCATTTTCTCTCCAAGCTCCTATCTAATATTTCAATTATGCCAGGTACTCAGTGTAAAAGAAAAAACTTGATGCTAATGTCTGTACACTGGTAGTGTGAGAAATTATGTAGGTGAATTTTTACAAGTACAACCTTGAATTAACCTTTCACCCACAAAACTGGGGAAAACTCTGGCACATCTAAAACAGATAATGCTTATATAGATAAACCTCGGAGACATTTGGGACTTCAGTGACAATGGATCATAACACTGCCCCTCCTTCAATGCCCAACGTCTCATTATATCGCCGGTTCACCACCTGGAAAAAATCCGACCCGGGGCAGAACCGGCTAACCTACTACTTATTATCATAATAAAAAAGCGCTAAACCCACTATGGTCATAGCTCACCGTCTCAGCCCCCCAACTCACACTTCGGGACTTTAAATTAAGAACATATAGTTCCTGAATATTAACTAGAAAATTTAAGCCAGTAACCCTGGGAAATGAGTTTGTGGACTGTATAATTCTAAAAAGAGATTATGTGACTTAGCAATTTCTGGTGTATTAATAACTTTACATTACAGTGGTTCCCGGGAGTATACCTGGAGAGGGTTACGGGGATCAACGCCCCCGCGGTCCGGTCTGTGACCAGGCCTCATGGCGGATCAGGGCCTGATCAACCAGGCTGTTACTGTTGGCCGCACGCAACCCGACGTACGAACCACAGCCCGGCTGGTCAAGTACTGAATTTAGGTGTCTGTTCAGCGCTTTCTTGAAGACAGCCAGGGGTGTATGGAAATCCCCCTTATGTATGCTGGGAGGCAGTTGAACATTATTATTATAATCAAGGGGAAGCGCTAAACCCGGAGGATTATACAGCGCCTGGGTGGGGGGATGTGGAAGGCATTCAGGCTTAATTCGGGGAACTGGAGCACAGATCCAATTCCCTAAATCAAGAGCCCCTCACCAACATCAAGGAACCTTCCTTGAGGGGGGGGGGGCAGTTGAAGTCTTGGGCCCCGGACTTATTGTGGTCTCTTATCGTGCTAGTGGCACCCCTGCTTTTCATTAGGGGAATACTGCATCGTTTGCCGAGTCTTTTGCTGTTATAGGGAGTGATTTGTGTGTGCAAGTTTGGTACTAATCCCTCGAGGATTAAATGATGAATGTATCTTAACAAATTATGATTTCGCTGATATATCCTAATGCCCCCCTATTGGCAGGCAACTAATATTAGTCAATAACTAGCTACCTTACCTGTTGTGTGTTTTGATACACATTGGGAAGCGAATATAAATTGCTGCAGTACACGCGATGGTCAATATGTCTCATCACTGCGTCCAGTATTATCTTCATTATGACAGTTTCACTATATATCTGGACCCTTCCAGATACACGTTATATTCACTTATTTATGGGTCCCCAATTTTTGCCAATTCTCTTTCTATTGGCCTCTATGATCCCCCGATTAATTCTGCAACACTCGTAAGCTAAAATTTACGTTCCGCCATTTTTCTCAATCCTTCACCACTAAACGTTTATCTTTTATACATACATTTATTCAAATTCGGTGATATTTCCAGGTGTGTAATACATTTTCATTATCAGAATATTAACTTTTTCAACACCATAACTTTTACATTTTACTTAAATAACTGACTACCATAAATAAATTAGAGAATATAGGTTCCCATGTGACTTATAAACAATATTATCCCAATGAATTCTTACACACAAATTACAGGAAAATTATCAAAATTTTCTACAGGTAGCAAATATTTGCTACCTGTAGAATTTTTTTATATAAACTTGTATTTTTTCAAAAATATTTAGTACAACAAAATAAAAAACACTAGGGTGTTCTGTGGCTCAATTGAAAACGTAGGGTAACAGTTTTCGTATATCATCGGTCTAGGGTATTGCCACTGATACTGAAGCTAGATCTGCTAATGCCAGGTTGGAGGTGGGAGATGCAACTTGGCATCCTCCTCTCCATTGTAAAAACCGTCTTACTGAAGGATATCAGCTCTGGTAGACGAGAAAACAGAGATCAGTAGCAGCGCTAGCAACTTTATAATGACCATTGTTATTAACTAATGTAGTTAGATATATTACCATCCAAATTTCTCTCCACTCTTTCTTTCCTGTATACAATTAGGTATAGTATTGCATCTAGATTCTCTTCCTTTCCCCTCTCCTTTGTCTCTCGTGTATAAACTCTTGCCCTCTCTCTGGGATGATGGAGGCAGCTTCATAAAATTTCCATTTCTCCGGTGTATGATAATTCCCAAGTGATAGCAACTCCAGCTGATGATTATTATTATAATCAAGGGGGAGCACTAAACCCGTAGGATTATGCAGCGCCTGTGGGGGGATGTGGAAGGTATTCAGGCTTAATTCAGGGAACTGAAGCACAAATCCAATTCCTTAGATCAAGAGCCCCTCACCAGCATCAAAGAACCTTCTTTGAGGGGTCCAGCTGATGAACCTTTGCTGGGATATTAAACTATATCCTCATTGCCCTACTGAAGTGCCTCAGCTCGGCTGACAAGAGTTCAACACCCTGTATGAAGCCCGTCCTACGTGAATGAATGTCAGGGAAACATAATTAGCGTTTATTCCCACTGTGAAATTGTCATATGGAGTAGCAGCACAAGTAATGTATTCAGTTTTGTTAAAAATCAGTGCTCAGTCTGTCCCAGGATGTCCACATCTAGGCAAGAGATCAAACCTAGACACATCAAGGAGCTCAGACTTCTGCCCCAAGACGGCATTGGTCTTGAAGATACGAACTTGCTGAGTTGAGAAGACCATTATTTATTATAACCAAAGAAAGCGCTAAACCGTTGAGAAGACCAACACCACAAAGAACACCGTAATGAAAACACCCAACTGTGGTGTAGCTAGCTGCTATACCACAACAATTGGACCTACTGTGATTCTGTAATGGGGCTTACTGATGCTCTCACTTGTGCATCACTGATCTTGCATTGGGAGCCAGTGGCAGGTCTTATCTAATAAAGATCCGAATATATTATGATCATCATATTTTACAATTAAGAATAAAACTAAGTATGCCCGAAATGCCTAGCCATGCTAAGCGTTCTAGTGATACACTCTGTAATCACACTTTTACTACATGTAAACCAAACAATAACCAAATTTCTGTAAACTCAGCATTGTAATCCTTATAGAGAATAAACTTTGAATTTGAATTTGAATTTTAATCTGTCCACAAAATTAACTAGTGTGTCCACTGCTTTCAGCAAGACCATAGACTCCTGAGTCGAACCTTGGTAACTTTTGTGCATTATATTTATATATAACATCAGTTCAGGTGGGAGAGAATATCTTGAGTTACATATTTGATGAGGATGTTTAATTTAATGATGTTGGCAATCTTTTTATTAAGCCATTTACCATACAGTCATAGACTATGCTGGTGTGTTGCCTATACTACCTGCATTACGAAAGACTTCGGCTTATCTCTCATTAACGTTGGAGATTCATAAACTTAACAAAAAATAATGTTAGGCTCTACAATTCTCTCGTATCATAGCAAGTTTCAGTTCCTCTTGTTGATTTTAGTGGATCGAGGTGATATGAAAATTATCCTCATGCAATCGTGTTGCATTACCCTAAGTATATTTAGTGCATCACTGGGAAAATTTATTATATGCTGACCATGATAGTAGGTAAGACACATAGGCATCTTTATTCCGAAACGTTTCGCCTACACAGTAGGCTTCTTCAGTTGAGTACAGAAAACAGGCAGGAGCAGTAGATATGTGAAGACAATGTAACCTGTCGGTATTCTATACCATTTTGATATTCATCATGATAGTCAACAAAGGATTTGACTTGTGCAAAGTAATTAACATTTCATATAGAGAATATTCTCTGTTAAAAAAGTACTTTCAGAGTAAGTTTATTTAGGCACAAGTACACATAAGTACAATTTTCATACATAGTGTAAATTACCTAAGATTACTAGGATTTGACGCAAGGTGTGACAATAGTCCATCTGGCAAAGTTTACATTTCGTTTGGTCTACATCTGGTGGTGGTGATTTAACCTGCCATAGATACTTGTAACCCAGCCGGAGCCGGGCGGAAGTTACATCCAAGAGTCTGCTTATCTTGTTGGATGCACCATAGACATGTGGCTCCTCCTGCATGATGGAATGATGACAGATGGACTGACTTGTGTCAATCTCCCTAAGTCTTAAGTCAATAAAGTTCATTTGAAGTTCTTTTCGTATTATTGTTCTCAAACTGCTAACTGACAACCCAAGATTGTAATCTACCCCCTCTTTGAAAGCATACAGCTTAGCCAATTTATCAGTTCTATCATGCATCTGAAGACCAATGTGAGATGGAATCCACAGCTTGTGCACTCTGACTCCACTGTCCACAATCTTACCATACCTATGTCTGGCTTCTGACACAAGCATGCCACAATTTATACTTAATGAGTTGAGAGCATTTATGGATGACAGAGAATCAGTTACAATTAAAGTGTCAACCTTAGATACATGGACACATTTGAGTGCAAGGAGTATGGTAAACAGTTCTGTTTGAAGGGTAGAGGCCCAGTTATTGATGCGTGCTCCAATTTCTTTATGAGAGCCATCACTCTGTGTGACAACAGCAGCACTACCAGCTGCACCAGTGGACTGGTGAACAGAACCATCGACGTAAATAATTTGTGAAAGAGTGTTGTGTGACTAAGTTATTAATACAGCTTAAGGCATCATGTTTGGCTTCAAGACGAAGCTTTGGTTGTGATTTAAGAAGAGTTTTGGGGGAAAATGGAGGAATGGTAGTTTGGAATGGGGTAATATCCCATGGAGCAGGGAAATGTCTCTGTTGTCTAACTTGATATAGATCATGTAGCTGGTTCATGCGGAGGTCGGTTCCAGTCACTGGAGTGTGATCAAATTAATGAATTTAGAAACAACTCACTCAGAAATGTTCAAGAAATGGCAAAGTATTTTATCCACAGTGGTATATTGCAGACCATTCTGGAGAAATTACCCTGACTTTGCTAGCTGTAAATAATGCATTACCATGTGTGTGTGTGTGTGTGTGTGTGTGTGTGTGTGTACTCACCTATTTGTACTCACCTATTTGTACTCACCTATTTGTGGTTGCAGGGGTCGAGTCACAGCTCCTGGCCCCGCCTCTTCGCTGATTGCTACTAGGTCCTCTCTCTCCCTGCCCCATGAGCTCTATCATACCTCGCCTTAAAACTATGTATGGTTCCTGCCTCCACTACATCACTTTCTAGGCTATTCCAAGGCCTGACTACTCTATGACTGAAGAAATACTTCCTAACATCCCTTTGATTCATCTGAGTCTTCAACTTCCAATTGTGACCTCTTGTGTCTGTGTCCCATCTCTGGAACATCCCGTCTTTGTCCACCTCGTCCATTCCGCGCAGTATTTTATATGTCGTTATCATGTCTCCCCTGACCCTCCTGTCCTCCAGTGTCGTCAGGCCGATTTCCCTCAACCTTTCTTCATAGGACAATCCCCGTAGCTCTGGGACTAGTCTTGTTGCAAACCTTTGCACTTTCTCTAATTTCTTGACGTGCTTGACTAGGTGTGGATTCCAAACTGGTGCTGCATACTCCAGTATGGGCCTGACGTAGATGGTATACAGAGTCTTAAACGAATCCTTACTGAGGTATCGGAACGCTATCCGTAGGTTTGCCAGGCGCCCGTATGCTGCAGCAATCTGATTGATGTGCGCCTCAGGAGATATGCTCGGTGTTATACTCACCCCCAGATCTTTTTCCTTGAGTGAGGTTTGCAGTCTTTGGCCATCTAAACTATATTGTGTCTGCGGTCTTCTTTGCCCTTCCCCAATCTTCATGACTTTGCATTTGGCAGGGTTAAATTCAAGGAGCCAGTTGCTGGACCAGGCTTGTAGCCTGTCCAGGTCTCTTTGTAGTCCTGCCTGATCCTCGTCCGATTTGATTCTTCTCATTAACTTCACATCATCTGCAAACAAAGACACTTCTGAGTCTATCCCTTCCGTTATGTCGTTCACATATACCAAGAACAGCACAGGTCCTAGGACTGACCCCTGTGGAACCCCGCTTGTCACAGGCGCCCACTCTGACACCTCGTCGCGTACCATGACTCGTTGTTGCCTCCCTGTCAGATATTCTCTGATCCATTGCAGTGCCTTTCCTGTTATGTGTGCCCGGTCCTCTAGCTTTTGCAGTAACCTCTTGTGAGGAACTGTGTCGAAGGCCTTCTTGCAGTCCAAAAACATGCAGTCGATCCACCCCTCTCTCTCTTGTCTTACTTCCGTCACCTTGTCATAAAACTCTAGTAGGTTTGTGACACAGGATTTTCCTTCCCTGAAACCGTGCTGGTTGTCAATTATACACTTGTTTCTTTCCAGGTGCCCCACCACTCTCCTCCTGATGATCTTCTCCATGACCTTGCATACTATACACGTTAGTGATACAGGTCTGTAGTTTAGTGCCTCATGTCTGTCTCCCTTTTTAAAAATTGGGACTACATTTGCCATTTTCCATACCTCAGGGAGTTGCCCAGTTTCAAATGATGTGTTGAAGATCTTTGTTAATGGCTCACACAATATCTCTGCTCCCTCTTTAAGGACCCATGGAGAGATGTTGTCTGGTCCCACCGCCTTTGAGGTGTCAAGTTCGCATAGCAGCTTCTTCACCTCCTCCTTGGTTATATGTACCTCATCCAGCACTTGCTGGTGTGCCCCCCTGTTCTGATTTCTTGGAGTCCTACTGGTTTCCACTGTAAATACCTCTTTAAATCTTGTGTTGAGCTCCTGACAAACCTCTCGGTCGTTTCTTGTGAATTCCCCATCACCCTTCCTCAGTCTGATTACCTGGTCCTTGACTGTTGTTTTCCTCCTGATGTGGCTGTACAACAGCTTCGGGTCAGTCTTTACTTTTGATGCTATGTCATTTTCATATTGTCTCTGAGCCTCCCTTCTTATCTGTGCATATTCATTTCTGGCTCTTCGGCTGATTTCTTTATTTTCCTGAGTTCTCTGTCTTCTGTACCTTTTCCATTCTCTAGTACACCTAGTTTTTGCCTCCCTACACCTTTGGGTGAACCAAGGACTCGTTATGTTCTTCCCATTATTTCTGTTTCCCTTGGGAACAAACCTCTCCTCTGCCTCCTTGCATTTTGTTGCTACATAGTCCATCATTTCTTGTACTGGTTTTCCTGTCAGTTCCCTCTCCCACTGAATGTCTTGAAGGAAGTTCCTCATGCCTGAGTAGTTCCCCCTTTTGTAGTTTGGTTTTTCCCAGCCTATTCCTGCTACTCTCTCCACTTGGAGCTCAACTATGTAGTCGAAGCACAGAACCACATGATCACTAGCTCCCAGGGGCCTTTCATACATGATACCCTCGATGTTCGAACTACTCATGGTGAATACAAGGTCCAACCTTGCTGGTTCATCCTCTCCTCTCTCTCTGGTAGTGTCTCTAACATGTTGATGCATGAGGTTTTCCAGTACCACATCCATCATCTTGGCTCTCCATGTTTCGGGACCCCCATGGGGCTCCAGGTTTTCCCAGTCAATCTCCTTGTGATTGAAATCACCCATAACTAGTAACTTTGCTCCCCCCATGTGTGCTCTCCTGGCCACCTCGGCTAGTGTGTCGATCATTGCTCTGTTGCTCTCATCGTATTCTTCTCTTGGCCTCCTGCAGTTCTGTGGTGGGTTGTACATTACTGCAATTATCACCTTATGTCCCTCAGACTGGATTGTTCCTACTAAGTAGTCCCTTTCGCCCGTGCCATCCATTCCTTCCATTTTCTCAAAACCCCACTGGTTTTTAATGAGCAGTGCAACTCCTCCTCCCCCTCTCCTCCCTCTGTCTTTCCTGAGCATTTGATATCCGGATGGAAACCTGGAGTTTACCTGGAGAGAGTTCCGGGGGTCAACGCCCCCGCGGCCCGGTCTGAGACCAGGCCTCTCAGATTGAATCTGTTATTATTCTGGTGAGTTTTGTTTCTGTGAGTGCTATTATGTCTGGGGATGTCTCTTTGATTCTTTCGTGCCACTCCTCATACTTGTTTGTTATTCCATCTGCATTTGTATACCACACCTTCAACTTCTTTTCTAAGACTGTGGTCTGGGAGGTATATTGGGGTTGGGGAAGTGGGAGACCTGGTAAGGAACTATGGGTTGTTGCTGTGGGGGTGGAGTTTGTAATTGGATGTGGCATGGGTGTTTTGATTTAGAGTGTTTGGTTGCACTGGGGTGGATGTGTGGGTGTGTGTGTGGGTGTTGGTGTGTGGGTGTGGGTGTGTGTGTGTGGGTGTGGGTGTGTGTGTGTGTGTGTGGGTGTGCGTCCTTGTGTGTATGCATATATTTGTACGCTCGTTAGTTACCATTTTGTCCTAGGCACATGTCGATTAGACACTAGGCCTGTTGTGTGCACATGTCCATGCGTGCGCCCTGGTGTGTGTATGTGTGTGTGCGCGCGCGCTAGTGTGGGTGTATGATCCACTTAATATTTGTATTTATAACTCATTACAATTGTGACCAGGTGTGGACATATCAGTGGTTCATTACTTTGTAATTTGTTCATGACTGTAACCATGCATAGGAGTGAGGCTGATTCATTACCTCTGTAACTTGCCATGATTGTGACCAGATCTACCTGGAGTTCATTACCTTTGTAACTAGTTCAGCTATCATAACTTTGGGGTCCAGTCACTGGACCCATTATGTACCTTTGTAATCTTTTGACTACCGCCTACAGGATGGGTATAGGGTGCATAATAAAGATATTAAACTAAAGTGTGTGTGTGTGTGTGTGTGTGTGTGTTTGTGTGACTCAACAATCAATATTTGCACCAATAACTCATTACAGTTGTGACCGGGTGTGGAAGTGTGAATTGCTCATTACTCTATAATTTGTTCATGATTGTAGCCATGTATAAACGTAAGTAACCATTCTTACAGAATTCACTACCTTTGTAACTTGTGAGCTCATTACCTTTGTACCTACATTAAAATGGTATAAAATACCGACAGGTTGTTAGGTAAGACACATATGCAACAGTTAGGTATCTTTATTATGAAACGTTTCGCCTACACAGTAGGCTTCTTCAGTCAAGTACAGAAAAGTTGATAGAAGCAGAAGATACTTGAAGACGATGTAATCAGTCCATCACCCTTAAAGTTTTGAGGTGGTCAGTCCCTCAGTCTGGAGAAGAGCATTGTTCCATAGTATGAAACAATATGGAGATGAAGTGACAGGATGGAGCTTTTTATAGCGCCAAGAGGTGAGACGTAGGCCACTAGGAGAGGTAAGAACTCAGATGCTGAGAGGTCAGGTCCCTCTCAAATCCAACCGCTCTCACTAGTGGAAGTTGTCGAAGTTGATTGCAGGTCTGTACCAAGATACCCTTATGTTGCAGTGTCTGACAGATTGAACATTAAAATGGTATAAAATACCGACAGGTTGTTAGGTAAGACACATATGCAACAGTTAGGTATCTTTATTATGAAACGTTTCGCCTACACAGTAGGCTTCTTCAGTCAAGTACAGAAAAGTTGATAGAAGCAGAAGATACTTGAAGACGATGTAATCAGTCCATCACCCTTAAAGTTGATTGCAGGTCTGTCAGACACTGCAACACAAGGGTATCTTGGTACAGACCTGCAATCAACTTCGACAACTTCCACTAGTGAGAGCGGCTGGATTTGAGAGGGACCTGACCTCTCAGCATCTGAGTTCTTACCTCTCCTAGTGGCCTACGTCTCACCTCTTGGCGCTACAAAAAGCTCCATCCTGTCACTTCATCTCCATATTGTTTCATACTATGGAACAATGCTCTTCTCCAGACTGAGGGACTGACCACCTCAAAACTTTAAGGGTGATGGACTGATTACATCGTCTTCAAGTATCTTCTGCTTCTATCAACTTTTCTGTACTTGACTGAAGAAGCCTACTGTGTAGGCGAAACGTTTCATAATAAAGATACCTAACTGTTGCATATGTGTCTTACCTAACAACCTGTCGGTATTTTATACCATTTTAATGTTCAATCTGTCAGACACTGCAACACAAGGGTATCTTGGTACAGACCTGCAATCAACTTCGACAACTTCCACTAGTGAGAGCGGCTGGATTTGAGAGGGACCTGACCTCTCAGCATCTGAGTTCTTACCTCTCCTAGTGGCCTACGTCTCACCTCTTGGCGCTATAATAAGCTCCATCCTGTCACTTCATCTCCATATTGTTTCATACTATGGAACAATGCTCTTCTCCAGACTGAGGGACTGACCACCTCAAAACTTTAAGGGTGATGGACTGATTACATCGTCTTCAAGTATCTTCTGCTTCTATCAACTTTTCTGTACTTGACTGAAGAAGCCTACTGTGTAGGCGAAACGTTTCATAATAAAGATACCTAACTGTTGCATATGTGTCTTACCTAACAACCTTTGTACCTAGTTCAGCTATCAAAACTTTGGGGGCCCAGTCCCTGGACCCATTACGTACCTCTGTAATCTGTAAATACCTTTGTAACTTGTCATGATTGTGACCAGACCTACCTGGAGTTCATTACCTTTGTAAATTGTGAGTTCATTACCTTTGTAAATTGTGAGTTCATTACCTCTGTAACTTGCTCAGCTATCAAAAGTTTGGAGTCCAGTCCCTGGACCAATTATGTACCTCTGTAATCTTTTGACTACCGCCCACAGGATGGGTATGGGGTGCATAATAAACATATTAAACTAAGTAAGTAAGTAAGTTTATTCAGGTATACACAAATACAGTTACATAGAATTATCATACATAGCAGCATGTGTGTAGAGAACCTAGGATAACCCAAAAAAGTCAGACAGAGTGACTTATTTCCATTGGGATTTTTAAGGGGGTTTCAAGTTTTTGCTGAATATCCCGTGCAGAACACTGATAATTGCACTGCATATAACCATAATATAATATTTAAAAAGAAGCAGGATAAAATCAAAAACATTATTAAATGTAATTAAAAAAATATTACGCTGAAAATAAGATAGTGAATGCGCAGATTTAGTTGCATGTAAAGCTGAGAAATAATAAAGCATTTAGAGCAATTTGAAATTAGATGTATATGAATTTCTTTCTTGATGAGACAATGACTTAGAGTATGACTGAGACTGTACAGTTAGAGAGTTATAATACAGCAGGATGGAGTACAGCTTCTACTTCCGCTCACACTTCCTTAACGTTCGGGCAAGATGCTTCACACAAACTCTACTTCACAGTAAAATACTCCTTCTACATCCAATGAAATATACCAACTTACATGAGGATAGTAATGCCAAGCACACTTAAGTTGACATAGCCTATACAAATTGATGGTATTGTTATAGGTGAGGGAGGTTTGGTGCGTAGGAATTTGTGAAGGTATTCGGAGGATGTGTTGGGTGGTGGAGGAGGGTTGGCCGGGGCAGGTGTGTGTGTGTGGCAGAGACGTTACACTTGATACAAGCTGCTACTCCAACACCTACACCACAACCTCATTTTTTTCAAATATCGCAGGACGCCACGGTCTGATGTATCTCAACTTTGTTCTTCACTTCCTTCAGGTTCATCAGAGAGTGTCAAGGTGGGTGACCGTAATATATACTCTTCTTGACAGTGTCATGGAAGTTAGGGCACTAAATTTGACATGAGCAGGATGTCACTAACCGTAGTATATGTTCTACTTTACTGTATCATGGAAGTGAGGACTATATTTGACATGACCCTAGTGGAAATAAGTCAACTTGACTTGCTTGGGTTATCCTAGGTAATTTACACTATGCATGATAATTGTACTTGTGTGTACCTGTGCCTAAATAAACTTACTGACCGTATCAAATGTTCTGCTGGACAGTCATGGAAATTAGGACTAAATTTGACATGAGCAGTTTCTCAAGTACTTATACTACACACAAATTGAGTAGAAATGCTGTGAAACTTGACAGTGCTTTGCTAGTACATGTCTCAAAATTTTGGGCTGACATGATATAAATGTAAAATATATCAATGAACATTTATAATTAGGTGGATATTGATACTCATTTTAAAGCTAGAAACGTTAAAAAATTGCAACTAAGGATGATTATTATTGGCTATTGCTCAGGATAGATACTCAGAATGGTCAGTATCACTTGCAGTATCAGAGTATCTCTTGATCAAAGTTTGTCCCTCCTGAGTTTAAGTAAGTTAGTTATTCAGGTATACACATATACAGTTACATAAGTTATCATACATAGCAGCATATGTGTAGAGACCCTAGGATAACCCAAAAAATCAGACAAAGTGACATATCCATTGGAGTCCTTTTAATACCTTATTATTATACTGTAAAGGAGATAATATTTTATTATTATACTGTAAAGGAGATATACTAGGAATAAAGTAAAATGAGTTATTTATTACTTGTGTTAGCTAAAAAAAAAAATTCTCCCTTTCTGTTGCTACATTCATTAGGCACCTTTCGGCTCTCTTCTTGAACTGGTTCATGCTATGACTGGTTTTATTTCTGTACAATAAAAGGTGTTTGAAGCCTGGCCACTGACTGGGTACTACACAGTTGTGCTCTCTTCCCCTAGTACTGTGATTGCTTTGGCTTCCAGCCTTGACAAAATTAGTAACAAGATATTCTGGACACTGAACAATTTTATAAACTTGATTTAACTTCAGCTGTTTTACTCTGTCTTCAACATTCAGCATATCCAATTGTTGTAATTCATCCTGGCCTATATGTTCTCTTGGACCCAGGTCCAAGATGAATCTTATCATTTTGTTCTGGGTGATTAGTAGTCTCAGTTTTTTTGTCAAGGCAGAGTACCATGAAGAGCAAGCATAGTCCATATTACATTGTATAAGGGCTAGACATAGGGTCCTGTGAGCCTCAGTAGGTAGACACTGTGCTTGTCTGTAGAGGAACTTCAGTCTGGCATTCACTTTCTTTACTACACTGTTTCCTATCAGTTCTCCTGACATGCATGGGTCAAAGGGGATTCCCAGACATTTTACTGAGGAAACTGAAGTGATGGGGTCCCCATTACACCAGACATTAAAATTATTTACCCTTTTCAGTTTGTTTCGTGCCAAAGAGTATGGCTTCCACTTTCCCCGAGGTGTAACGATAGTTTGTTGTCTGCTAACCATTTGCTGCAGGACTCTAGTTCCAGTGTAAGGACATTAGCTATGTATATCTTTTGGGTGTTTACCTCACACTAACAGAGTACTGTCATCCTCATACAGTAGGAGTTTGCACTTAACATTGATGGGCATGTCGTTTACATAACACAGGAATAATAAAGGACCCAGAATACTACCTTGGGGAACTCCACATTCTATCAACAGGGGTTCTGATTCTGTTTTGTTGATTTAGATAGTTTGTTTCCTGTTGTTAAGATAGGACTTAAACCAGTCTACGGAACTTATGCTGATAGCTTGAAGTTTCTTACATGATATATTGTGGTTGACAGTATCGAAGGCCTTTTGCAAGTCTAAGGTTACCATTCCTATGAGGCTCCCTATTGACATTTCAATTCTCATGTAATCCATCAGATTAATTAGGGTGGTATCAATTGAGTAAGATCTCCTAAAGCCTGATTGGTAACTATGAATAATGTTGTTGTCATTAAGATACTTGACTACTTGACAGTGTCAGTGGAACGCCTTCCATCTGAACAAAAAACTAATGGAAAAATAAATAAAGAAACGACTAGGAAAAACAAGAATAATGACTTTTGAGGATTTTACTTAAAATTTAAATATAATAAAAATGACCTTTGGTTCTGGTGCTGTAGTTGGGCAGGAGTAGGTAAGACCCTGGACAGATCTCTGATGTTAAAGATGTAGGTTATCCTGGGCGGATGGTAACAGTCCGATGTTTTGGAATCTCCTCTACTACTTAGTTGGAGCACCATAAGTAGAATAAATAAGGGCCGGTAGTAGTCGAATAATGTTAATAAGTCCAATTAACAAGTGTCTTGCTCCTTTATCTGGCGTCTACCCTGGATGACCACGCCAGGAACAGAGCTGGTAATGAGAAAAAATAAACTGGTTACCAATGGTTATGATAATATAACATTTAAGAATGAAAAAGAGTGGTAAATGCCAAAATCATTACTGGTAACCAGCAAACAAAAGAAAGCAGTGAACAGTAATACTCCTGGTAGACCACCTTACCTGATCAGGAAAAAAGTGGAGGTGAAGTGACTCTCCAAACTTCAACCCACACCAGGTAAGGTCAATACTACCAGGAGTAGAAATTGAAACAAATCAGACACCAGGAACTAGAGTTTCGCCCGAGCCCACCAGAGGGGGATGCACGATGTAACTCGCTAATGGTTCCTGGTTGCCTGAACAACCCTAACCCCACTTACAACCCACTTTTCCCTCACAGACAGTACACTGCCCTCTCTAGAATTTTGGATATTACACTGAGTATACTAACAGGCCTATAGTTGCTGACAACAGACCAACTATTTTTCTTGAAGATAGGAGTAACTTAGGTCTCCTCGAACCCCTTCGGTATGGCATTAGTGGTGATGGACAAATTTATTATGTGAGCGGTGGAGACTGGCAATTCAGAGGCACCATCTTTTAGGAACTTAGATGGGATTTTATCTGGGACTTTGCTCTTAGTTGGGTTTAACCTGCTTAATTCTTTTTTGCAGGAAGGCATCCTTTCAAAGATTGTTTCAAGGATACAGTACTATGTACCCCAAATGGCTCTTCTTGCTCTTTACCACTCTCTCATTTACCCTTACCTCACCTATGGTATTTGTGCATGGGGGTCATCCACATTAAATCACCTTAAACCTTGAATAGCCCAACAAGCTGCAGTGCAATTGATTACCAACTCCTCACAAAACAGCACACTCCACTGCTTTTTAAGAGCCCTAACTTGCTTAATATACAAAACATCCATGCTTAGTATTGTGCCTACTATACACACAGAACATCATACTCATATTAACCCTCCTCTCAGACTCCTCCTTAATAACTACAACAGAACATACAGGCATAATACAAGGCACAAATCACTCTTCAATATCCCTTGTGTCCATCTCTCCCTATGCGAAAATGCTGTGTGCATAAAGGGCCCAAGGATCTGGAATACATTGCCAGAACACTCAAGGGCCCCTGCCTGCAAATTAATTTAAGGCCCTACTTAGAAATCACCTCATTACCCAAAATTAACCAAAAAACACTTTACTTAACACCTACCAGTTACTCAAGTTATTCAAAAAACTCCTAAATAATTTGACTGTTCAGCTATTTCATCATTTACTCAACTATTTACTCATTACCTCACACTTATAATTGTTTCAATTTCATTATTGTATATTATGCTTGATGGTTGCTCAACTATTTACTCATTACTTCAAACTTATGATTGTTTCAATTGCATTGTTTTAAATTGTGCTAAATTGTAATATAGTGGACCCTTGAATTTCATAATCCCTTTTCTGCATGTACATACTTAACCCTTTCAGGGTCCAAGGCCAAAATCTGAAGTCACGCACCAGTGTCCAAGAAATTTTGAAAAAAAAAAAAATTATTTTTTCTTACAGAATTAAAGAGCATATTTTTGTGAAGGTAATAAAACAAAAAAAATTAGAATCTGATCAGTACTTACCGAGATACAGTGCCAAGAAGTTTGTAGAAAATGATGTGGTGGCGGCAACATCGACGAATTCCACATACGCGTATTATATTATTTTGTTGTTTTAGTTGTTTTTTCTTTTCTTTTCCAATTTTTTTCTATTCCTACTAACATTTGGGGCCTGAGAGACCAATACTGTATATAATTTATATATATAAACTCACTGTATTGAACACAATAACCGCACTAAAGTTATTATCATATTATTGTTTACCACTGTTGTTTATTACAATAAACATGCACAAATATTGTATAATACTAATGTTCTATCATATATTTACATATTTACAATCACTGGACATGGTTTTAGAACTGCTGGAGCTTGTGGAACTCCTTGAAACAAGGCACCATGCACAGAGGCACCTTACATTCCTCACACATAAACCGAGTGTCTTTGCGTCTTTGTTGCCGTCGTTTTGTTTGTGCACAGACAATGCATCTCTTCTGAGCAAATTTCTTTTGAGTTGAAGGAAGCTGTATTATGAAATGATCACCTTCTCTTCTCAAACGCTTGGGTATATTGTGATGAATTCGAGGACCATGTTGTATTGCAGGTGTTGTTACCTGGTACTTCATTATGAGTTGTCTGACAACAGACAAACAAAATTCACCATACGGTGGTCTGTTACCAGTCTTTATTTGGTACATATTATATGCATTCAGCATTGAAATGTCCATGAGATGGAAGAAAAGTTTCATGTACCACTTGTAACTCTTACGAACACAGTCAACAAAACCAATCTGCATGTCACACTTGTCAACCAAGCGCATGTTTTGTGTATAATCAATCACTGTCACTGGTTTTCGAATACGTTCATTAGTCACTCGATCAACTTTGCCACTGTCTTGCATTTCATTACGGTGAATGGTTGTCAACAATGTGACATCTCGTTTGTCATGCCACCGTAATGCCATGATGTCATTGGCAGTAAACACCTGCACGTCATCACCACGAACACCTGCGTTGAGCCTGGGCATATGTTTACGATTAGAACGCACTGTGCCACACACATCTGTCTTGTTCACTCGCATGAAATCACTGAGTAATGGGCTTGTGTACCAGTTATCGGTATATAATGTATGGCCCTTACCAAGATAAGGTGCCATCATGTTTCTCACTACGTCACCTGATATACCCAATAACATCTTGGTATCTTTCAATGTTTTACTACCCGTGTATACAACAATATCCAACACCAGGCCACTGTCACAATCACAGAGTACAAACAATTTTATACCAAAGCGGTTCCTCTTGCTCGGTATATACTGCTTGAATGACAGTCTACCTTTGAACAAAATCAAAGACTCGTCAATTACAAGATTCTTGAATGGATAAAAGTATATCCTGAACTTTTGTTTGAGATACATGAAAACATTTCTAATCTTGTATAACCTGTCACTTCTGTCAGGCCTGGTTTTGTCAGAGAAGTGCAACATACGTAAGAGTAAGATAAACCTGTTCACTGGTATTATTTCACTGAAGGATGGGGTACAAATTAGCCGATCTGTGGACCAGTATGCTTTTATATTATGCTTATAGACGTGAGGCATAAGCATTATTGTTGCAAAAAGCAAATACATTTCTGCAACAGTCGTCTCTTTCCACCTGTGTAGTCTTGACTGTGGTGATAAGATCGTATTTGCCATGGTGTACTGAAAATACTTATTACTTTCCCTGACAATAGTTTCCATCAATGGCTGGTCAAAGAATAATTCAAAGAATTCCAGTTCATTGGCCGTGGTTCCAAGGGGACAGGTAGGTAGAATTCCACTTTGCGAGTCATCAAAGTGGTGAGGGCTGGGAACAAAATTGGGATTTTGCTGCCAATCCCAGATACGGTTTGCTGGTGGATACTGGACATCATAGGCTGGTTGTACGGGTGGTTGTGGCGGGCTGGTGGGTGACGCTCCGCTTTGTCCTTGAACTGACGAGTCAGCAGCGTGGGTTCCCGCGTGGCACAGCGAGTCACGCATGGCGGTGCCACTACCACCACCAGCCCCACTAACACCATCCACTGATGTCTGTGGCCCATCCATGCCAAGTGTAGCCACATCATCCTCACTATCACTACCTAAAACGGGTGTAGGGCCACGGGATGTACTCCGGGATGTACTACGGGATGTACTCCGTCCCCTGGGCATAGCATAGGGTACACTACCCGAGCGCATGCGGCGGCGCACATACCGACGCTTCACTGGTGAATATGTTTCCTCACTATCACTACTCGAATGATCGTCGAGCGCAATAAAATCACAATCCACGTCAGAATCATCGTCATTACTGAAGTCAGAGGCCAGACCACGGGAAAATATTAGTTTTCTCTTACGTTTAGGAACAACCGACCGTGAGTCACGAGTGCCCACACCAGAGGTAGAAGGTCGAGGATCGTCGGGGTTTTCTGCACTATTATCGATATCCTGGTCATTATTTTCGGTCACTAACTCATCAAAGCCGTAGAATTCGTCTTCATTTCCACTTCCATCAGTGTCAGAACTATCAGACAGGAAGAGGAGAGTCCCAATTTTCCGGGGAGTGAGAGCTGACTTGCGACGAGACATGGTGAACAAGGGTGACTGAGCCGGCGTTCCCACAATGCTATGCAGGCGCCTAGATTTTTTGTTTATGGCGCACACCCACCGCGCAGACCCATTCTCTCATATGTAGGCCTATGAGCGCTTTCGCGCTAAATTTGACGGCGCTAGAATTTTGGCGTAGATCTACGGTTTGGACACTCACCGACCAGCCGTAGATCTACGGGACGGACCCTGAAAGGGTTAATATTGTAAATTGTGCTTGATGATTGCTCAACTATTTAATCAAAACTTCAAACTTAAAATTTTTTCAACTTCATTGTTTTAAATTGTGCTAAATTGCAATACAGGTCTCCCTCAACATTCACGTTTTCAGCTTTCGCGGGCTTCACACATTCGCGAATTCCCAACCGCCAAATTCCCAGCCACCAAATTCCCAGCCGCCAAATCATATTCAAGTTTCCCGCCACCTGCGAGTCCCTACTACCCTCCCTCCGACCCCTGCAACTGGCAGCCAGCCCTCCCACCACTCAGTGTGGTGAGTGTTTTGTTTGTTCATTATTTGCTATTAAACTACAGTATAAATAATGTAAACACATTCATGACTGCATATTGGAATGGCTATTTGGACAGGTATTGGACGGTGACATCATGTGTTTACTCTTGAACACAGCAAAGAACACAGCAAAGAATCAAACATTTCTGCTACTGCTAATAATAACAATAGTAATAATAATAATAATAATAATAATAATAATAATAATAATACGATATAATTGAAGAAGGAAATTGTACAAAAATACGAGGGAGTGGTTGACACATCGTCAGTGTGGCTTTGTTTATGCTGGAGTGAACATTAGTCTCCCTGCTCTTCCAAACATTTCACAATAATTCATTGTTTGGTGCTTGTAGATTGAGTGTGACTGGAGTGGTTGAGGCAGTGGTAGAGGTGATAGAGGCAGTGATAGAGGCAGTGATAGAGGCAGTGGTAGAGGCAGTGGTAGAGGCAGTGATAGAGGCAGTGATAGAGGCAGTGATAGAGGCAGTGGTAGAGGCAGTGGTAGAGGCAGTGGTAGAGGCAGTGGTAGAGGCAGTGGTAGAGGCAGTGGTAGAGGCAGTGGTAGAGGCAGTGGTAGAGGCAGTGATAGAGGCAGTGGTAGAGGCAGTGGTAGAGGCAGCGATAGAGGCAGCGATAGAGGCAGTGATAGAGGCATTGATATTTACTAACATATATGTTATAAATAATAATAGTACATTATGAATAACATTTATTATTATTATTATAAATGTTATTAATATTAACATGTACTATTATTATTTATAACATACGTATATGTTAGTAAATACCACTGCCTCTATCACTGCCTCTATCACTGCCTCTATCACTGCCTCTATCACTGCCTCTATCACTGCCTCTACCACTGCCTCTACCACTGCCTCAACCGCTGAATTATTGTGAAATGTTTGGAAGAGCAGGGAGACTAATGTTCACTCCAGCATAAACAAAGCCACACTGACGATGTGTCAACCACTCCCTCGTATTTTTGTACAATTTCCTTCTTCAATTATATCGTATTATTATTATTATTATTATTATTATTATTATTATTATTATTATTATTATTATTATTATTATTATTATTATTATTATTATTATTATTATTATTACTATTGTTGTTATTAGCAGTAGCAGAAATGTTTGATTCTTTGCTGTGTTCAAGAGTAAACACATGATGTCACCGTCCAATACCTGTTCAAATAGCCATTCCAATATGCAGTCATGAATGTGTTTACATTATTTATACTGTAGTTTAATAGCAAATAATGAACAAACAAAACACTCACCACACTGAGTGGTGGGAGGGCTGGTTGCCAGTTGCGGGGGTCGGAGGGAGGGTAGTAGGGACTCGCATTGGTTGAGGAAGTGGTGGAGTCTGTGGTATTTAATAACATACATGTTATAAAAGCATAACATGTATATATTTAGTACAACTTACGACGTTTTCATGTATTTTATGATTGTTCATGGTTCAACAAGTTAAGCAGTATTGTATTATATTTCCCTACAATATATTGGGGCACCAAACATTCACGGTTTTTCAACATTCGCGAGGCTCTTGATCCCCTAACCCTCGCGAATGTTGAGGGACACCTGTACTGTATTTTTTATTAACTATATCAAAACTGTAATTATTCTCTGCCGAACTTACTAAAGCTGTATAGCGTGAACTAGTTGAATATCAGTTTTCTTCTATTCACTGTAACTTACCTAATGCCTATATGTAAAATTATGGCACTGTTAAGTTAGTCTTAAACTTGTCCGAAATGCTCTGCATATAAAGGGGCTTTAGGAATGTTCACAAAATTGTTACACTCCTTTGTTCAAACACATATCATGCTAAAATAAATTTTTTATTGTTATACACTTACTAGTTGACAACTGTTGAGGGTTACCCCTTTATTGGTATAGTATGTTTTAAACTTATCAGAGTCTGTGTTAAAGGTATTTGATGCAGCCGATAGTTTACTTGCTAGTGTTGATGCGACAGATGTGTAGTAGGAATTCAAACAATTTACCACTTTAGTTATTTTGTGGCATACCTTGTTATCAATATTTAGTACTATGTTAGATCTATCTACGGGTTTATGGCTATACCCCAACTGTTTCAGTTGTTGCCAGAGCTTTCTAGGGTTATTCTTGTACTCTTCGATTTTTGAGCAGTAAGCTATAGAATATCCTTCTGGGTGGCTATAAGATACTCTCCAGGGTGGCTGTAAGATACCCTCCTGGGTGGCTATAAGATACCCTCCTGGGTGGCTATAAGATACCCTCCTGGGTGGCTATAAGATACCCTCCTGGGTGGCTATAAGATACCCTCCTGGGTGGCTATAAGATACCCTCCTGGGTGGCTATAAGATACCCTCCTGGGTGGCTATAAGATACCCTCCTGGGTGGCTATAAGATACCCTCCTGGGTGGCTATAAGATACCCTCCTGGGTGGCTATAAGATACCCTCCTGGGTGGCTATAAGATACCCTCCTGGGTGGCTATAAGATACCCTCCTGGGTGGCTATAAGATACCCTCCTGGGTGGCTATAAGATACCCTCCTGGGTGGCTATAAGATACCCTCCTGGGTGGCTATAAGATACCCTCCTGGGTGGCTATAAGATACCCTCCTGGGTGGCTATAAGATACCCTCCTGGGTGGCTATAAGATACCCTCCTGGGTGGCTATAAGATACCCTCCTGGGTGGCTATAAGATACCCTCCTGGGTGGCTATAAGATACCCTCCTGGGTGGCTATAAGATACCCTCCTGGGTGGCTATAAGATACCCTCCTGGGTGGCTATAAGATACCCTTGGGTGGCTATAGGATACCCTCCTGGGTGGCTATAGGATGCCCAGGTTGGTTATGGTATACCCTTCCTGAGTGGCTATAGGATACCCTTCCTGATTGGCTATAGGATACGCTTCAGAGTGGCTGTAGGGTGCCCTCCTGAGTGGCTATGGGGTACCCATTTTGGGTGATTATGGGGCAGGTCTTCTAAGAGGGCTATGGGATACCCCTCCTGGATGGTGATTGTGGTACTCCTCCTCTGTGGCTGTGGGGAACACATCTTTGTCTTGTGATAAGAATTGTTCGGATTTTTAACCTGGAGGGTTAGCCACCCAGGATAACCCAAGAAAGTCAGTGCATCATTGAGGACTGTCTGTCTTATTTCCTTTCTGGTCCTTCAACCTTTCTCCCAGGATGCAACCTACAACAGTTGACTAACACCCAGTTGCCTAACACTTACTGCTAGGTAAGTGTTAGGCAACTGGGTGTAAGGAAACATGCTCAGTGTTAATATCCATGCCGGGGATTGAAGCACAGACACTTAGTGTGCAAGGAGAGTGCATTGCTAACTGAGCTGTGTGGCTTATTTCTCTTGAGATGTTTAGGTCTTCTAGGATTAGTAAGTAGGCCACAACAACTGGCTCCTAGGTATATACAGTATTTACATTCGTATACATATCGTTGTAAGTCATTTTTCTCTATTTCACGTTCTTGTGCATAACTTGATTCACTTTATTCCTATTGTACTTCATCTTACTCTTAAGGATTGTCACTCAGTTGAGTTACTTAATTGTTTTAATTTTTAAGGTTATTGTCATGATTGATTTCTGCTTTATCTGTCTTATAGTTAAGCTTTAAATAATAAGATATTACAGGAACCCCATTGGAAATAAATCTTTTGGGCTGACTTTTTGGAGTTATCCAAGGCAATTTACACATAACTGTAACTAATGTGTACCTTAATAAACTTTTAGGCAAACAAGGGCAGTAGGTGCTAGGTGACTTAGCCATGTCTCACTGCTTGGACTGAGCTTGGGTCCTATCAGTTGTGAGCTGAATGCTCTTATCACTAAGCTGCATTTAATATGGCCTAAACAGTACAATTTTTAGAATTCCCAGGTAGGTGGCTGCATTATTTAGGACCATTTGCATGGAGTTTCTGCTTTCATTAGTCATACGCCTTATAGCTTGGTGGCACATTTATGCATTATTATGGCTTTTTATTTTCTTAATGTGCCAGAGAGTTATTATATTCACAGTTATTAAAGAGAGGTAACTGACGTAGTTACTAATAAGGTAAGTTTGATAAGCTGTTTGAATTTGCTGGGTTATCTTAGGTTAAATATAATTTACCACCAAAATACTGTATGTCTTTAAAAATTGTATGCATATTCCAACCACTGTATACATTTATAAAACTTTCTGTAAAACTATTTGTAATTAACCTATATAAAACTTATCTTTTGTGGCAACATAGTAAGTGAAATTGTCACCACATATTTTTAATTATTATTATTATTAATCATTAATTAATAATACATTAATAATAATTATTTTCAGAAACAGTATCACCACCCATGACAGGTAGGATTTTGGACAAAACACTTTATCATTCATGCTGTGTAATATACCTTTGATGAGTTTCGAGTCACACTAGTGTGGTGCTTGCCTGGTCAACCAGGCTTTGTCTCTTGTGTCAAAATCATTTGACCCAATGGATTTTGCCCAGTACAGTGGACCCTCGCCTAACGAACGCATTGCATAACATTAAATCCGGCTAGTGATACATTTTAACACAAAAATTTTGCCTCGGCTAGCGCTAAAAAACTCGCCCAATGCGATTCGTTACATTTGAGACACGTCCACTTGCGGCCTGAGCGTGCCTCACTTGTCCCGTGGGTGCCAGTGTTTACAAGCCAGCCACTGCGGTCGCATCCAAACATACAATCGGAACATTTCATATTACCACAGCGTTTTTAGTGATTGCACCTGCAAAATAAGTCACCTTGGGCCCCAAGAAAGCTTATAGTGCCAACCCTACAGCAAAAAAAGTGAGAATTACTATGGATATGAAGAAAGAGATCATTTTTAAGTATGAAAGTGGAGTGCGTGTCTCCGAGCTGGCCAGGTTGTGTGCAAAACCCCAATCAACCATCGCTACTATTGTGGCCAAGAAAATGGCAATCAAGGAAGCTGTTCTTGCCAAAGGTGCAACTTCGTTTTCGAAACAGAGATCGCAAGTGATGGAAGATGTGGAGAGACTGTTATTGGTGTGGATAAATGAAAAACAGATAGCAGGAGATAGCATCTCTCAAGTGATCATATGTGAAAAGGCTAGGAAGTTGCATGACGATTTAATTAGAAAAATGCCAGCAACTAGTGGTGATGTGAGTGAATTTAAGGCCAGCAAAGGTTGGTTTGAGAGATTTAAGAATCGTAGTGGCATACATAGTGTGGTAAGGCATGGTGAGGCTGCCAGTTCGGACCAAAAGGCAGCTGAAAAATATGTGAAGGAATTCAAGGAGTACATAGACGATGAAGAATTGAAACCTGAACAAGTGTTTAATTGTGACGAAACAGGCCTGTTTTGGAAGAAAATGCCAAGCAGGACCTACATTACTCAGGAGGAAAAGGCACTCCCAGGACATAAGCCTATGAAAGACATGCTCACTCTGTTGATGTGTGCTAATGCTAGTGGTGATTGCAAAGTGAAGTCTTTATTGGTGTATCACTCTGAAACTCCCAGAGTGTTCAGGAAAAACAGTGTCCTCAAGGCTAATTTGTGTGTGATGTGGAGGGCAAACAGTAAGGCATGAGTCACTAGAGACCTTTTCTATGACTGGTTACACCATGCATTTGCCCCCACTGTGAAAAATTACCTCCTGGAAAATAAATTGGACCTTAAGTGCCTCTGGTATTAGACAATGTTCCTGGTCATCCTTCAGACGTGGCAGAGCGACTTTCTGGGGACATGAGCTTCATTAAGGTCAAGTTTTTGCCTCCTAATACCACTCCTCTCCTGCAGCCCATGGACCAGCAGGTCATTGCAAACTTCCAAAAACTCTACACAAAAGCTATGTTTGAAAGGTGCTTTGTAGTGACCACAGAAACTCGATTGACTCTAAGAGAGTTTTGGAGAGATCACTTTAGCATCCTCAATTGTGTAAACATTATAGGTAAGGCTTGGGAGGAAGTGACTAAGAGGACCTTGAACTCTGCTTGGAAGAAACTGTGGCCAGAATGTGTAGACAAAAGGGATTTTGAAGGATTTGAGGCTAACCCTGAGAAGCCTCTGCCAGTTGTGGAATCAGTTGTGGCATTGGGGAAGTCCTTGGGGTTGGAGGTTAGTGGGGAAGATGTGGAAGAGTTGGTAGAGGAGGACAATGATGAACTAACCACTGATGAGCTGCAAGATCATCTTCAATAGCAAGAGGCCAGACCTGAGGAAACTGCTCCTGAGGAGGGGATAGAGAAATTGAGGAAGTTGCCTACTTCAAAGATTAAGGAAATGTGTGCAATGTGGCTTAACCCCTTGACTGTCGCAACTCCCAATCCTGAGGTGTCTCCTGGTGTCGCAAAATTCCAAAAACAAAAAAAAATTATTTTTTCTCATGAAATGATAGAGAATCTTTTCCCGATTGTAATGACACCAAAAAAACGAAATTTGATGGAAAACTGACGGAATTACGCTCTCGCGAAGTTAGCGACCTTGGCGATATTTACAAATCGGCGATTTCGCCCACTTTGAGCCCTATTTTCGGCTAATTCGTTTGTTTCAGTCGACCAAACTCATAGCTATTTCTCTAGAACTCCATTTTTTCTATCAATTGAGTTCAAGAAACTGCCCATTTACCAATTTTAACTACCCAATAACGTGGTCAGAAATTTGCAATTTGGCCAATTTCACGAAAATTTAAAAATATGACAATTTCAAAATAAGGTCCAGAATGAACAATGCAGACATTCCTGGCTCTGAAATAACATTTTCTTTGTTCATCAGTCATGTCTCCAGGCTCCTCTGATATTACTCTTGCTTTCTATTTTGAATTTTTATTCAAACAAAAAATAGAAAATTTACTATTATGCAGACTACTCCAATACTGTAATAATTGTATAAATAACATCAACCCATTCATGAGTGCATATTAGAATGGCTAGTTGGACATTTATTGGACAATGATGTCATTAGTTTACTTTTGAACATCGGCAAAAATCAAACATTTCCCCTACTTTGAGCTCCATTTCCAAGTTTTTTTTATAGTAAGATCAATCAAAATCATCTCTTTTTCTATAATATGTTTTCCATTCTATCAAATGAGACCAAGAAAACGAGAATACAACCATAAATACTATACGAAAATAGGCCACAAAGTCGGCATTTTAATTAAAAAAAACGGTCGGAGTTTTTTTTTTCTCATTATGCACTGCGTGCTCCAGGATTTTTTTTATGTGGTGCACACTGACCACACAGACCCATTCTCTCACATGTGGGCCTACCAGCTTTCTCCTTCTTGATTTGAAGCCGCTAGAATTTATGAGTATATATACAGTGGAACCTCAAAAATCGAACTGCTCCCAACTCAACCAATTATGTAAGTGTATTTTTGTAAGTGCCTTTATACGTGTATTTTTGAGGGACTTAAATGGTCTAATCTAATTTACATTATTCCTGATGGGAATAAATTCGTTCGGTAGTGGCACTCGAACAGCCTTCTGGACCGAAGAAAGTTCGATATTTGAGGTTCCACTGTACGTCAAACACGGTACCTCATAAGACGTATATATACGGCCGCGACAGTCAAAGGGTTAAAGTGCAAACCTTTTTTGATGAAAATCACCCTCGCACAGCTATTGCAAGCCGTGCTGGTGACTATTACACTGACAATGTTGTGAAACACTTTAGGAATGTCATAAAGGAACGGGAGGTACAGGCCTCTGTGGACAGATATGTTGTGCGACAGAGGTCCAGTGACTCTCAAGCTGGTCCTAGTGGCATTAAAAGAAGAAGGGGAGTAACCCCAGAAAAGGACTTGACATCTCAAGTCCTAATGGAAGGGGATTCCCCTTCTAAACATTAACACCATCCACACTCCCCTCCTCCCATCCCATCAATCATCACCAGATCTTCAATAAAGGTAAGTGTCATGTAATTGTACATGTCTTCTTCAGTTTGTGTATTAACCCTTTGACTGTCGCAACCCCCAATCCTGAGGTGTCTCCTGGTGTCACAAAATTTAAAAAAAAAAAAAAAATTTTCTTATGAAATGATAGAGAATCTTTTCCCGATTGTCAAGACACCAAAAAAACGAAATTTGATGGAAAACTGAAGGAATTACGTTCTCGCGAAGTTAGCGACCTTGGCGATATTTACAAATCGGCAATTTCCCCCACTTTGAGCCCTATTTTTGGCTAATTCCATTATTCCAGTCAACCAAACTCATAGCTATTTCTTCAGAACTCCATTTTTTCCATCGATTGAGTACAAGAAACTGCCCATTTACCAATTTCAACTACCCAATAACGTGGTCAGAAATTTGCAATTTGGCCAATTTCACGAAAATTAAAAAATATGACAATTTCAAAATAAGGACCAGAATGAACAATGCAGACATTCCTGGCTCTAAAATAACATTTTCTTTGTTCATCAGTCATGTATCCAGGCCCCTCTGATATTACTCTTGCTTTCTATTTTGAAATTTTATTCAAACAAAAAATAGAAGATTTACTGTTATGCAGACTACTGCAATACTGTAATAATTGTAAAAATTACATCAACCCATTCATGACTGCATATTAGAATGGCTATTTGGACATTTATTGGACAATGACATCATTTGTTTACTTTTGAACATCGGCAAAAATCAAACATTTCCCGTACTTTGTGCTCCATTTCCAGGTTTTTTTTATAGTAAAATTAATCAAAATCACCTCTATTTCTATAATATGTTTTCTATTCTATCAAATGAGACCAAGAAAATGAGAATACAACCATAAATACTATACGAAAATAGACCACAAAGTCGGCATTTTAATTAAAAAAAGTGGTCGGAGTTTTTTTTTTCTCATTATGCACTGCGTGCTCCAGGATTTTTTTTATATGGTGCACACTAACCACACAGACCCATTCTCTCACATGTGGGCCTACCAGCTTTCTCCTGCCTGATTTGAAGCCGCTAGAATTTGAGTATATATACGTCAAACACGGTACCTCGTAAACATATACGTATATACGGCCGTGACAGTCAGAAGGTTAAAATTAATATTTCATGTGGTAAAATTTTTTTCCAACTTTATGGTATCAGGAACGGATTAATTTGATTTCCATTATTTCTTATGGGGAAAATTAATTCGGCTAACGATAGTTTTGCCTAATGTTGAGCTCTCAGGAACGGATTAATATCGTTAGGCGAGGGTCCACTGTATTTCTGAAGTCCGTTAAAGTCAAGGGTTTACTGTGTAGATGTAAGAAGTTTAATACAGTGGACCCTCGGTTATCGGCCATAATCCATTCAAGAAGGTCAGCCAATTACTGAAATGGCCGAAAACTGAATTAATATTTCCCAAAAGAATTAATGGAAATACAATTAATCCATTCCAGACAAAAATATTCACAAAAAAATAATTTTTTTAACAATTATGTAAGTTTTACATACCTTTATTGAAGGCTAATGCTGGCTTCTGGAAGATAGGGAAGAGGAAAGAGGGAGGAGTTAGTGTTTGGAAGGGGAATCCCCCTCCATAAAGACTTTAGGTAGCAAAGCCTTCTCTGGGGTTACTTCCCTTCTTTGTCTTTTAATGCTACTAGGACCAGCTTGAGTCACTGGACCCCTGCCTCACAACAAATCTGTCCATAGAGGTCTGTTTCTGGCATCTCTCTTAAGATTTTCCTGAAGTGTAACAGGGTTTTGTCACTGAACATGTTGCAGATATGGCTTGTTTCAGCTTGGTCAGGGTGGTGTTTCTCTACAAAAGCTTGCACCCTAGTTTACACTGCACACACCTCTTTAACCCTTTCAGGGTCCAAGGCCAAAATCTGAAGTGGTGCCCCAGTGTCCAAGAATTTTCCAAAAAAAAAATGTTATTTTTTCTTATGAAATGGTAGAGAATCTTTTTGTGAAGGTAATAAAACAAAAAGTACAAAATTTGATGGAAAATTGACGAAATTATGCTCTCGCGAATTTTGATGTGTCAGCGATATTTACGAATTGGCGATTTTGCCGACTTTGACTCCCATTTTAGGCCAATTACATTATTCCAGTTGACCAAATTCTTAGCTATTTCACTAGTGTTACTTCTATTCTATCGATTGAGCACAAGAAATCGCCAAGTCAACTGTTTCAACTACAAAATAAATTGATCGGAAATTGGTAATTTGGCCAATTTAACACAAAGTTCAAAATATTCCAATTTCAAAATAGGGTCCAGAATAAACAATGTAGGTATTCCTGGCACTAAACTAACATTTCCTCTGTTCATTAGTTATGTTTTGAGGCTTTACAAATAAATTCCATTTTGATTTTTTATTCACGTAATGAATTTTTATTCACACCAAAAAATAGAAGATTTACTGTTATGCAATATTGTAATAATTGTATAAATATCATCACCACATTTGTGAATGTATATTAGACCCACCAGCTGGCGTGTATTAGACGTGTGAGGTAGTTTGTTTGCTCTTGAACTTCGGCAAAAATTTAATATTTCTGCTACTTTGAGCTCAGTTTCAAGCCGTTTCCAGTGCTAAAACCAGTCAAAATCATCTCTATTTCTGTAATATGTCTTCCATTCTATCAAATGAGACCAAGAAATCACAAATACAACTATAAAAATCATACGAAAAAACACTGCAAAGTTGCTGTTTTAATCGAAAATCACGGTCTCAGTTTTTTCTCTCATTATACACAGTGTGCTGCAGGATTTGTTTTATGTGGTGCACACATACCACATAGATGTATTCTCTCATATCTAGGCCCAAATTTACCACTCACAGTTTATCAGAGTGAGTTGAGCTCATGGCATAGATCTACGGTCTGGACCCTGAACATAAAGCCGTAGATCTACGGGACGGACCCTGAAAGGGTTAATCTGTCATTTACTGCTGCAGTACATTCATTACTAACCTTAAAATATTTGTAGTCTTAATGTAGGGCAAGAGGTGAGTAGTATTTATTTGTAGGAAGTCAGTGTAGGTAGCAGTAGATGTAGGTACAGTACACGTATGTAGCCCCCCCCCTGGGCTACACTACACAGCTATATTACAATACATAGCCATATTATTACACTACACAGCCATATTATTACCATGTTCACTGAGTTTAATCGTTTCTAACAACTACTTTCAGATGCCATCATAAACAAAGGGAGAAGTAATGAATAATTCATGCCAAGAATTGTAAACAAATGTATATGAAGGGCGGTTACTGCACCAGTCGCCAGATTCACAGTTTTCTCTAATGCTACATCAGAGAAAACGTAATGTTTACTCCCCCACTCTCCACTCTATCACATATAAACATTGCATGTTTATATGCTACATGATATGTAATGGGTTTCTTATAAAATTTTGAAGAAAATATCATAGATGGATTAATGAAAATGTCTATATTAACGTAAAATAAGACATTTAATGTACCAAAGAGTGATTATTAAATATACATCGCACGTAATAAACATTGCATGTTTATATGCTATGTAGCATGTTTCTTACATAATTTTGAAGATATAATAGATGGATTAATGATTAAGACATTAATGGATTAAGACATTAATGGATTAAGACATTTAACCCTTTGACTGTCGCGGTCGTATATGTACGTCATGGGAGATACCGTGTTTGACGTATCTATACGCATAAATTCTAGCGGCTTCAAATCGAGCGGGAGAGGGCTGGTAGGCCTACACGAGAGAGAATGGGTCTCAGTGGTCGGTGTGCACCCTGTGAAAAAAATCTGGGACTCAGCGGTGCATTGTGGGAACGCCATCTTGGTAGTCCATTTTCACCATGCCTCGCGGTAAGAAGTTCCTCACTCCTCGGCGGATTGGAGGTCTTTTGTTCCCAAGTGATAGCTCAAACAGTGATGATAGTGTCAGTGAAAGTGAATTCCATGGTTTTGAAGCGGGTGTGACCGAGAAAATTACCCAGGATAACATAATTAGTGATGAAAACCCAGATGACCCACAACCATCCACCTCTGGTGCTAGGCCGGCTCGTTCATATTCACCTGTACCAGGACGAAAGAGGAAACTATTTGCCCGTGTACAAGACTCAGATGTGAGCAGTGCAAGTGATAGTGATAGTGATTTCAAGGTTATTGAAAGCACTTCTAGTTGTGACAGTGAGGGTGAATATTCCCCAGTGAAACGGCAGTATGTACGACGTCGCATGCGGTCTGGTAGTGTGCCATATGCTCTTCCAAGAGGAAGGAGTACATCTCGTAGCACATCCCGTGGCCCTACACCACGTCCTGATAGTGAAGATGACGATATTGTTACGATGGGTATAAATGATGTGAGTGAGGCAGCAGGCGGTGGTGGTGATAGTGACGGTGCCATGAGTCATGTGACACCAGCAGCGGGCCACGCTAGTGCCCGCGCTGCTGACTCTGCACAACTACAACCTGCTTCGGCCGACCCCACACTCTCACAACCACAACCTGCACAACCACAACGACATTACAATATCCAGAACGCACCAGCTGACCGCATCTGGGATTGGCATCAAGATGACGAGTTTGTTCCCAATCCCCATGACTTTGATGAAGGACAAAGTGGAATACGGCCATCATGTACACTTGGGAACAATCCCACTGAACTGGAATGCTTTCAGTTGTTCTTCGATGAACCCCTGATGGACATTATTGTCAGGGAAAGCAATACATACTATGAGTACACCATGGCGAACACTATGCTTTCACCAAGATCACGCCTACACCAGTGGAAGGACACAACTGTGGCAGAGATGTATCTGTTCTTTGCCACAATAATGCTTATGCCACATGTGTATAAGCATAGTGTCAGCACATACTGGGCGACAGACCGCCTGATTTCAACCCCTGCTTTCAGTGACATTATACCAGTGAATAGATTTGTGTTACTGTTACGTATGTTACACTTTTCAGACAAAACCAGGCCTGACAGAAGCGACAGGTTATATAAGATCAGACGTGTGTTTATGTACCTGAAACAAAAGTGCTGTATGTATTTTTATCCCTTCAGGAAGCTTGTTATTGACGAGTCTTTGATTTTGTTCAAAGGAAGACTCTCATTCAAGCAGTATATACCAAGCAAGAGGAAACGCTTTGGTATAAAGTTATTTGTTCTGTGTGATTGCAAAACTGGTCTGGTTTTGGATATAATTGTGTACACTGGCGGTAAAACAATGGAAGATACCAGGAAGTTACTGGGTATCTCTGGTGATGTGGTTAGAACAATGATGGAGCCATATCTTGGTAAGGGGCATATTTTATATACTGACAACTGGTACACAAGCCCTATACTCAGTGATTTCTTGCGAGTGAACATGACAGATGTGTGTGGCACAGTGCGTAGAAGTCGTAAACATATGCCTAGGTTCGAAGCTGGCAGTCGTAGAGGTGAAGTGCAGGTGTTTGCTGCCAATGACATCATGGCATTTCGGTGGCATGACAAACGTGATGTCACACTGCTGACATCAGTTCACCGACACGAAATGGTAGAGACTGGCAAGCAGAATAGAGAGACCAAAGAACCTATTGTAAAACCTGCAGCTGTGATGGATTACAACCTCAATATGCGCTTAGTGGACAAATGTGACATGCAGATTGGGTTTGCTGACTGTGTTCGCAAGAGTTATAAGTGGTACATAAAACTGTTTTTCCATCTTCTTGACATTTCCATGCTGAATGCTTATAATATGTATAAGTTGAAGACCAAGAACAAACCCAAATATGGTGAATTTTGTTTGTCAGTCATCAGACAAATAATATTCAAGTACCAAGAAACAACACCTGCAATAGACCAGCGCCCACGAAATTATCAACACATGTCCTCTCGTCTGAGGCCTGGTGATCACTACCCCATACCACTGCCTGCTACTACTGCCAAGAAAAATGCTCAGAAGAGGTGTTTTGTCTGTGGACATACCACAAAACGCCAACAAAAACGCAGAGACACTCGTTTTATGTGTGAGGAGTGTAAGACACCATTGTGCTTATACCCATGTTTCAAAGAATTCCACAAGCTGCAGCACTTCTAATAAAGTGTCCAGTGATTGTACATATGTATATATATTATAAAGCAATCGTAATAAACATTTATTTACATTGTTTGTTTGTGTAAACAAGTTTTAGCAACATTATAATGATACGAGTGTTTTTGCTATAATTGTGTTACATTCAACGAGTGTATATTTGAACATTGCACAATAATTTGGTCTCACAGGCCACAAAAGTTATGTGAAAAAATAAAATAGTGAAAAAAACAAGAAACCATCGAATACAAGTAAATAAAAGTTTACCGGGTGAGCAGCAGTCGCCGCTGTTGCCGCCAGCAGATCAATTTCAGCAAACTTCAGGACTCTATATCTCGGTAAGTACTGATGGGAAAATTTTTTTTTGGGGACTAAAACAATCAGAAAAATAATCTTAACATTTTCATAAGAAAAAATAATTTTTTTTTTTTCGAATATTTTGCGACACCAGAAGCAACTTCAGGATTTGGCCCTTCGACAGTCAAAGGGTTAATGTACCAGTTATTATTAAAAATACATCACATATAAACATTGCATGTTTTCATATACAGTGGACCCCCGGTTCCTGATGTTACCGGTATCCGATAAATTTGGTTGCCGATGCATTTGATCGAAAAAAATTTGCCTCGCTTCCCGATACAAAACCCGGTATGCGATACGATTCGTACGATACGTGTCCAATTGTGGCCTGAACTCCCCCGTGTGTACCAGTGTTTACAAGCCAGCCAGTGTGCGCGCATCAAAGGATACATTCGGTACATTGCATATTATCACTGTTTTTGGTGCTTGTTTCTGCAAAATAAGTCACCATGGGCCCCAAGAAAGCTTCTAGTGCCAACCCTTCCAGACCAAGGATGCTACTGACTACTAAAATGAAGAAAGAGGTAATTGCAAAGTACGAAAGTGGCATTGGGGAAGTCCTTGGGGTTGGAGGTTAGTGGGGAGGATGTGGAAGAGTTGGTGGAGGAGGACAATGACGAACTAACCACTGATGAACTGCTAGATCATCTTCAACAGCAAGAGGCCAGACCTGAGGAAACTGCTTCGGAGGAGGGGATAGAGAAAGTGAAGCAGTTGCCTACTTCAAAGATTAGGGAAATGTGTGCAAAGTGGCTTGAAGTGAAAAGCTTTTTTGAAGAAAATCACCCTCAGACAGCTACTGCAAGCCGTGTTGGCAACCTGTACAATGACACTGTTGTGTACCATAGAGGTACAGGTCTCTATGGACAGATATGTTGTGCGACAGAAGTCCAGTGACTCTCAAGCTGGTCCTAGTGACAGTCCCTCCAGCAGCGGCATCCTACCAGCTCTTCTTCCTCAAAAAAACATCGCTCATCAAAACTTGTGATGGCCTAAGTGAAAGTACAACTACATGAACCCACGTAGACCACAAAATGACCCAAGAATACTAAGAATGTAACCCAAATCTTGACAAAATTAGAAGATCTAAGGAAGACAGCCCTGCTAACCCAAACACTGCCTCCGCTGCCAGACAACCACTTAACCCAAGCTCTGAGAAAACAAGCCTTCTCCTCCATTGCTACACAGTATCTACTTCAGTGATACTATGAAAGGATATCGCAGAAGAAACAACATCAGTAATAAAAGAATAACAGCAAGGACCCTAGAACTCAACTTGTCTATCCAGCAGGACGCCGGTGTATCATCAATTCCCTTCACCACCGCCACCCAGGGAACAACAACAAACATGGCTGACTCCCCCTCCAACTCCACTCCCTTCAAAGGATTCACCCATGATAACTCAGGTATGATTATTCCTGACAATATCAAGGACTACATCGTTGCTCTAGAAAACGAAATCAAAGATATCAAAGCAACACTCGAGCGACGAGAATCCAAGATAACCAACCTCGAGAACAAGATCCAAAACCTTGAAGAGAAGATTACATCGGGAAGTGTTGACACAGAAAATACTCTGAAAGCAGCTATAGCCAGTCACACTGAACAAATAACAACAATAAATATGAAGGTTGAAGAAGCAATCAAGGACTGGAATCAGAACATGCACACTCGACTAAATGAATACCTTAATTTCCAAGACGACAAAACTGAACAAGATAAGTTGTCTGATGCAGTTATAATAAACAGTCCACACATTCCTAGTGACATAACCCAAGCACAGTGCAAAGAAACTGCTATCAGGATAATACAGAACCATGTACAAGTCATTGTACAAAACAATGAAGTCAAAGAAACACGTTTGCTAGGAAAACCAGGAAGTAAACACAGTATAATGATCCGACTTCATTCATACGATAAAAGAAAGGACCTAATTAAATCAGCAATTACAATGAAAAATGGAGTGTACATAAATGAGTGTCTAACAAGAAAATGTCAAAACCTTCTGTTCAGGCTGAGAAAACTTAAACAGGAAAACAAAATACATCAGTGTTTCACGCGAGATGGGAAAATACTAGTAAGGAAAACATCAACAGGACAACAATATACCATCTCAAATGAACATGATTTCTCTACCTTCCTTAGAAAAGCGGACATTTCTGTAACAGATTATGTGAGGGAAAAGTAGGTGTAAGTGGGGTTAAGGTTGTTCGGGCAACCAGGAACCATTAGTTACGTCGCGTGCACCCCTCCCTCTGGCGGGCTGGGGCGAAGCTAGTTCCTGGTGTCCGATTTGTTAAAGTTTCTACTCCTGGTAATATTGACCTTACCTGGTGTGGGTTGAAGTTTGGAGAGTCACTTCACCTCCACTCTTCTCCTAATCAGCTCTGTTCCTGGCGTGGTCATCCAGGATAGACGTCAGATAAAGGAGCAAGACATATGTTAATGAGACTTACATTATTGGACTACTACTGGCCCTTACCTATTCTACTTGTGATGCTCCATCCAAGTGGTAGGAGATTCCAAAACATCGGATTATCACCATCCGCCCTGGATAACCTACATCAATAATATCAGAAGATCTATCCAGGGCCATACCTACTCCTGCCCAACTACAAGAACTGAAGGCCATTTTTTTTTATTATATTTAAATTTTAAGTAAAATCCTCAAAATTCATTATTCTTATTTTTCCTAGTCATTTCTTTATTTATTTTTCCATTAGTTTCATTTGTTCAGATGGAAGGCGTTCCACTGACAATGGCGACCTTGCCAGGATCCGACTTGAAGTAACATCGTCCTGATGGTTCAACTGGTTGTGAGTATAACATTTAAGATAGAAAAGGGTGAGTTAGTTCAGGTGTCAAGTCATTACTGGTAGTCTGATTGACTTACCGTTGTTTGATTCTAAGGTTCGGTTTAGAAGTTTACCTATTTGTTGGACCTTGGGAACTTTGATAATAACCCCTCCTGTGTGAACCGTGTGTATTTTGCTTAGTGAAGGCTATTGGGCCCACAAGTGTATTCTTCCAGGGAGAAATAGTTATTTCATTTTCTACTTTGGGAAGTTTAAAGTGTGCGGACTGTGTCCCTCTTTTGTAACAGACGTTCCTGTTAGTTTTAATTAAGATTGTTGAAGTTGGGTGCGTAATATTTCTTTATACAAGATGGATTCTTTAGATTTCTGGTTGAAAGCTGGAAAGGAAATGGGATTTACTGGACAAAGCCTTGATAATTACATTACTGCTAAAATGTCTATTGAAGAGAAAAAGGAACAGGAAAGACTAGCTCGGGAAGAGAAAAAAGAACAGGAAAGACTAGCTCGAGAGGAAAAAAAAGAACAGGAAAGACTAGCTTTTGAAGAGAGAAGACTAGCTCGGGAAGAGAAAATCGAACAGGAAAGGATAGCTAGAGAAGATAGAGTTCAGGCAAGAGAGTTAGCCTTCAGAATGAAGGAAATTGAAGAACAGGCTAAGCAGAGGGAGTTAGAACAATCAAGGTTGGAATTAGAAGCCAAGAAGATAGAACTATCTAAGCAGAAAATAGATGAAGGGGTACTAGAATACCCTTCCCAAGAACCTAATATTAGGATGCCACAAATACCACCTTTCTCAGAACAAGATGACATAGCGGCATATATTACTCGATTCGAGAGTACTGCTACTCTCTGTGACTGGCCATCAGATTCTTGGGCTACTAGGCTTGGCTTACTACTGTCAGGTTCAGCATTAAACGTCTATTCCACTCTACCCTCTGATGTTATTTCTAGTTATAGCCTGCTGAAGAAAGCTATACTTCAGGCTTTCAAAAAAACTACTCATCATTACAGGTCTGAGTTTAGACACATTAAAATAACTCCTAATCAAAATTATATGCAATTCTTGACAACACTTTTCAGATTATTTGATTCGTGGATTGATAGTGCTGAGGTTGACCACGATTTCGAATCTTTAAGAGACCTGATGGTAAGAGATCAATTCCTTTCTTCTGTAAACTCTGACTTACAAATATTCATTAAAGAACGAAACGTTCATACGGCTGCGGAAATGGCACAATCTGCTGATATATATGCGTGCGCTCATAATAACTACCCTAAAGAGCGTAGCAGATATAAGCCTGTTGTGCCTAAGCAATCTGAGGGATCCAAACCCTCCGTACCTAAGAATTCCACGGCCTTCACAGTAAAGTGTTTCAACTGTAATGAGTGGGGTCATAGACGGCCCGACTGTCCTAGAAAAAAAGGTGAAAATGTCGGTAAATGTTTCACCGAATCAAACATAAACGCACCTTTTAGTGAAGGTACAGTCAATGGCATGAATGTGTCAACCATTCTTAGAGACACTGGATGTTCCTGTATTGTTATCTCAAGTAAGCTTTTCCCTAACCTAGATTCTTCACGTTATAAGTCCACTAAATTAACTGACTATTTAGGAAGAAGCGATTCTTTTCCAACAGTCGGATGTTTCGTTAGGTGCAAATGGTTCTCAGGATGGGTAGATGCCGTAGTTGCCCCAATAACCTCGTGTTCTGTTTTGGTTGGGAACATACAAGGGGCTACTTTCCCATCTGAAAAGGACTGTTTGGAATTTGGAGTTTCCAAGGAAGGGTTGGAACCTAATATCTCTGTTTCTTCACAGATAGTTCCAGATGAGATTCAGTTCGATAACTTAAATCAGAGGGCTGATGGTTACAAAACTCCAGTAACACCTTTAGTAAGTCAGTCACTTAAACTGGACAACGCAGACACCAGTGGAAAATTACGTGCGGCACAATCTTTTCAACAACTAGACACAATTAACGTCCTTACCAGAGCTCAGTCTAAGGTAAAACCTATCCACCCATTAGTTCTTTCCAAAGGAAAGCCAATTGAGCTGTCTCATATAGATTTAGAGGGTCTTCAAAAGACTTGTCCTTCCTTAGAGGAATCTCGGAAGTTAGCTTTAAATAGCAAGGTGACACAGAGAAAGAAATTTTCTTACAAGTTTGAGTTCAAACACGATCTTTTGTACAAGACTATAGTGTCTGCGGACAAACCCAATGACATTGGTCGAAGCCTGTTAGTCATTCCGCAGGATTGCCGTGAAACCATTTTAAAGATTTCTCATGACTTACCAGTCTCTGGCCATTTTTCACATAGGAAGACCTATAATAAAATCAAGGACCTATATTTCTGGCCTAGCATGTCCTCTGACATCTATAAGTACTGCAGATCATGTCACGTATGCCAACTTTCCACGCAGAAGGGTAGAACTAGGAGAGTTCCTATGGTAAAGATGCCAATTTTCTCAGTACCTTTTGCAAGGATTGCAGTAGATATAGTTGACCCTATCACTCCTCGTTCATCAGGTCGTAAATATATTTTATCTTTGACTAGGCGTCCAGCTGCCCAAAGAAGAAAGATATTCCACTGTGGATAAAGAATGTTATGCATTAGCAGACACTTGAAAGGGGCTCTGGCTATTCAGCCCTATAAGTCTAAAGTCGTTCATATTTCTGGCTCTGAAAACCACTTCTCAGATTGGCTGAGCCGAGGTTGTACATAGTTCTTTTCCCTCTGTTCGTTGACTTATTGACTCCGTCCATAAGTTTTGGAAGGGGGTATTGTGAGGGAAAAGTAGGTGTAAGTGGGATTAAGGTTGTTCGGGCAACGAGGAACCATTAGTTACGTCGCGTGCACCCCCCCCTCTGGTGGGCTGGGGCGAAACTAGTTCCTGGTGTCCGATTTGTTAAAGTTTCTACTCCTGGTAATATTGACCTTACCTGGTGTGGGTTGAAGTTTGGAGAGTCACTTCACCTCCACTCTTCTCCTAATCAGGTAGGGTCATCTACCAGGAGTATTACTGTTTGTTCCTTTCTTTTGTTTGCTGGTTACCAGTAATGATTTTGGCATTTATCATTCTTTTCCATTCTTAAATGTTATATTATCATGACCATGGGTAACCAGTTTATTTTTTCTTATTACCAGCTCTGTTCCTGGCGTGGTCATCCAGGATAGACGCCAGATAAAGGAGCAAGACATTTGTTAATGAGACTTAACATTATTGGACTACTACTGGCCCTTACCTATTCTACTTGTGGTGCTCCATCCAAGTGGTAGGAGATTCCAAAACATCGGATTATCACCATCCGCCCTGGATAACCTACATCAATAATATCAGAAGATCTATCCAGGGCCATACCTACTCCTGCCCAACTACAAGAACTGAAGGCCATTTTTTTTTATTATATTTAAATTTTAAGTAAAATCCTCAAAAATCATTATTCTTATTTTTCCTAGTCATTTCTTTATTTATTTATTTTTCCATTAGTTTCATTTGTTCAGATGGAAGGCGTTCCACTGACAGATTAGATAAGTGCCCTTAATACATATATACGTGTGGTGCATATAGTGTACATTACTATTATATTGTGCATTATTATTTTTTTATTTTTCATCACTAGTTAATGCCAACTACCTCCAATACTTTATACTTCTTTCTTACTGCTATTAATTGCTCATAACTTTGTTACAAGTCAAATCTTACTCCAAATTAATATTATTCATTGTTCTTACCTGTCCATTTAATTTTGTTTACCACTACTTGTTCTTTAGTCACTTTTTATTGTGTGTGCAATTAGTGTATATTCTAATTACTTCTTTGCAAGTACCAAAACTATCTTTTGCTAGCTAGTACCAACTACCTCATATTTTTTACTCTTTATTGTGCAATAAACTGTTCAACTTGTTTAATATTACAAATCAGATCTTACTCCTAAACCAATATTATTTCATAGTGACTATCTGTCCATTTAACTTTGTTTACCATTACTTAATTTTAGTCCCTTATATATTTTCTCCTTTATTTTAGCTTTATATAACTACCCTAGTTCATATATTCACAATTGTTAAAATAATCAAGGTGCTATTCTCAGGTGCTAAAGTGTAATAAGTTCACAATTTTGCCATTATATTCCAAAGCTCATTTATTTGATTACCACTTTATTGTTCACCACAACTTATATTAGTCCCTTTTATATTGTTTTCCCTAATTCTAACTTTAAAGAATTACCTTGAAAGTACTACCTACTATCATATTCCCAAGCTCCATTATTTGATCATCACTTTATTTGTTCACCACAAATTATTTTAGTCCCTTTTATATTGTCTCCTTTATTTTAGCTTTAAAAAAAAAAAAACTACCTTAGCTCATTATTTCTACATTTGTTAAATAATTCAGGTGCTATTTTTTAGCTTTAGACTATTTACTTTGTTTTATACTTAACTCTAACTATAGATTCACTACAAATCTTATGATTACAAGCATTGATCCTGATACCAACCTCTTATTTAATGACTTAAATGAATCAAACAGTTACTGTAATTACTACACAGCAGAACAATCAAAGGCACTCCTCAGAGCCAACAACAACATAACTGTTTTTAACTACAATATCAGATCTTTAAGCAAGCATTACGATGACCTCATAGCATTACTAAATTCCTTGCATGCCAATATGTCCATCATTACACTAACTGAAACCTGGCTAAAGCCTGATACTACAGATGTCTGTGCCATTCCTGGTTACAGAGCCATACACAACTGTAGGCCAGACCAACAAGGGGGTGGCACAGCTATATACTACTCAGACCAACTAGAATGTATCACTAATACTTGCACAAGGGATGAACATGGGGAATATATAATAGCTAAATTCAAATCCAAATACCTACAAAAACCTCTCACATTGATAAACATCTACAGAGTTCCACAGTCAAACATTAGCCAATTTAGTCAAAACCTAGGAAGTATGATAACTGATGCACACATGAACAAAGATCACTTACTACTCTCAGGTGACTTCAATATAAATCTCCTGCAAGACCAGGACCCATTGACTTTGTCAATGGTCCAGGTTGGACCGAAACGTCGTCGTAAGCTTCTCTCTTTTATGTGCGGGTTATTTGTGTATTGTTCCAGTCACGGTATTGTGCCTTTTTGTTATTTAGTTACTGAATTCACAAACACAATGAGTGCATGTTGCTACCAACAGTAACAAAACCTACAAGAGTTACAGAGACTAGTGTTTCCCTACTTGACCACATCTGGACCAACACCATATCCCCTTTAAAATCAGGCATAATTACAGATAATACCACAGACCACTACCCTACTTTCCTCATAACAACTCTTGGTAAATTACCCCAAGACACTACTAAAGTCACCTTCAGACTTCACAATGAGGCAGCCATTAATAACTTCACAACAGCAGTAACAAACATTGACTGGCACACTGAGCTAGAAATCTATACAGATATTGACGAATGTATTAATAATTTTCTAAAAAAGACCCAATACCTCGATAACAAGCATTGCCCTAAAAAAAATAAACAGATGACAGCTAAGAGACTGAACAGTCCCTGGCTAACACCCAGCATTCTCAAATCCATAAATACAAAACACCGATATGAAAAACAGTACAGAATGGGTCACATAACCAGAGACCAAACAAAACGTTACTCGTCAATCCTAACCAGCCTGATAAGAAGGGCAAAAAAATTGTATTATGAGAACAGATTATCCAACTTACGAGGTGATATAAAAAAGACCTGGAAAACCCTATCAGAAATTCTGGGAACAAAAAAGATATCACGAAATAGCGAAATAAAATTAGCAAAATCAGATGAACCCCAACTCCCACCAACAGAAACAGCAAACAGACTCAATGATTTCTTCTCCACTATAGGACAAAACCTTGCCAATAAAATCCCAAGCTCAGATACCCCACCAAATGACTACCTCACTGGCAACTACCCGAACACACTGTTCCTAGCTCCGACTAACCCATACGAAGTCTCCCTTATTATCAACGCACTAAAAAAACAAGGCAGGAGATTTAAATACCTTACCACCCTTTATATACAAAAAAGTGTCACAATGTTAAAGTTGAAAAATCATTAAAAATCATATTTTGATGATTCAAACAATTTTCAAGCATTTCTGGTAAAAACCTCATTTTTTGAGTTAAAATATGTATTTTCAAAATAGCAGAATTTTTGCTTGCTTCTAGCATAAATTTCAATTGCAGCAATAATTCTATCACCAATCATTGCAACACTCTTTAACAAATCCATTGAATCCTCCACCTTCCCTACAGTTCTCAAAATAGCAAGGGTCACCCCGATCCATAAAGGAGGAGACCAAACAGAGTTGAATAACTATAGGACAATATCCAACTTACACCCTCTCTCAAAAATCTTCGAAAAATTAATTCATAAACGAATCTACTCCTACCTCATCTCCCAAAACATACTCAACCCCTGCCAATTTGGATTCAGGCCTAATAAAAATACTAATGATGCTATTATACACATGCTAGAACATATATACACTGCAATAGAGAAAAAAGTCCCACTGGGGATCTTCATTGACTTACTTAAAGCTTTTGATACAGTTGACCATGACTTGCTCCACATAAAATTGTCACACTTTGGTATAAGAGGGCACTCCCTCAACTACCTCAAGTCATACCTCAGCAACAGAAGCCAATATGTGTACGCAAATGGGGCAAACTCTTCCGCACAACCAATTACAGTTGGTGTCCCACAGGGAAGTGTCCTTGGCCCTCTTCTCTCTCTCCTATACATAAATGACCTACCAAATGCTTCGCAATTACTCAAACCCACACTATTTGCAGATGACACTACAACGTCTTCTCTCATCCGAGCCCAGTCACGCTAGCCAATACGTACTGTAAATACCGAATTACAGAAAATATCTACCTGGATGAGGACTAACAAACTTACACTAAACATTGACAAAACCTACTTCATTTAGTTTGGTAACAGAGCTACAGATGTCCCTCTTAACATAATGATAAACGGATCACCTATCACAAAGCTAACAGAGGGAAAATTCTTAGGAATCCACTTTGATAATAGATTCAAATTTCATACACATATACAACAAATTTCTAAGAAAGTTTCTAAGACCGTAGGCATACTATCGAAGATACGGTACTATGTTCAACAGTCAGCCCTCCTGGCCCTATATCACTCTCTTATTTACCCCTATCTCACCTATGGAATTTGTGCATGGGGCTCAACAACAATTAACCATCTCAGACCACTTATTACCCAACAAAAGGCTGCAGTCAGAATGATGATAAATTCCCACTACAGGCAGCACACTCCACCAATATTCAAAACACTAAACCTACTCACCGTACAAAACATCCATACTTATTACTGCACCTATTACATACATAGAACACTTAACTCTGATGTTAACCCTCCCCTCAAACATCTCCTTGCCAACCTCAACAGAACACATGACCATAACACAAGGCACAGATCACTCTTTGATGTTCCTCGTGTCCATCTCATGCTATGCAAAAACTCAATGCACATAATAGGCCCTAAAATCTGGAATTCATTACCTGTAAATATAAAAGAAACACTACCTGTTTATAAATTCAAGTCTCTTCTCAAAGATCACTTACTCACCCAAAACCAAATAAATACTGAATAACTGAACCTTATAAATTGTATATCTTAAATGTTTCTCACAATTATATCACATAAATAAGAACATAAGAACATAAGAACGAAGGAACACTGCAGAAGGCCTACTGGCCCATGCGAGGCAGGTCCAAGTCTCCTACCGGCTTAAGCCAATGCACCCAACCTAGTCAGGTCAGGTCACATTGACTTAAGGGAGGAACACGGCAACCGACCTGGTAGCACAAGCTATCAGGTCTAACTCACACCCACCCACATCCACTCATGTATTTATCCAACCTATTTTTAAAGCTACACAACGTTCTGGCCTCTATAACGGTACTTGGGAGTTTGTTCCACTCATCCACAACTCTATTACCAAACCAGTACTTTCCTATATCCTTCCTGAATCTGAATTTTTCCAACTTAAAACCATTGCTGCGAGTCCTGTCTAGGCTAGATATTTTCAGCACACTATTTACATCCCCTTTATTTATTCCTGTCTTCCATTTATACACCTCAATCATATCCCCCCTAATTCTACGTCTTTCTAGAGAGTGCAGATTCAGGGCCCTTAGTCTATCCTCATAGGGAAGGTTTCTGATACATGGGATCAACTTTGTCATCCTCCTTTGTACATTTTCCAGAGAATTTATATCCATTCTGTAATAAGGTGACCAAAACTGTGCAGCATAATCTAAATGAGGCCTAACCAAGGATGTATAGAGTTGAAGAACAACCTGAGGACTCCTATTATTTATGCTTCTTGATATGAAGCCAAGGATTCTATTAGCTTTATTGCGAACACTTATGCACTGTTGTCTTGGTTTCAGATTACTGCTAACCAGAACTCCTAAATCTTTTTCGCAATCCGTAATATTAAGATCTACATTATTTAGTTTATATGTGGCATGATTATTGTCCTGTCCAACATTTAGAACTTTGCATTTGTCTATATTAAACTGCATCTGCCACTTCTCCGACCACTGCATCAGTCTATTCAAATCTTCCTGGAGTGCTCGAATGTCCTCGTCAGAATGAATTCGACGGCCTATTTTGGTGTCATCGGCAAACTTGCCGATGTCGCTCTTTATGCCCTCATCTATGTCGTTTATGTAGATTGTGAACAGCAGGGGGCCCAACACTGACCCCTGTGGAACACCGCTCGTGACACTTCCCCACTCTGATTTCTCCCCATTTATGCAAACTCTCTGCTGCCTATTTGTCAACCATGCCTCTATCCAGGAAAAAATTTCTCCTCCTATTCCATGTGCTTTAATTTTCCTCAATAGTCTCTGATGTGGGACCCTGTCAAAAGCCTTACTGAAGTCCATATACACAATATCATATTCATTACCATGATCTACCTCCTCAAATACCTTAGTGAAAAAAGTTAATAAATTCGTAAGGCAGGAACGCCCCTTTGTAAAACCATGCTGAGATTCGTTGATTAATTTATGCTTTTCAAGGTGGCTACGAACTGCCTCGGCAATTATTGATTCCATAAATTTTCCCACTATGGAGGTTAGGCTTATTGGTCTATAGTTCGAAGCTAAGGACCTGTCACCTGTTTTGAAAATAGGTATCACATTTGCCATTTTCCACTTATCTGGCACCATGCCAGTTTGTAGTGATATGTTGAAAAGATTAGCCAAAGGTTAAACCTAAAACCCAATCTAACTTTGTTATTTTTTAAATACACTACCTAACAGTATTACAACCCAGGATTCCAAATGGCCTGTTATCCCGGGTGTAATGGGAGCAAAATAAACACAGCAGAAAAAGTTTAGACTTATATTATCCATCACCAGTTTAGAACAGCAATATGTACACTATGTACAGTGATAAGTATAGTGCACTCCACGGTAAGCAAGGCAGAAATAGAAGCCACAAGATACCAGACCGTGCTTCAACCAGCTCTAGAATGGGAATGACAAGGGCAGACAGGAGAGTGGTACCCACATAACCTCTGCGATTGCCAAAACCATCTTCTTATTGGCTAGAACCTGGTCACTAGTTGAACGACGGGGTCCCATCATCAACTCTTAGCAACCTGGTTCGCTGGTTGGAGATAGCCTGTAAATGAGGGTGTGTACATGCGCCGAATAAAGGTTACATACTCTTTGCATGCCACACCCCCACCCCGAGAAGGCTCAGGATTAGGCTGCCACCTCCCAGTGGTAACTGTGCCGCCATGGCACAAAATAATGGGACCGCCTTTCCTCTCCACCATCCAACTCTTAGATAGAGCTCAGCTTTTCTCGTGACAAAAAGCCAAACCCTAAACTCAGAGTGAGACAGCAGTCAGTCAGGCTAGCATAGGTCCAAGATACAGGCGGACGGTAGCCCGCATCCTCTCACTAAAAAAAAAAAACCCACACCAGGGGATAAAAAAAAAGAGCGTGAAAAGGGGTTACCACAAATAATATAACATCCTAACCTAAATAAATAAAAATATTAGACTCTAGATAAAGAGTCTGCCAACACATTTTCTTTGCCGGCAATATATTTATTTCTGAGTGAGTATGCCTCTTCAAGGGGGGCTCCTTGGCGTGGTGAAGAGGCTCTTGGTCTGAGGAATTAGACCTATCGGTCTTCTTCCTCAGACCGAACCTAATTACCCCCCAATCTCCCCTCCCCTATCCCATCCTCCCCATCCTCCCCTTTTTCCTTTCCTCCTCCTCCTCCCCACTCCTCCCTTTTGCCCTTCCTCTTTTTGTCCTTTGGGATTTCTCCCACAGGCACGCTAGTTCCTAGGTAGAGGAAAGGACACCGGGGTCGATCCCATTCCGTTGAGGTTTCTTGGCGGTGGCGTAGTTTGCCGTGGAATCTGGATTGCCTAGGGATGTCCCGATCCCTCTCCGGTATCCCGGAGTAGCTTTGGGTGTCTTTTGGGCGACGGGTGTATCTCTGGAAGCCACCTTTCGGATTCCGGGGGTGGTGGCTGAAGGAGGTATGCTTTGTGGCGGATATCCGGCCGCCCTCTCTTTTGTCCACCGAGGTAGCTCGGCAGATGTGAGGTTGCTATCCCAGATTGCTGGTTTACTGGCATGAAGGGTAGGGTATGGCACGGGTTCCATGCTGCATCTGCGCTACTAGCGGTGTCGAGTCCTCTTGGGCGCGGAGGGAGATTTCTGGCCCTTTCATTCCTCCTAGGAACTATCCCTCCCCGGTCCCCCCTTTTTTTTTCTTTTTTTTTATTTTTATTTTCTTTTCTTCTTTCTTTTTTTTTCTTAAAAACAAAAAGAAAGAAGTAACCTAACCATGGCAGCCCTAGTCCATGAACCTGGTACCCCCGGGCCCCTTCTTGATACCGCACCCCGTTCTGACCCCGCCTCGTCTTTGGACCACTCTTCAGACATTCCTCATGCCTCTGTACCTATTGCCGGTGCTGTTTCCTCACCTGCTTCAGGTACTGAGGCCTCGACTGACTCCTTCGATTTACCAGACCTTCGCTCTCCTCTGACTATGCTTCCGGCCTCTCCCTCTACGGTGCGGCAATTTTCAAATCGCCGACCCGTTCCACGTCGGACCAACTCTGGTCCCACGCCTAAACGTCAACGACAATTACCTGCTGATGATACTTCTCCACCTTCACCTTCTCGTTCTTCTCAGAAAAGATCGACACGTCCTTCACTACCTTTCCACGCTCAGTTTCAGACTGAACAGTGGACTAAATTCTTCACTTTACGACCAACTTCCTCTACTGCCTATCTTTCTGACCATAGTATTGGCAAGGCACTCCTACGCCATGTTGGTAAAGATATTTCTTTTCATGCTCTTAAGAGCGGTACGCGCATCATTACCGTACAGAATGCTACCCAGGCTCGTGAGCTCTCTCGTCTTTCCCATATAGATACTGTTCCTGTCACCCTTGAAAAACATCATTCCCTCAATTCTTGTAGTGGTACCGTTATTCTGCCCCATACCATAGTTCAACAAAATTTCCAGACATGTGGCACCGACATTCTAGAACAGCTGGAACTCCAAGATCTCCCAATCCTCAAGGTAGACACTTACGTTCTTCCTGCCCGTGGGCGGAGACGATACCCTAGCAATGTGGCTCGTTTAACTTTTGACAGCCGAGAACTCCCATCCTCAGTTTATATAGCAGGACATCGGTTACAAGTTCGAAAGGTGATCCCTACACCACAACAGTGTAGAAATTGCTGGCGATTTGGCCATCCAGCGAAATATTGCAGATCTATCGCCGAATGCCCAGTCTGTGGTGCCGATGACCATTCTAATACGTCTTGCAATCGATCTCCCTCTTGCCTTAACTGTCATGAGGCTCACCCTTCGTACTCTCGCCGTTGTCAGGTCTATTTAAACGAGCGGGAAATCCGTTACCTCAAAGAGACAGAAGGTCTCCCTTATGCCATGGCAGTTTCTCATCTCCGCCTCCAAGGGAGACTCCCACGTGTTTCTTATTCCCGTGTTTCAAAACGTCCCCCCACTTCTGGTATCCCATCTTCTACACCCACCTCTGTGGTTACCTCTCCCATAATCACTCCTGTATCTAATCCTTTTGCTGTCCTCGGCTCAGACGTCCCTACTTCAACGCCTCAGTCTAATCTCGCTTCTTCGAGTTCTCTCTTACAAGCCTCAGTATCGACGAGACCTCGTACGACACCTCTTCCCAATCGTCCCTCTACTTCTCAAAAGTCAAAAAAAGGTCCGGTAACACCTCCTACCCATCTTCCACCTCCTCATTTTACCCTCCCTGTCTCTGTCCCTAGTTCTTCCCCTCTCACTGGCTCAGTTACAAGTGCAGAGGTTCACCCTCCTCCTCGTAATGTACCTTCCTCCCCTGTTCCCTCCCAAGTTTCTTCCTCTTCTGCTACCTCCCAGGTTCCTGTCTCTTCTGTCCCCTGCCACGCTTCTCCAGTTCCCTCCACCCTTTCGCCCCCCCCTACCTTGGTACAGTCCAATACAGTTCCAATCTTTACTCATCCTCCCCCTACCATTCCCAATATTGTCTCCCATACAACATCTCTGAATTCTGAAACACTTGAAGCAATCTCTGAATATATTGCAGAGACCAAACCATCAATGGACACTGATCCACCTTCCGCTCTTTCTCTCTCCTCTGCTCCATCTGCGCAACTCCTTTCTTCACAGCGCACCGTTCCTTCGCTGCTTGAACATTTTCCACTGCCTCCGCATGTGGACTTTTCTAACCCTCCTAGTCCGTAGGAACCCTTACCTGCGGATTTCAAGTATCTTTATCATTGCCATTCATGGCCTTTTTACAGTGGAATATACGTGGCCTCAGGGGTAATCGGGGTGAGCTTCAGATGTTACTCTCCCAGTTTGCCCCTGTTGGTGTTTGCTTACAGGAACCAAAATTACACTCTGCTGTTATTTCTCACATCTCAGGCTATAATTTATTGTATTCTTCAGATCCTTTTCCTGATGGGACCTTTAATGAAAGTGCCCTTCTTCTCCGCACTGATATTCCGTACCATCAGCTATTTGTTCATACTTCGCTGCATTACACAGCAGCCCGTATCCACTTACATAGGTGGTATACGCTCTGTTCTTTATATCTCTCTCCTTCTCGGGCATTATCTATTCCGGATTTTGCCTTCCTTGTTTCGTCATTACCGCCACCAATTCTGTTACTTGGTGATTTTAATGCCCACCATTTCCTCTGGGGAGGGTCTCACTGTGATTCCCGTGGAATTCAGTTAGAGGCTTTTCTTGCCACCCACCCCCTCCATGTTTTAAATACAGGTACTCACACCCATTTTGATCCTCGGACTCATACTCTCTCTTGCATCGATCTCTCAGTTTGCTCTTCCTCCGCCGCATTAGACTTTACTTGGTCTGTTCTCCCGGACTTACATGACAGTGATCATTTCCCAATCATTCTTACTTCCCCTTCATATTCGCCACCTCTTCGCACCCCACGCTGGCAATTTAATCGGGCAAATTGGAACCTTTACTCACACCTGACTGTTTTTAAAGAGGTTCCTTCTTCGTCCTCCATCGATGAGCTTTTACACCTCTTCTCATCCTCCGTTTTCACCGCAGCTTCTCATTCTATACCCCAAACTTCGAGCAGGCATTCTCAGAAATGCGTGCCTTGGTGGTCTCCTGCTTGTGCTCGTGCAGTACGTTTGAAACGCGCTGCATGGGGCAGGTACCGGTACAATAGAACCACAGAGCGACTCCTTGATTTTAAACAGAAGCGTGCGATCGCTCGCCGTGTCATCCGTGACGCTAAACGCACTTGCTGGCGAGATTATGTCTCCACCATCACCTCTGCTTCCTCTATGAGTGCAGTCTGGAAAAAAGTACGAAAACTGAGTGGTAAATATTCTCCTGACCCGGCTCCTGTTCTGCGGGTTGCCGGTGTTGATATAGCAAACCCACTAGATGTTGCCAATGAAATTGGCAATCATCTGGTCCGTATTTCTCAGGGACTCCATCTATGCCCCTCATTTCTTTCCTCAAAGTCTGCCAGAGAGTTAGCACCCTTGGACTTTTCTTCTCTCAGAGAAGAACAGTATAATGTGCCTTTTACACTTCAAGAACTGGAGGCAACACTCTCAGCTTGTCGATCATCGGCAGCTGGGCCCGACGACATTCATATTCGTATGCTACAACATTTACATCAGTCAGCCCTTGCAGTCCTATTACGCCTTTACAATCTTATTTGGTCACAAGGAGTTCTTCCACAGCTGTGGAAATCCGCCATTGTTCTCCCTTTCCGCAAACCAGGCACTACGGGACATGAAACCTCCCACTATCGTCCCATTGCTCTTACCAGTGCAGTTTGCAAAGTAATGGAACGTCTAGTAAATAGACGTTTAGTGTGGTATTTAGAGACACACAACAGTCTCTCCACTCGTCAATATGGCTTTCGTAAGGGACGTTCTACCATAGACCCCTTACTGCGCTTGGATACGTATGTTCGTAATGCCTTTGCGAATAACCACTCAGTTATTGCCATATTTTTTGATCTTGAGAAGGCATATGACACAACTTGGAGGTATAATATTTTAGCCCAAGCCCACTCCTTAGGCCTTCGAGGCAATCTACCATCCTTCCTTAAGAACTTTTTAACTGACAGGCATTTCCGTGTTCGGGTTAATAATGTGCTCTCCCCGGACTTTATCCAAGCTGAAGGTGTCCCCCAGGGATGTGTTCTGAGCACAACACTTTTTCTCCTTGCTATTAATGATTTGGCCTCTAGTCTTCCATCAAATATTTGGTCATCACTCTATGTTGATGACTTCGCTATTGCCTGTGCAGGCGCTGACTGTCACCTCCTTACAGTTTCTCTCCAGCATGCAGTCGACCGTGTTTCCAATTGGGCCACCACACATGGGTTTAAATTTTCCAGCACTAAAACCCACCAAATCACTTTCACTAGACGCTCTGTCATCTCTGATCATCCTTTGTACCTCTATGGCTCACGTATCCCTGAACGTGATACAGTCAAGTTTCTGGGCCTCCTCTTTGATCGTAGGTTATCCTGGAAACCTCACATTACCTCTCTGAAGGCAACTTGTCACAGCCGGCTGAACCTTCTTAAAACCCTTGCTCATCTTTCGTGGGGAGCTGATCGTCGAACCCTCCTTCACCTACATTCCACCCTTATTTTATCGAAACTTGATTATGGTGACCAGATCTATTCAGCGGCATCTCCTGCTACTCTCTCTAGCCTTAACCCCATTCATCACCAAGGATTACGTTTATGCCTTGGTGCTTTTCGCTCTTCCCCTGTCGAAAGCCTCTATGCAGAAGCGAACGTTCCATCCTTATCCGATCGCCGTGATGCCCATTGCCTGCGCTACTATGTACGCTCTCATGATCTCCGCAATCCTTCCATTTATAGAATGGTCACTGATATTAGTAGACATTCTTTATTTGTTCGCCGCCCCTGCTTACTCCGTCCCTTCTCTCTTCGCCTTCATTCGCTCTTGTCTTCTCTTCAACTACCACCTTTCTATGTACATGTAGCATCACACTTTTCCCTACCCCCCTGGGAAGTTCCAGCTGTTCGAGTCTGTTCTTTCTCCCTCCCTTGCTCGAAAGCCCAACTGTCTACGGTCGCTTCCCGCTCTCTTTTTCTTGACCACTTTCACTCTCATTCTCATGCCATTGCTGTGTACACAGATGGCTCTAAGTCTTCTGACGGCGTAGGATTCGCAGCAGTGTTTCCGGACAGCGTCGTACAAGGGCATTTACTATCTTCAGCTAGTATTTTTACTGCTGAATTATATGCCATCCTTACAGCACTTATCCGTATAGCATCTATGCCTGTGTCATCATTTGTGGTTGTCTCAGACTCCCTTAGTGCTTTACAGGCTATACAAAAATTTGATACACCTCACCCCTTAGTCCTCCGTATCCAACTTTGGCTACGCCGCATCTTTACTAAGCATAAAGATATTGTTTTTTGTTGGGTCCCTGGTCATGTTGACGTACAGGGCAATGAACAGGCAGACACTGCTGCGCGGTCAGCAGTACATGACCTACCAGTTTCTTATAGAGGTATTCCATGTACGGACTATTTTGCTGTAATATCTTCCCACCTTCACACCCGTTGGCAACAACGTTGGTCTACTATGCTCGGCAACAAACTTCAGTCTATTAAACCGAGTATAGGTTACTGGCCGTCTTCTTATCACCAGTGTCGAGGTTGGGAGACTACTCTCTCCCGTCTTCGCATTGGCCATACTCGTCTTACTCATGGATATCTCATGGAGAGGCGTCTTGCTCCTCTCTGTGAGAATTGCCAAGCTCCATTATCAGTCAGCCACATTCTGTTGGACTGCCCACTTTATCAACGAGCACGCAGAATTTACCTCTGTCGTCGTCTTCGCCCCGCTGCTCTCTCTTTACCTTCCCTTCTCGCTGATGGACCCACCTTTCATCCGGACTCTCTCATTGACTTTTTGACAACGACTGACTTACTCCACAAATTTTGATACGTTCAGCCCTTTCTACTTGTATCTCTTGCTACCCTCTACCCCCGTACTATCCCCTGCCCCGCTGTTTTCTGTAACCTGCTGATCATCCCCCCTCCCTTCTGCCATCCAATTCCCTTGCTTCCTTCCCTACCCTGCAGCGCTGTATAGCCCTTGTGGCTTAGCGCTTCTTTTTGATTATAATAATAATAATGAGTGAGTATGGTTGCAGTCTTAGTGTCCAGCGCATGAGCCTTGTGTTGTGGTTCTTCATGGCTTGGAGATATACTAGAGGATTGTGATCACTGTAGACTGTGACCACCTGCGATGTCTGGCCCACATAAACATCGAAATGCTCCAAAGCCAGTACCAGCGCGAGGGCTCTTTTTCAATGGTAGAGTAAGCCCTCTGATGTGGCTGGAACTTGGCTGAAAAGTATGCTACAGGCTGCAACTCCTCATTCTCGTTTTGTAATAGTACTGCCCGAACCCCAGACTCACAAGCATCAACCTGTAATGAAAAAGGTTTGGAGAAGTCTGGAGACAAGAGAATGGGTGCAGTACACAATATTCATTTTGCTTTGTCAAAAGAAGTTTGACAAAAGAACTTTGTGACTGGTAAGAGAGGTAAGAGGGGCTACAATATCTGAGAAATTCTTACAGAACCTTCTGTAAAATCCTATCATGCCTAGGAAATGTTGAAGAGATTTCCTATCATGAGGAACTGGATAATCTTTAATAGCAAGAACCTTAGCAAGTTTAGGTGCAACTTTACCACTACCTACTTCATGGCCTAGAAAAGTGACAGTGGCCTGGCCAAAGGAAGATTTAGATAAATTACTGTTAAATGGGAACTCTTAAAGGTCTCAAAAAGAGCCTTAAGTCTAAGTAGGTGTTGATCCCAAATATCAGACACCACAATAATATCATCTAGGTATGCTGCCGTGCCTTCAAGTCCTTTAATAGCCTGATGGATAAGTTTCTGGAATGAAGAGGGGGAATTTTTCATTCCGAAGGGGGTAACTGTGTATTGATAATGACCTCCTGGAATTACGAAGGCAGAGATTTCCTTCGCCTTATCCGTCAAACGTACCTGATAGTAACCTTTAAGGAGATCTAACTTGAACACAAAAGTAGCCTTACCCACAAAGTCAATTACGTCATCCAGACGAGGAAAGCATCTGTAATTGTGACCTCATTCACCTTACGGTAGTCTGTACACATACGAAACCCTCCATCAGCCTTCTTCACAAGGATGCACGGTGAAGCCCATGGACTAGATGACTCCTCCACTAAACCATGCTTTAACAAAAATTTTACTTCCTGCTGAAGTAACCTTTGCTTTTCAGGATTAGCTCTGTAGGGGGAGAGTTTAATTGGTTTAGAGTTTCCCACATCTACATCATAACCTAAGGTACTTTTTTTGGCACATCCGAAAAAATATTAGGATATGACTGTAGAAGCTCAGTTAAATTTGTCGCTTGCGTTTCAGATAGTCCCTCCATTAAAGGGCTAGGATCCTTGAGGAGGACAGAATAAGTAGAATAAGTTCACAATTTTGCCATTATATTCCAAAGCTCATTTTTTTGATTACCACTTTATCGTCACCACAACCTATATTAGTCCCTTTTATATTATAATTTTATACTATAATTCTAACTTTAAAAAATTACCTTTATAGTACTATCTACTATCATATTCCCAAGCTCCACTATTTGATCATCACTTTATTTGTATTAGTCCCTTAGCTCATTATTTTACATTTGTTAAATAATCCAGGTGCTATTTTTTAGCTTAAGACTATTTACTTTGTTTTATACTTAATTCAAACTATAGATTCACTACAAATCTTATGATTACAAGCATTGATCCTGATACCAACCTCTTATTTAATGACTTAAATGAATCAAACAGTAACTGTAATTACTACACTGCAGAACAATCAAAGGCACTTCTCAGTGCCAACAACAACATAACTATATTTAACTACAATATCAGATCTTTAAGCAAGCATTACGATGACCTCATAGCATTACTAAATTCCTTACATGCCAATATGTCCATCATTACACTAACTGAAACCTGGCTAAAGCCTGATAGTACAGATGTCTATGCCATTCCTGGTTACACAGCCATACACAACTGTAGGCCAGATCAACAAGGGGGTGGCACAGCCATATACTACTCAGACCAACTAGAATGTATCACTAATACTTGCACAAGGGATGAACATGGGGAATATATAATAGCTAAATTCAAATCAAAGTACCTACAAAAACCTCTCACATTGATAAACATCTACAGAGTTCCACAGTCAAACATTAGCCAATTTAGTAAAAATCTAGGAAGTATGATAACTGATGCACGCATGAACAAAGATCACTTACTACTCTCAGGTGACTTCAATATAAATCTCCTGCAAGACCAGGACCCACACGTTACTGAATTCACAAACACAATGAGTAACTGTATGTTACTACCAACAGTAACAAAACCTACAAGAGTTACAGAGACTAGTGTTTCCTTACTTGACCACATCTGGACCAACACCATATCCCCTTTAAAATCAGGCATAATTACAGATAATACCACAGACCACTACCCTACTTTCCTCATAACAACTCTTGGTAAACTACCCCAAGACACTACTAAAGTCACCTTCAGACTTCATAATGAGGCAGCCATTAATAACTTCACAACAGCAATAGCAAACATTGATTGGCACACTGAGCTAGAAACCTATACAGATATTGACGAATGTATTAATAATTTTCTAAAAAAAAAACAATACCTCTATAACAAGCACTGCCCTAAAAAAACTAAACAGATGACAGCAAAGAGACTGAACAGTCCCTGGCTAACACCCAGCATTCTCAAATCCATAAATACAAAACACCAATATGAAAAACAGTACAGAATGGGTCACATAACCAGAGACCAAACAAAACGTTACTCGTCAATCCTAACCAGCCTGATAAGAAGGGCAAAAAAATTATATTATGAGAACAGATTATCCAACTTACGAGGTGATATAAAAAAGACCTGGAAAACCCTATCAGAAATTCTGGGAACAAAAAAGATATCACGAAATAGCGAAATAAAATTAGCAAAAACAGATGAACCCCAACTCCCACCAACAGAAACAGCAAACAGACTCAATGATTTCTTCTCCACTATAGGACAAAACCTTGCCAATAAAATCCCAAGCTCAGATACCCCACCAAATGACTACCTCACCGGCAACTACCCGAACACACTGTTCCTAGCTCCGACTAACCCATACGAAGTCTCCCTTATTATCAACGCACTAAAAAACAAGGCAGGAGATTTAAATACCTTACCACCCCTTATATACAAAAAAGTGTCACAAGTGCTATCACCAATCATTGCAACACTCTTTAACAAATCCATTGAATCCTCCACCTTCCCTACAGTACTCAAAATAGCAAGGGTCACCCCGATCCACAAAGGAGGAGACCAAACAGAGTTGAATAACTATAGGCCAATATCCAACTTACACCCTCTCTCAAAAATCTTCGAAAAATTAATTCATAAACGAATCTACTCCTACCTTATCTCCCAAAACATACTCAACCCCTGCCAATTTGGATTCAGGCCTAATAAAAATACTAATGATGCTATTATACACATGCTAGAACATATATACACTGCAATAGAGAAAAAAGAAGTCCCACTGGGGATCTTCATTGACTTACGTAAAGCTTTTGATACAGTTGACCATGACTTGCTCCACGTAAAATTGTCACACTATGGTATAAGAGGGCACTCCCTCAACTACCTCAAGTCTTACCTCAGCAACAGAAGCCAATATGTGTACGCAAATGGGGCAAACTCTTCTGCACAACCAATTACAGTTGGTGTCCCACAGGGAAGTGTCCTTGGCCCTCTTCTCTTTCTCCTATACATAAATGACCTTCCAAATGCTTCGCAATTACTCAAACCCACACTATTTGCAGATGACACTACATACGTCTTCTCTCACCCGAGCCCAGTCACGCTAGCCAATACTGTAAATACCGAATTACAGAAAATATCTACCTGGATGAGGACTAACAAACTTACACTAAACATTGACAAAACCTACTTCATTCAGTTTGGTAACAGAGCTACAGATGTCCCTCTTAACATAATGATAAATGGATCACCTATCACAAAACTAACAGAGGGAAAATTCTTAGGAATCCACCTTGATAATAGACTCAAATTTCATACACATATACATCAAATTTCTAAGAAAATTTCCAAGACTGTAGGCATACTATCGAAGATACGGTACTATGTTCCACAGTCAGCCCTCCTGGCCCTATATCACTCTCTTATTTACCCCTATCTCACCTATGGAATTTGTGCATGGGGCTCAACAACAATTAACCATCTCAGACCACTAATTACCCAACAAAAGGCTGCAGTTAGAATGATAACAAATTCTCACTACAGGCAGCACACTCCACCAATATTCAATACACTAAACCTACTCACCATACAAAACATCCATACTTATTACTGCACCTATTACATACATAGAACACTTAACTCTGATATTAACCCTCCCCTCAAACATCTCCTTGCCAACCTCAACAGAACACATGACCATAACACAAGGCACAGATCACTCTTTGATGTTCCTCGTGTCCATCTCACACTATGCAAAAACTCAATGCACATAAAAGGCCCTAAAATCTGGAATTCATTACCTGTAAATATAAAAGAAACACAACCTGTTTATAAATTCAAGTCTCTTCTCAAAGATTACTTACTCACCCAAAACCAAATAAATACTGAATAACTGAACATTATAAATTGTATATCTTAAATGTTTCTCACAATTATATCACATAAATGTTAAATCTAAAACCCAATCTAACTATTATTTTTTAAATACACTACCTAACAGAATCACTACCTAACTGAATGCAACCATATGACCTGTCTTTGTAATACTCACTTGTGCTTTATAGTTATCTGTTTACATTAATGTTTTATCACTGATTTCATCATTGCTTAGTAGCAGCGCTGTATAGTCCTTGTGGCTTAGCGCTTCTTTTTGATTATAATAATAATAATAATCATTGCTTAGTTAATCTTAAGTTAATTTTAAGCCAGCCCGTAATGCTATGCATAGTATAAGTGGCTTTGGCATACTGCTCTTATCTGTATTTTTTTTGTACCTCTGTATGTGTGCACAAATTGGAAATAAATAAATAAATAAATAAAAAGAGATAGAGTGCAAAGAATCAGAGTCGTCCTCAGAGGTAGAGGACAGAGTCATTACTGGGACTTTATCTGGTGTATGGAAATATTTTAATTGATTAATGTGGTAAGTTTTAGTTTTTGAGGTCTTATCAATGGGAGCTACCACATAATTTACATCAGATAATCTACTTACAATCTGCATAGGTCCCGTAAATCTAGCTTTCAAGGTGTGGCCAGGTATAGGTTCCTGCACCAACACCTTGTGTCCTGGATGGAAGGAGCGGAATTGTGCACTTCTGTCATACCTCTGTTTCATCTTACTTTGAGCTGTCTTTAGGTTAGCCTTGGCTAACTGACGTGCCACCTGCAACCTTGAAGACGGGTTGTAGAGTGTTGAGCTAACGTCTTCTCCCATCCATCCTTCTTTGAGCACCCGAAGAGGACCTCGTACATTGTGCCCAAAGATCAGCTCAAACGAACTATACCCTGTAGACTCTTGCACCGTCTCTCGTACTGAGAACAGCAACAAAGGTAGTGATTCATCCCAGTCTGTAGGAAAGTACATGCAAAAAGTTCTCTTCATGGTTTTTAACGTCTGATGGAATCTTTCCAAGGCGCCTTGGGACTGAGGATGATAGGCAGTGGATAAGTTGTGGATTATCCCTAGCCTAGTTAATTATTATTATTATCACACTGGCCGATTCCCACCAAGGCAGGGTGGGCCAAGAAAGAAAAACTTTCACCATCATTCACTCCATCACTGTCTTGCCAGAAGGGTGCTTTACACTACAGTTTTTAAACTGCAACATTAACACCCCTCCTTCAGAGTGCAGGCACTGTACTTCCCATCTCCAGGACTCAAGTCCGGCCTGCCGGATTCCCTGAACCCCTTCATAAATGTTACTTTGCTCACACTCCAACAGCACGTCAAGTATTAAAAACCATTTGTCTCCATTCACTCCTATCAAACACGCTCACGCATGCCTGCTGGAAGTCCAAGCCCCTCGCACACAAAACCTCCTTTACCCCCTCCCTCCAACCTTTCCTAGGCCGACCCCTACCCCGCCTTCCTTCCACTACAGACTGATACACTCTTGAAGTTATTCTGTTTCGCTCCATTCTCTCCACATGTCCGAACCACCTCAACAACCCTTCCTCAGCCCTCTGGACAACAGTTTTGGTAATCCCGCACCTCCTCCTAACTTCCAAACTACGAATTCTCTGCATTATATTCACACCACACATTGCTCTCAGACATGACATCTCCACTGCTTCCAGCCTTCTCCTCGCTGCAACATTCATCACCCATGCTTCACACCCATATAAGAGCGTTGGTAAAACTATACTCTCATACATTCCCCTCTTTGCCTCCAAGGACAAAGTTCTTTGTCTCCACAGACTCCTAAGTGCACCACTCACCCTTTTCCCCTCATCAATTCTATGATTCACCTCATCTTTCATAGACCCATCCGCTGACACGTCCACTCCCAAATATCTGAATACATTCACCTCCTCCATACTCTCTCCCTAAAATCTGATATCCAATCTTTCATCACCTAATCTTTTTGTTATCCTCATAACCTTACTCTTTCCTGTATTCACTTTCAATTTTCTTCTTTTGCACACCCTACCAAATTCATCCACCAATCTCTGCAACTTCTCTTCAGAATCTCCCAAGAGCACAGTGTCATCAGCAAAGAGCAACTGTGACAACTCCCACTTTATGTGTGATTCTTTATCTTTTAACTCCACGCCTCTTGCCAAGACCCTCGCATTTACTTCTCTTACAACCCCATCTATAAATATATTAAACAACCACGGTGACATCACACATCCTTGTCTAAGGCCTACTTTTACTGGGAAATAATTTCCCTCTTTCCTACATACTCTAACTTGAGCCTCACTATCCTCGTAAAAACTCTTCACTGCTTTCAGTAATCTACCTCCTACACCATACACCTGCAACATCTGCCACATTGCCCCCCTATCCACCCTGTCATACGCCTTTTCCAAATCCATAAATGCCACAAAGACCTCTTTAGCCTTATCTAAATACTGTTCACTTATATGTTTCACTGTAAACACCTGGTCCACACACCCTCTACCTTTCCTAAAGCCTCCTTGTTCATCTGCTATCCTATTCTCCGTCTTACTCTTAATTCTTTCAATAATAACTCTACCATACGCTTTACCAGGTATACTTAACAGACTTATCCCCCTATAATTTTTGCACTCTCTTTTATCCCCTTTGCCTTTATACAAAGGAACTATGCATGCTCTCTGCCAATCCCTAGGTACCTTACCCTCTTCCATACATTTATTAAATAATTGCACCAACCACTCCAAAACTATATCCCCACCTGCTTTTAACATTTCTATCTTTATCCCATCAATCCCGGCTGCCTTACCCCCTTTCATTTTACCTACTGCCTCACGAACTTCCCCCACACTCACAACTGACTCTTCCTCACGCCTCAAGCCTAGTTAATACTTCCCTAAATGCTTTGGCAGTAAAGTTAGTACCTTGATCACTTTGAATAGTTTTAGGAATGCCAAAACAAGAAATGAATTTGGTTAAAGCTTTGAGAATAGCTTTAGTATTAATACTACGCATGGGAATTGCTCAGGATATTTGGTTACTTTATCCATAATTGTAAATAAATATTGATTTCCAGACTTTGACCTAGGTAGTGGACCTACACAATCTATAATTAAATCTGCAAAAGGTTCTCCATCAGCAGGTATAGGTTGGAGAGGTGCAGGTTTAATGGAATGTCCAGGTTTCCCTACTTGCTGACATTCTCGGCAACACCTAATATGATTCTTCACATCTTTCTTTAGTTTTGGCCAATAAAATTCTTTTGTGATTCTATACAAGGTTTTTGTAATTCCTAAGTGACCTCCTAATGAAGTATTATGAGCTATATTTAATATTTGAGGTCTATACTTTGTTGGAACCACTAACCTGTTAAACAATTGCCGGCCCTCTATCTCCTTACCAGTCTCAGTGCAGATCAAATAATCGTTTTTGACTTCATACTTGACCGGATGATCCAAAGAGGATTTACCCATGGCTGCCTGAAAAGTGAATTTTGAAGAAGGGTCCTTTCGTTATTCCTCCCAGAAGGACAGTCCCTTGGGCATGGAAACAGAGACATCTGGCAATCCTGCAACCTGGGAATAGGAAGGCTTGATCGGGGCCTGTTCACTTGATTTACGAGGCTCCGGCTGGTGTGCCTCATAAAACAACGTGGCTATTCCAAGATCGGAGTCGTCCAAGGATAGGTCAACATTCTCTCCAGACAACCCTTGGGATGTTGCCCGAGTTATGGCCAACACCGGAGAAGAATTACTCATTATAGGTTCAGGACACGCACTAACAGTAGTAATGTTATTACCCAGTAATAACATGGCATCTTTCATGGGGAATCCTTTTGAGACACCTACAGTCAAGTACCCAGTGTAATATTTGCACTGTACATAAATTTTATGCAAAGGGACAGAATATATAGCTCCTCTAAATGCTTCCAATAAAACAGAGGAATTCAAGGAAGTGTTCTCTGAAAGGGGTAATATTCCTTCTCTTACAAGTGAGCAATATGCTCCAGTATCTCTAAAGGTCTTTACTTCAGTTGTTTCTGAGTTTTCCTGAAGGGAAATAAGACTCTTGCAATAATAAGGGGCCATACCTTTTTCTACTTCTCTAGGGGACATGTTACTAGGGATATTAGAGATTTTCCCAATGGGTTGGGGTTTATGGGGGCAGTTGGGACGGATGTGACCTACTTTATTACACAGGAAGCAGACGACAGGCTTGCCCTTTACTCCCTGCTGACGTTGCAAATGGTGTCGTTCTGGCTGGTGTCACTCTGGATACTGTTGTCGAGATGCACCATGAGTAGTTTGCCTCTCCGCAGGTGGACCATAAGTTGAGAAGCGTGGCTCACCAGGTGACTTAGTTGGCTGACGTAGACGTTCTCCCTCCGGCTGGCACTTCATTCTCCAAGGTTGACGATCTCTGCTCATGCCAGGCTGTTGAAAAGAGAGACGGGACCGCTCGGACAAGGAGCGGTTAGTTTCGAAGGTATCAGCCAACCTGGCTGCCTCCAATGCAGTGGTTAAGTCACGATCCTGCAGAAAGACTCGAACCTCTGGTCCCACAGACTCCAGCAGGTTATCAGTCAGAATAAGCTGTACCAGCTCCTCAAAGGTAGAGACACCACTTGCTTTATACCAGCTGGTAAAAGCTTTGGTTTGCCGTCTCACAAAGTCCACTAGGGATTGACCAAGCTGCCGCCTCCTTAGTTTAAAAAGCTTACGGTATTTGGCTGGGATACATGTATATGCTCCCAACACTGTGGTCTTCACTACTTGATAATCAGAAAATTCAGCGTCATTTAATACTGACGTAAATTCCTGTGCCTTACCAAACAATGCTGTATGAACCAACGATGCCCAATGCTGTTCCGGCCACCTCAAGGCTCGAGCCTGATTATCGAAGCTTTCGAAAAATTGTTCTGGTTTGGCCTCATTGAAGCGGGGAACAAACTGTACTGCTTTTTGTAAACTAAAATCATTTACAGAATGCAAAAACTGCCTCCTTTCTCTTTCCCTATCAAATTCTTCCCTTGCGAATGCTCTCTGTTCCTTAGTTTGCTCAAGATTGATTTTTGCCAGCTCAATTGCCAACGATGCTGATTCACCTTGAGACAACCCAGCTGCACTATACTGACCATTTTGCTGCGTAGGTGTATCATCTTCCTCCTGCGAGAACATAGTAGTTTTTGCTCTAGCTCCCGTAGAGGGAGGAGTCTGATGTGCCATCTCTTCTTCTATAAGTTTGTCAGCAATCAGTGAACGCAGTTGCGCAGCTGTGAGAGTGCGTTTGTATTTAATGCCAATGGAACGAGCAATTTGCCAACAACGCTGTAGGGACAATTTAGGTAGGTTATGCAAAGTATATGCCGACACCAGACGTCTGACTCGTCTAGGTGGCATAAGTTATTTGCTGTGCACAGTACGATTGCAGAATACCCCAACGTAACATGTTAAATTGCAGAACACGCTTAGCTATGCACAGTACGATTGCAGAATACGCATACAAGCAAAGCTGACTGCAAAATTCTCCACACCGAACAGGCTAGTAACAACTGACACGCAAAATTTGTAAAGCAATGCCAGACAGCTACACTGTTCTAGAAGATTGACCGTAGCGAAGCAAGCACACCGAACAAGCTAGTAGCGAGCTGTTGAACGATCACACAATAGCAAGGCTGACCATAACAGTAACTGACACGCAAAATTTGTAAAGCGTAGGCAAAGCGAATGCAATGCCAGACAGCAAGCTGCATAATGTTCCTGCTATGAGCTTCACCCTAAGCTCAACCGTTTCTCTAAGTCCAGCTCCAGCTCTCGGACAGGCTACCCATATTACAACCCAGGATTCCAAATGGCCTGTTATCCCGGGTGTAATGGGAGCAAAATAAACACAGCAGAAAAAGTTTAGACTTGTATTATCCTTCACCAATTTAGAACAGCAATATGTACACTATGTACAGTGATAAGTATAGTGCACTCCACGGTAAGCAAGGCAGAAATAGAAGCCACAAGATACCAGACCGTGCTTCAACCAGCTCTAGAATGGGAATGACAAGGGCAGACAGGAGAGTGGTACCCACATAACCTCTGCGATTGCCAAAACCATCTTCTTATTGGCTAGAACCTGGTCACTAGTTGAACGACGGGGCCCCATCATCAACTCTTAGCAACCTGGTTCGCTGGTTGGGGGAGATAGCCTGTAAATGAGGGTGTGTACATGCGCCGAATAAAGGTTACGTACTCTTTGCATGCCACAAACAGAATACTCCATTCGACTGAATGTACAGCAATGCATGCAACCATATGACCTGTCTTTGTGATACTCATTTGTGCTTTATTGTTATCTGTTTACAATAATGTTTTATCACTGATTACATCATTGCTTAGTTAATCTTAAGTTAATTTTAAGCCAGCCCGTAATTCTATGCATACAAGCGGCTTTGGCATGCTGCTCTTACCTGTATTTTTTTGTACCTCTGTATGTATGCTCAAATTATTAAATAAATAAATAAATAAATTAAATAAATAAATAAATAAATAAACCCCGGAAAAAGACTTGATACCTCCAGCGCTACTGGAGGGGGACTTCCCTTCTATCCAATAGGTTCAACACACACTCCTCCTCCCATCCCATCAATCATCACCAGATCTTCATTAAAGGTAAGTGTCAATTATATTCTATTGTTATTAATCCATTGTTATTGTTGTTATTGTAATTATTCTATTGCATTAAACTTAATATTTCATGTGGTAAAAGTTTTTTTTTTTCATACTTTTGGGTGTCTTGCACGGATTAATTTGATTTCCATTATTTCTTATGGGGAAAATTGATTCGCTTTCCGATATTTTTGGTTTACGATGAGCTCTCAGGAACGGATTAATATCGGGAACCGGGGGTCCACTGTACGGTGGACCCCCGCCTTACGAACGCATCTCATTACGTTAAATCCGCCATATGAAGCATTTGAACGCAAAAATTTTGCCTCGTCTCATGATAAAAAACTTGCCTTACGTGATTCGTCCGGGACGTGTCCCACGTGTGGCCTCAGCGCCAGTGTTTACAAGCCAGCCAGTGCAGTAGCATCTATGCATGCATTCGGTACATTTCACAGTATCCCAGTGTTTTTAGTGCTTGTAACTGCAAAATAAGTCACCATGAACCCCAAAAAAGCTTTTAGTGCCATCCCTGTGGTAAAAAGGGCGAGAATTAGTATGGAATTGAAAAAAGAGATTAAGGAAATGTGTGCAAAGTGGGTTGAACTGCAAACCTTTATGGATGAAAATCACCCTGACACAGCTACTGCAAGCCGTGTTGGCAACCTGTACAATGACAATGTTATGGCCCATTTTAGGAAAGTCTTAAAGGAACGGGAGGTACAGAGCTCTATGGACAGATTTGTTGTGCGACAGAGGTCCAGTGACTCTGAAGCTGGTCCAAGTCCATTAGGACTTGCTACCTCAAGTCCTAATGGAAGGGGATTCCCCTTCTAAACAATAACTTCCACACACTCCCCTCCTCCCATCCCATCAATCATCACCAAATCTTCAATAAAGGTAAGTGTCATGTATTCTATTCTTAGTAGAGTAGTAATTGTGCATATCTTCTTCAGTTTGTGTGTATTAAAATTAATATTTCATGTGGTAAAATTTTTTTTTTTCATACTTTGGGGTGTCAGGAACGGATTAATTTGATTTCCATTATTTCTTATGGGGAAAATTAATTCGGCTTACGATGAGCTCTCAGGAATGGATTAATATCGTAAGGCGGGGGATCCACTGTACTATGTAATGTGTTTCTTTGGACCCATGGTTGCTTATTTTGCAGTTGTACTCGATTAGTAACCACAAAAAATAATGGATTATAGCAAAATGTTTGGATGAATGAGCAGAACCTTCCTCACTCACCCAGAGACAAAGCCAAACTGACTCGCAAGCGGTCCCAGCCAGCGGATGGATGCCTCCCAAATGGTCGATGACCGAATTAACGGCTGATAACCGGGCGCCGAAAAACCGGCCGATAACCGAGTTAGCCGATAACTGAACCGGCCGATAACCGGGGGTCCACTGTAGTTCTGGTATTTATGTATTAGTTTCTCTTCTCCCTTAATGTAGTATGTACGTATTTTAAATAATAATAGTATAGTGGTACCCAGAGTTTCGAATTTATTTTTTCCAGAATGCTGTTCGAGTGCCAATACCGAACAAATTTGTTCTCATAAGGAATAATGTAAATTAGATTAATCCATTTCAGACCCTCAAAAATACACTTACAAATGCACTTACACAAATACACTCACATAAATGTTCAAGTTGGGAGCAGTTCGAAACTCGGGGTATCACTGTATATGTATACATATTTTCTTTTCCATGGGGAGGTGGAAAAGAATCTTTCCTCCATAAGCCATGCATACCATAAAAGGCAACTAAAATGCCATGAGCAAGGGGCTAGTAACCCTCTTCTGTATGAATTACTATATTTAAAAAGAAGAAAACTTGTAGTTTTCTTCTTTCATGGGTCACATTAATGGCCTTAGTGGGAGACACTGGTATGTTAAAAAAAAAAATCTGCAATTTTGGTCATTAAGGTTAGATTAGGAAAGATTAAATGAGCCCTATATCTGTAGTCCATATAAATATACTGTATGCCATCAGAATTTCTCATCCTAATTGGGCAATTACTGTAGTGTTATATATTCTTAAATCTTTGTTAACATTAAAATATGGAAACCTAGAATCATGTTTATTAAGAATGAGAGCAGAATTTTAAAGAATAGGCAGAACTTTTAAACCAGAAACTTGTTTAACAAACATATTTTGTCCTTTTAGATGGTGACACCTCCACTCCAACTGACTTTGGATGAAGCCATACTAAAGGAAAATCAAGGACCTTCTAGTGTTGCAACTTACAAGAATTCTGAAGTCAATACAGAGGCCCCAGTATTTAATGATGCTTTCATAAGTCCCAGTATAAGGAGTGCTGAAAAAATATATATGGAGAATGATTCCACCCTGCCTACAGATTTAACTTATTCTACCTCAGAACTCACTGCTGAAGAAATTACTGGTATCACAGGGGAATTAGAAGTATCTAATAACTACAGTAATGACAGTTATATTAAGACTGCAAACCCTAATGAAAATTCAGTGGACTTTACTAATCACTTTGGTATTATTGAATTAATAAAACTTTCGAATAATTTAACAAGTAAAAATATTGGAATTACAGAAGAAGATCCTGCAGATACAATAAGTAAATACAAGACAGTAAATAAAATTTATAAATCTGGTGGTGTTAATAGAACAAGAGTAAGTATCAATACTGATATAAGTCTTGAAGAAAATGAAACACAAGACATGCACTACAATACGGATATATTCACAACAAATATTCCATCTTCAGCAGAGATTACTGATAATACGGAACCAACAACATGGTCTCAGAAAGATGTACATCAGTTTAGCGCACACATTTTCACAAAGAATGAAAAAGATGATTGGCTAGCGACTCCTTCAAAATCATCTGGTGATGGCTCTGATGTTTTATCTAGTGGTGAGGAATATGATTTGTCAGTGACAGTTTCATCATTATCTGGCGATAGTATTGATATACTCCCTAACACCGAAGAATATGATGGGTCATTGACGACCCTGACATCATCTGGAGATAGCACTGACATGAACACCGAAGAATATAATTGGTCAGTGACTCAGCCTCCAAGATCTTCAGATAGTAACATTGACATTGTTTCAGACAGAGAGTTGTATGACTTTTCAGTAGCTCATTCTTCAACACCTTTTGACACAGATCTAAGAAACAGTACAGACTCAGAAGAGCAAAACTTTTTACTTGAGGCATCTCCAGTTACAGAGATAGTATTGGATGCTACAAGTAATCCTTTAGATGATCTTGGGAACTTTGACCATAAAATTATGACAACTAGAGAGGGACTAAAAGTGGATGCACACATAGTGTTTGACCCAAGTCAGATAGCTAAAGCAACAAATTATGAAGGGTCATCATACTCTACAGCTACACGAAGTGCAACTGTTACTACTTGGGTTGACCCTGATAATAGACACTTACATAGCCAGCAACATAACTTGACACAGCCTACAGACTTAGGTAGTCCTCAAAAGTCTGAAATAATAAGAAAGTTTTTGGAAAATATCCATGATACAGGACCTAACAGTGGCGTTGGTGTGACAGATTCAACTGAACAAGATCCTGAAATGAGGTCAACAGAACAGTATCAGAAAGCAAATAATTTGGTGAATAACGATACATTTGCCTCAGATGTAGAGTTACGGGTGGAAATAAATGCTGAATATACAACAGCGTCTCCAGATTACATAGACAGTAGATATTCGGGAAAGGAAAGCAAGCAGACTCCAGAAATGACCAGTAAGGGTGAGGCATTTGATGGTACCAGTAATACTCTTTCAGTAGGAATTCCTATCCTTACTTATAATGTGACTGATTTTGGAAATGGCACTCAGATTCTAACAAAGGATAGTAAAAACAAGACAGAAGAGTCATTAATATATGAGATGCCATTAACAGATGCAACTAGGGATGGCATTCAGTTGAATCCTTCAGTTGTAATTGCATTATCAGTTTGTTGCAGTATTGTTGTAATGCTTGGAATTGTATCAACTTTACTTTGGGTATTTCGCCGACACAGAAATAGGAGTAAAGTGTATTTAAGCCATGAGATGGCAAAGCCAAGGGCTTTTTTCACAAAGCCAATGAATCCAGCACTACTACCTAATGAAAACCTCCCCAACACTATGTGTACAGTGGAGTTCCAGAGACCTAGGGCTCCTATTCTGTTAAGCGACGATCAAAAAGCTATCTACTTCATTGAAAAGCCATTTGTTGATCAGTCTCCTAGAGATGAAAATACAGCGGTTAACAGTGATAATAATGATTTTGTTGATATACCTCTCAATTATATTAAAACTGAAACACGAACTAAGAATAAATGTGAAAAAGATCCACCTAAGTACGATTTAAAATATAAGTGTGAAAATGATAATGATTCGGGTATTAAGATGTGGTCATCAACGGGCTCTCTCTATACAGCATCATCGCAACATACCCATTGTGCTGTGCCACCACCACCATACTCACCATTGATGGGTGAAGATACTTTTTGTCTCTCGGTTCATTCTCTTACATCAATATCAAAGAAAACAGAAGCTTTAAATGTGTAAATATCAAGAATAGATATGGTATCTTAATTTTTTGTTGAATCTCATAATGAAGTACCGTACATTAATTTCTCTCTGTTTAAAATTCTCCCAGTTTCACAATTACATTTGATTTAAGTTTGAAAGTCTCTGCAACGTGTAAATTTACAAATAGCAAAAATCCTTTATTTCCAGTTTAGAAAATTCCCCCCCCCCCCCAATTATTTGGAGTATGTATCCCTAAAAACGGCAATTTTATTAAGAAAATTATTAAATATTTTTTCTAAATATATATGAAGGACGATAAATTAGACACATGTGCAACTCTTGGGTATCTTTATTGAGGAAACGTTTCGCCACACAGTGGCTTCATCAGTCCATACAAAGGAGAATCTTGAAGAACAGGAGGAGAATGAGGTAATCAGTCCCTCAACCTTGAGTCGATGTGGTCAGTCCATCAATCTTGAATAGAATACGGCATACGTGCTGAGGAGCTTATAAACCGTTGGCAGGAGAGGTGCAGCAGTCGTAGGTCGTGTAACATTTGTTCAATGTTGAAGTAGGTCGTGCCCAAGAATTAGGCAAGCGAAGAATTCCCAAGTATTAAGATCCCAAGAAGTTGCAGTGTCTGACAGGTTTGTAGATGAATGGTTCAGAGAACTGACATGTTGATAAATTAGACACATGTGCAACTCTTGGGTATATTTATTGAGGAAACGTTTCGCCCCACAGTGGCTTCATCAGTCCATACAAAGGAGAATCTTGAAGAACAGGAGGAGAATGAGGTAATCAGTCCCTCAACCTTGAGTCGATGTGGTCAGTCCATCAATCTTGAATAGAATACGGCATACGTGCTGAGGAGCTTATAAACCGTTGGCAGGAGAGGTGCAGCAGTCGTAGGTCATGTAACATTTGTTCAATGTTGAAGTAGGTCGTGCCCAAGAATTAGGCAAGCGAAGAATTCCTGTTCAAGATTCTCCTTTGTATGGACTGATGAAGCCACTGTGTGGCGAAACGTTTCCTCAATAAAGATACCCAAGAGTTGCACATGTGTCTAATTTATCAACATGTCGGTTCTCTGAACCATTCATCTACAAATATGAAGGATGGATATTCACAGACTTTGAGCTTTGAATAATAATCTGAGATTCTGAATTTTCTTAATGATTGTAAAAATTACTAATTTCAGTTGGAAAAATCCAGTACCATACAGTACTGTATCTTTAATTTGAATTTGTTTTCCAACTAAGAGAATTTTCATTCTTCTATTACATAGAATTTCTGTAATTTGGGTACCCCTTTCCCCAATCACTTCTTTGAATAAGAGAGAAATCATTGTAAGAAGGCACACAAAGTATATAATATTCATTGTAACTAGGTATGGTACTTACAGTGTTAAGAATGCTGTATTACATGATACTCAAATCGTCAGTCTTAAGTTCAATATATTTGAGCAGAAATCATACTGTTATTATCTTTGGAAAGTTTAAAATTAAATAAGGCTTGTACACAATGCGGCAAATGATTGCAAGAGTATTGTTGTTATGAAAGTGCTATACAATGAAGTCTTGTAAGTACGTACTATATAATTGAAAGGTAACTTACCACTAAAGGCAGAGCTACACAGTTTACACCTTACAATCACTTTATTGTTAAAATTAATTTTCAGGTTATACGTAGTTTGTTACAATGTGAAAACATATACGATAAATTGATTTAAGTTTTAGGAGTGTAAAAGTGATTAATAACACTAATGTGTGACTATATATTTGTCATTAATGTTCATTACACTACAGCTATGTAGTTTTTTTATATACAGTACTTTGTATATGCATATGTATGTATTTGTATATCTAATGTATGTAAAGTACGTTAATGCTGAAAGCAATAACTTGTTCACTTAATTTTAAGCTTTTCAGTTTGAGATAGTTTTTATGAAATATTTAATAATTGGATATTTAAGCAGAGCATTATTTTTATATATAATAACGTTCATTTTCTTGGCTTTTCTCCAGTCCATAATGGATTAATTCCTATGTACAGTATGTTAGTTATAGAGTCAGTATAAATCTGTAATTTTATCTTTTAAATTGTCGCTACTAAAGAAATTTATATACATATTATAGTGTGTGTCTGCTAAAATTTTAATGCATGCTGAAACTTGTTGCAGAGTTGTTGGCATTGATACATGTTGCCAATACTTACATCCTGAGGAGTGGTTGTTGTATTGGAGAGGAAGTGCTGAATTTGTAGGGTTGCACTTCCCTGATGAGTAGTTCATATTAGTTATATTTCAGTCTTTCATTATTCAACTGCATTAATTTTCTTATGAGGTCTCCAATGCCACATTCTTGATGTGTCCAGTAAACTTGCAGATGCTATTTTCTGTGTTAGGTGATGCAGATATATAAATGTATATTTAACCACAAATAAGTAAATTTATAAAAAGGGCTGTGATACCTTTGACAGTGAGGTGGTTAAAAACACCTGGAAACAGTGAGATCTGCATGATATTACCAGTGATGTGAGAATGAGTTACACATTTATGAAGTGCTAAACCCATAGCAGTTATGTGCCCCAAATGTGTAAGAATATGGACGGTGATCAGCTACTTTATTTACACTTTCCAGTAGGTTATTTTATGATGTGATCTCATTTGGTGCCAGATAATTTATTATAGTGTGTGTGTTCTATGTTAATATCAGTATAATACTTGAATGCAGATTTAGGGTGACAGCTGAAATACTTTAAAAATTCATTATGTAGGAAAGTGCAAATGTAATTATAATGGGGAGTTTCAACACTGATTCTGCTTAGTGAAATAGTACAAGAATCTACTTTCATTAATGCGACAGATCATCTTAACTTTGCATAACAGCGAATAGTGTAAAGTTGCCACTAAAGAGAGGTGCTTAATACTGTTTTAATTAAAAGTTCACCTGATGCAGAATAGGTTGAGAGTTACACAATGATGAGTTAGTGAATCATTTCTCTGATTACAGACCTTCCTTGAATGGTGACAACCAGTTGGTTCATCTGTCCACTGTAGTATCTACGTTAGTGGAAAATATGCATGGCATGCAATACAGAGCCCTGTGTTGAAGTATAACCATCCCTATTATGGGCCATAAAACTTGAAATTCCTAATATGTCTGTGAATGTTTCCAATATATTCTGCCATCTGTTGAATGTTTTGAGTAGTGTATAAAAAATTTACTCATGCTGCAAGCTTTCCAAAATACCTTGGTTTGATCTACACACAGATGGATGTTTATTGATGATGGTGCTTAAAGAGTGAAAAAGCAAATGTCAGGTTATAAATTTCTTGGACCAGCACAACCGGCATAACCCAAACCAGCATGGCTTTAGAGCAGGATAATCATGCCTGTTAAAGCTGCTGAACCACCATGACAGAATTATGGTGGTGTTGGAAAACGACCAAAATGCGTATGTGATCTGCACAGATTTTGCAAAGACGTTTGACAAATGATAGCGCACAAAATTATGGGGAAGGTAGCAGTGGTGGGCACAGTTCTGCTAACCGCTAATTAGTGGAACTAACTTTTTGTTTAGCGGATTAGCGTTTCCGCTAACTTCGAAAAACCGTTAGCGGACCAGTTAGCTTCTGCTAAATAGAGTTCCGCTAAATTTGAGTCTGCTAAAAAAAAATTCCTATGTTGGTAGTTAGAAGGCAGTACCTTTTCAACGGCACACGTGTTTGTTCCTGTCTGTTATGGGCATTTCTCCAACAGTCAGTCAGGCACACTATTGGCTTACTACGTGTAAGTGTGACTTGTCGCTGCAGCAGCAGTAGCATCTGAGCAGCATTGTTATAGTCTTACAGTGTCAGTGATCACCGGGGCGCATTGTCACTTATTGTTATGAACAAGGGAGACATTTCTGTTCCACCTGAGGGGTTGTTGAGGAGTCTGCAGCAGCTGCTGGCACTAGTGTCCGTCAGCCTGTGGTAGACACAGAGATTGTGGCCTGTTCATCTGCAATATGCTACCGCTGCGTGTAGTGGAATCCCACACCTTTGTCAGCCTGATCAAGACGCTGAACCCCAGCAAGATGTCAATGTCCCACCCAACCCTGGGCAGGATTTTGGTCAGCCGTAAACAGCTGGAGGAATATCTTATAAGGCATTTATGAGTTATAAGCGCTTATTAAACTACTATAGCTTTTTTGAAATTTTCTTAATTTTTGTGGATATTGCAAGTTATGACAGTTTAGAAATCCAGAACCTTTCCCAGTGTTGTAAAGTAACGAAGTAAAAGTACCTGGGTACTGCACTTAAGTAACTTTTCTTGGTGTTTATTTTTCAAAAATTACTGATGTAACGTCAGTTAGTAGTGAAGTAAAAGTAATAACAGACTTTAGTACTTAAGTAAAAGTAGTGAGTAATTTCAGTACTTTTTAAAAAGTAAATACCGAGAAAAGTTACTCAAGTAGCTTTATTTCGTTACTTTACAATGCTGGTACTTATGCTTGAGTACAGTATTAAAGATGAGTACTATTTGCAACACTGTCCTTATGACCTTGGCATTCTAGATCTTATTAGGAAGCTCTCCAGGTCTGTTCTAAAAGTCTTAAAAGTAAAAGACCAAAAAACTAAACTTAATCTGAATTCATGTGAAAAAGTTAGCGTTAGTTTCCGCTAATTTTTTCTGTCATTTAGCGGTTTAGCGTTATTGGAGCTAATTTTTTTAGTTAATGGATTAGAGGTTAGTTAAGCTAACTTTTTGGTTAGCTGTGCCCACCACTGGAAGGAAGGTAGGCAGATGGATTTTCGAGTTCCTATCACACAGAACAGAAAAAGTAGTAGTAAAAAGAGCAATTCCAGCATCAGTGAGGTAAAAAGCTCAGTTTCCCAAGGCACTGTCCTGGCACCTCTGCTGTTTCTCATCCTCATAGCAGATATAGATAAAAACACCCATCACAATTTTGTATCATTTACAGATGACACTAAAATAAGCATGACAGTCACTACAGTAGAAGACACTGAAAAATTACACGAAGACATAAGCAGGGTTTTCCAGTGGGCAATGGAGAACAACATGATATTCAGTGGTGATAAGTTCCAGCTGCTTAGGTAGGGAAAGAATGAAGAATTAAAAAGGCTCACTGTATACAAAACTCAAGAGGATCACCAAATAGAATGAAAGGAATACGTAAAAGACTTAAGACTAATTATGTCAGCTGACTCTTCTTTCAAGGAACATAAGACAAAGATCATGACAGTCAAGAGGATGATGGGATGGGTATTGAAAACTTTCAAAACAAGGGAAGTAATGCCAATGGTGACACTCTTCAAATTGCTAGTGCTCCCTCATTTGGAATATTGCTCAGTACTGACGGCCCCTTTCAGAGCAGGAGAAATATCAGAGCTGTAACAAATACAGAGATTGTTTACGGCACACACACAACCAGTAAAGCACTTAAATTACTGGGAACACCTTAAAGTCTTGAACGTGTACTCACTGGAGTGGAGGAGAGAGAGATACATGATAATATATACTGTACCTTTAAAGTACTCTAGGGCCTGGTCTCAAATCTGCACACTGCCATAACAACATACTGAAGTGAGAGAGATGGGAGGAAATGCAAAATAAACCCATTAAGGAGTAGGGGTGCAGTGGGCACAATAAGGGAACAATGTATCAACATTCATGGCCCCAGACTTTTTGTATGGTTGTATTCTCTTTTTTTTTTTTTTTTTTTTTTTTTTTTTTTTTTTTTTTTTTTGTCTCATTTGATAGACTGGAAGATATATTACAGAAATAGATATAATTTTGATTGGTTTCACACCAGAAAGTACCTTAAAATTGAGCTCAAAGTACTGGAATTGTTCGATTTTTGCCAATGTTCAAGAGTAAATAAATGACGTCACTGTCCAATACATGTCCAACTGGCCAGTCTAATATGCAGCACAAATGAGTTGACATTATACAATTATTACAATACTGCAGAAGTCTGCATAACAGTAAATCTTCTGTTTTTTGTATGAATAAAAATTTAAAATGGAAAGCTACCATAATATAAGAGGGGCCTGGAGACGTGACTAATGAACAGAGAAAATGTCCAATACGTGCCCAACTGGCCGGTCTAATGTGCAATTATTACAATACTGCAGTGGTCTGCATAACAGTAAATCTTCAGTTTTTTGTTTTAATAAAAATTCAAAATGGAAAGCAAGCATAATATGACTAAAGCAAGCATAATGTGACTGATGAACAGAGAAAATGTTATTTTAGTGCTAGGAATGTCTGCATTGTTTATTCTGGACCCTATTTTGAAATTGGCATCTCTTGAAATTTGTGTGAAATTGGCCAAATTACCGATTTTTGACCACTATTGGGTAGTTGAAATAGATAAATGGGCGGTTTCTTGTACTCAATTGACAGATAGAAGGAATACCAAAAATAGGGCGTAAAGTGGTGGAAATCGCCGATGCATAATTATCGCCATTGGATTAAGTGTATTCTAACCTAACTACTCTGTACAGTGGACCCTCAGCTAACGATGGCATCACCTAACGTTAAATCCAGCATACGATACATTTTAACGCAAAAATTTTGCCTCGGCTAATGCTAAAATACTCGCCCTACACGATTCGTTCGAGACGTGTCCACGTGTGGCCTGAGCGCGCCTCAGCTGTCCTGTGGGTGCCAGTGTTTACAAGCCAGCCAGTGCGGTCGCATCCATGCATACAATCGGAACATTTCATATTGTCACAGTGTTTTTAGTGATTGTACCTGCAAAATAAGTCTTCTTGGGCCCCAAGAAAGCTTCTAGTGCCAACCCTGCAGAAAAAAGGGTGAGAATTACTATGGATGTGAAGAAAGAGATTAAGGAAATGTGTGCAAAGTGGCTTGAAGTGCAAACCTTTATGGATGAAAATCACCCTCACACAGCTATTGCAAGCCGTTCTGGTGACTATTACAATGACAGCGTTGTGAACCACTTTAGACAAATCATAAAGGAACGGGAGGTACAGGCCTCTATGGACAGATATGTTGTGCGACAGAGGTCCAGTGACTCTCAAGCTGGTCCTAGTGGCATTAAAAGAAGAAGGGAAGTAACCCCAGAAAAGGACTTGATACCTCAAGTCCTAATGGAAGGGGATTCCCCTTCTAAACATTAACAACTTCCACACACTCCCCTCCTCCCATCCCATCAATCATCACCAGATCTTCAATAAAGGTAAGTGTCGATTTGTGTGTATTAAAATTAATATTTCATGTGGTAAAAAATTTTTTTTTCATACTTTGGGGTGTCTTGCTTAGATTAATTTGATTTCCATTATTTCTTATGGGGAAAATTAATTCAGCTAATGATAATTTCAGCATATGATGAGCTTTCAGGAACGGATTAATATCGTTAGCTGAGGGTCCACTGTAATTGGAAAAATCACTAATCCGGCCCCCTACAGGTCCTGATGATGCTGGATTAGTGATGGCCAACCTGTATTATAACATTAAGTACAATAGTTTCAATAATACTTTGCCTGAATATTAGTTAAGAATATAACCCCTGATGATGGATAGGTAATTGCATGAAATACTGATATGATGGTAAAGAGGCAGTGTAGTTACATGTAATCTTTATTGATGATTCATCTGTGCATTGGGGGTTTTATCAAGTCACAAGTAAATAAACCTAGTATGGAAGGGACAGTTTATTAAGTAGTGAGTAGAAGTGTTGTGAAGAGAAAGCGAGATGCATGTTAGGTCACATTCATTCCCAAACTTTCCAGTTTTCCAGCAAGAGATTCAACCAAATTGTAGAATCTGTTGTTCTGGTTGAAGTTGTTGCAAATACTGTTGCTAGCACTTTACAAGTTCTTTTTGAGTGTCATCCTCCTTGGCAGTTAGTAGTGCATCAGTCCAATTTATCACATGGTTGTACAAATTATGGTATATTATGCAAGTGTTGTTAAGATTGTCTCTTCTACTGGCATGCTGGTGTGTTTACATGTGCTTGTGGAGGACTCTGGATGTCTTATGCATGTGGATTTTGTCACAGTTGTTGGTGGTTGTCTCTCAACATCAAAAACAGATGCAACATTGAAAAAGTGGGGAAGGCTGTTCACGAAGATCATTTTCGGAGTATTCAGGGCATTGCAAGTGCTGTGGGAATTTTTTATGGGTCATATCAAAGTATTTTGACTGAAAATTTTAACATAAGGTGAGTAACTGAAAAATTTGTGCCCTGCTTGTTGATTCACTGACTTGGATGTTTGTTAGGACTTCAAAAAATGAGTTGAGGACCCAGTTATACTTTCTAAGATCATTATTGGTGATGAAACTTGGATCTAGGGTATGACCCAGAGTCCAAGCATCAATCTTCACAAAAGAAAAGCCCCAACTCATCCAGGAAAAAAAAAAAAAAAAAAAAAAAAGTACACTAGCCAAGAGCATGCTCATTGCATTTTTTTTTTTTTTTTTTTTGACACAGTGGGAATCATTCATCAAGAATTTGTTCCAGCAAGGGCAGACAGTTAACCAAATTTTTTACATCAAGGTTCTGAGATGTTTAACCCTTTGACTGTCGCAACCCCCAATCCTGAGGTGTCTCCTGGTGTCACAAAATTTAAAAAAAAAAAAAATTATTTTTTCTTATGAAATGATAGAGAATCTTTTCCCGATTGTAATGACACCAAAAAAAACGAAATTTGATGGAAAACTGACGGAATTATGCTCTCGCGAAGTTAGCGACCTCGGCGCTGTTTACAAATCGGCGATTTCGCCCACTTTGAGCCCTATTTTCAGCAAATTCCATTATTCCAGTCGCCCAAACTCATAGCTATTTCTTTTGAACTCCATTTTTTCTATCGATTGAGTACACGAAACTGCCCATTTACTGATTTCAACTACCTAATAATGTGGTCAGAAATTTGCAATTTGGCCAATTTCACGAAAACTAAAAAATATGACAATTTCAAAATAAGGTCCAGAATGAACAATGCAGACATTCTTGGCTCTAAAATAACATTTTCTTTGCTCATCAGTCATGTCTCCAGGCCCCTCTTAATATTACTCTTGCTTTCTATTTTGAATTTTTATTCAAACAAAAAATAGAAGACTTACTATTATGCAGACTACTGCAATACTGTAATAATTGTATAAATAACATCAACCCATTCATGACTGCATATTAGAATGGCTAGTTGGACATTTATTGGACAGTGGCATCATTTGTTTACTTTTGAACATTGGCAAAAATCAAACATTTCCCGTACTTTGAGCTCCATTTCTAGGTTCTTTTTATAGTAAAATCAGTCAAAATCACCTCTATTTCTATAATATGTTTTCCATTCTATCAAATGAGACCAAGAAAACGAGAATACAACCATAAATACTATACGAAAATAGACCACAAAGTCGGCATTTTAATTAAAAAAATGGTCGGAGTTTTTTTTTTCTCATTATGCACTGCGTGCTCCAGGATTTTTTTTTTATATGGTGCACACTGACCACACAGACCCATTCTCTCACATGTGGGCCTACCAGCTTTCTCCTGCTTGATTTGAAGCCGCTAGAATTTATGAGTATATATACGTCAAACACGGTACCTCGTAAGACGTATATATACGGCCGCGACAGTCAAAGGGTTAAAATTACTGTATTTCTGTCCTAATGACCATACCCATAGGGACACTAAAATACTGTAGACATTTGTGTTTATGCATCAAGGGTTATTCAGTCAAGACCATTTTTTTCTTTGTCTTTCAGATGACGGCACCAATATTTTTTTGATATTTAACCCCATGTAGTAAACATGTATGTTTTATATGTTACCAACTTTCTTGACATATTAACTAATTGACTAAATTTAGAAAAAGATACAAAATTCTTCTGGTTGTCTGTTATGATATAGAATGTTGATGTTGGAGATAATCATTCTATGGAATGGTCATGTGTTGTATATTTAAGATTTAAAGAAGATAAATGTATGCTTCCACTCTGTGTTCAAGTTGGTTACTTAATATATTTTTTATTTAATTTATTGTGAATTATTATTCATGCAAACAATGCACTTGCCTGCCACTCTGCATTTATTGTGATGAAAAGAAATAGCAGACCTACTTTTGGGAGAGGTCTTCATGGTTGAAGTGTTTTGTTACAAATTCTCTACTTGACCCAGGCAAAAATATGTTGATTATATACATACAATGATCTATACTGTAGCCCAAAATTCAGAGTATGTAAGTGTTTATATGCTTTAGTCACTGGCAACTAATATGGAAGGAGTCAACACTGCACTAGTCCACTATGGCAGTATGTGCTCTATATGAATACAAGCTATACAAATGATTTAGTTTTTATCAAAATTTGTTTTCTTTCTGGCATGTCCACTAAACATTTTCTTTAAATAAATCATCACAACTTGTCATTTAAATTTAAATAGGTGGAAAATGTCCTGCCATTTCTCCCAAAACTGATTAAACTTTAAACTTTACATCAAGGTAGTTTTAATTGAATTACTGGCCCACCAAAATCACTGTAGTTCTGTCAATGTACTGTAATAGATGTATGATGCTGTGTTCTTGACTCTGTGTATTGGAAATCTGATGTGAAATATCAGTGTCATTGACAGTATCAATATATGCTAGACTCAATTTTTTAAATTTGGTATGTGGTGTCTATTGGTATATTGTAAATGATCTATTTCCAAATGTTAAACAGCCTGCATAATTTATTTTGCATACTTGTATGAATATTCTTTACAATTCATTGTAACATTACAGTATTAAACCATAGTGGTGTAGTAGCATTTAGCCTGAACCTGTAAGATTATATATTTTATATGACTCTAATATTAAATAGCAACTGTGTTAATGAAGTACAGTTAAAACTCTTTAAATCAAGTAACAGTGAATGTAATTTAAGGGACTTCAATCTTTCTTCATACAGAAGATTTCTAATGCTTTGAATTAATTTGGTCAGTGCTGTACTTAGAGGCACTAGTACAAGAGGGCCCCACTTATTTAGCACCCTCTTTTCAGTGTTCCATGTTTTCATTGGCTTTCACTTGATGGTAAGTAAGACACACAGACAACAGTTAGTCATCATTATTCTGACACATTTTGTCTACACAGTAAGCTTATTCAGTCGAGTATAGAAAGAAGGCAGGAGCAGTAGAGATGTAAAGATGATGTAATCAGCCCATCACCCTTGAAGACAGATTTGAGGTTGTCAATCCCTCAGCCTGGAGAAGAGTTCTGTTCCATAGTCTGAAACAATGTGAAGTTCAAGCGACAGTGTGGAGACTTAAACTATACTGTCGGAAGGAGAGGTGTAGAGTAGTAGAAAAAAGAATGTAATCACCGAGAGGTCATGCCCTCTCAGATTCAACCATTCTCGTTTGAAAAATTTGTCCAAGGTGTTTTCTGTACCAAGATGCCATTGTGTTACAGTGTCTGACAGAGTGAATATCAAAATGGTGTACAATACTGACAGGTTGAGTTTTTGTTCATTATGTTCAACACTTTTACCGTTTTTCCACCATTTTCACACAATTTTGTAAAGGAAGGGTAACTGGCTGTGTATTTTAAGGTAAGTATTGTGTTCACTGTGTATTTATTTTACTTTTGTTTTGTGCCTAGCTGTATTGAGCACTTAATACGTGTATACAGGAGGGCCCCCGCTTTATGGCGTTTCACTTTGCGGCGTTCCGCTAATACGGTCATTTCAAATTATGACCAAAACTCGCTATACGGCTCCCCCCAGCTGACTTTCTAATACGGTCACCGCGCCCCACCCTGTTTGTTTACATTCTTCGTGAGCTCAGTAAGCACTAAGTCTCTCCATTTTGTCTGGAAACTCCAAAATTTCAAATGTTTTTAAAAGTTATTTCATATTTTATATATACTCTGATAATTATACTTATGTATACCTGTACTTAAATAAACTTACATACTGTGCTGGCATGCAGGTACACATTAAAATCAGTAAGTGTCTCTTATGTCTCCAGACGTCATATTAGTAATGATTATAATAATCATCGAGTCTCATTTAAATGTCGTATATTACGTTAAATACACATTTTCATTAATCCATCTATGATATTTTTTCAAAATTATATAATAAACACGATACATAACATAAAAAGATGATAAATACACCCCACAATAGAATAAATAAACATAAATATGAGATGTGGTAGCAGACGACTTGCACAAGTGACGCCATATAGAAATGATAATAATAATAATAATCACCGAGTCTCATTAAATGTTGTATATTACGTAAATATACACATTTTCATTAATCCATCCATTATATTTTTTTTCAAAATTATATAATAAACACGATACATAACATAAAAAGATGATAAATACACCCCACAATAGAATAAATAAACATAAATATGAGATGTGGTAGCCAGATAACTTGTACAAGTGATGCCAAGAATAACATTTTCTCTAATCTAACATAAGAGAAAATGTGTTACTGGGGGTAACTGTAGAAAATTATTCCTTTCGTATGTATGTAAGTAAGTTTATTCAGGTATACACAAATACAGTTACATAGATTATCATACATAACAACACATGTGTAGAGAACCTAGGATAACCCAAAAAAGTCAGAGTGACTTATTTCCATTGCCTTCACTCAGAGCATCATTTCTTCTCAAAATGATGTTACATGAGAATGGGAGTGTTCTTTATTTATTCTACCGTATCAATGTAGAGACAACCTGTACACAATGTAACTTGTACACAAACCAGACGTGTACACTTTGTTTACAAAACTTACCTTCGCCTGGTTTGTTTACATAACTCTGCGCCTGTACTCTCTCATGCACTCATTCTTTCTCTCTCTCATTTATTCGTTTTATCTCATTTACTTACTCCTGACCCTACATTAAGACTACAAATATTTTAAGGTAAGTAATGAGTGAACTGTATATACATTTTATCGCTCTGGGATGCTTAAATGTAATAGAATATTACGTGTAGGTGGGTTGGCCTGGTATGGTAGCCCGGCTGACTACCATACATACCAAACTTGATTTTTTACAATAAATACTACTCATCTCACCCTATATTTTAAGGTAGGTAATGAGTGAACTGTATATACATTTTATCGCTCTGGGATGCTTAAATATCATAGAATAGTATGTGTGGGTGGGGTGGCCTGGTATGGTAGCCTGGCTGACACCATACATACCACACTTGATTTCTTACAATAAATACTACTTGTCTCACCCTAGATTAAGACTATAAATATTTTAAGGTAAGTAATGAGTGCACTATGTGTGTATTGTACTTTTTTATTGTTTTTTGATGCCTGGTTCTATTGCTAACTTAATATATGTTAGTGTAAACTTGTTATCTAGTGTTTGTATGCATTTGTAAGTGGAAAAAAAGGGTGTTCCACTTTACGGCGGTTTCCACTTTACGGCGGTAGCCTGGAACCTAACCAGCCGTATAAGTGGGGCCCTCCTGTATGATAGTGTTAATATGTTATCAGGCATTTTAGATACATTCAATAATGAGAAACTGCTCTTTTTCCACCCACCGGCAATTTTTGTTTATTGTTGGGGGTCAGGAACCTAAGAGCTGTACAAATGGGGCCCTCCTGTATATGGATAGGTCTTCATCATAACATTTCATTTAAATGTTCTGCATAAAGTTTTAAAACACAGTATTTAGATGTACAGTGGACCCCCGGTTAACGATATTTTTTCACTCCAGAAGTATGTTCAGGTGCCAGTACTGACCGAATTTGTTCCCATAAGGAATATTGTGAAGTAGATTAGTCCATTTCAGACCCCCAAACATACACGTACAAACGCACTTACATAAATACACTTACATAATTGGTCGCATTCGGAGGTGATCGTTATGCGGGGGTCCACTGTATGTACAATAGACCTCATATTACACATTTATTTCGCACATTTTGTTACTGTATTACACTATTGAAATATTGTGGCATAATTTTATACAACACTGTAAAATTAACTTAACATGGTTGCAGGAGGGAAGAAAATGTGGAGCATTGCCGGCTGGATATTTCCATAGCTCAGGCTGCCATCTAGCTGTGGGCGAGATCACTGTCTCTGCAGGGCTGCACTGGGCTTCAAGGCAGCAAAGGATCACTTCACCTTGCTTCTTTGCAGTAATGCATTAGGCAATTTCATGTGCAAGCCCATGGTTATTTACTGCTCTAAGAATCCATGTGCTTTGAAAGGTGTAGATAAAAACACCTTACCAGTAATTTGAAGGTCAAACCAATCAGCATAGATGACAGAGGAAATATTTATTGACTGGTTTAAGCATCACTTTATTTCTGAAGTCAAGTTTTACCTGCACAGCAAGAACCTTGCATTCAAGGCTCTTTTCATTCCTGATAATTCCCGTACTCATCCAGAAGCTTTGCTGGATGTGACCCCACATGTAAAAATTGTATTTTTACTTCCAAATACATCATCTTTAATACAACCGCTGGATCGTGGAGTTTTTAGGTCATTCAAGTGTAACTACACAAGAAAAGTGATGAAAAAACTAGTTGCATCAATGGACTCTGACTCCAACCTGGCAGTACCAAGCTTCTGGAGTAATGTATTATGTACTGCAGGGTAAAAGAAGCAAGAGATCCATTACAGAATTTATGCACACTAATACAACCATCAGCTTTGGTATCAGTACCTCAACCATCCATCTCAGCCCAGTAGGGCCACACCATGCATCTCCATTCTCTTCGCAATGACTAACATATACCAGCAACCACAATTTAAGGTAAATAATATTTCTGTTGCATTTGTAGTCTAAAGCAAGAAAAACAACATTATCATTTTTATTTTTGTAAGACTAAAGCTACAGACAGCTTGGCAGAACTCGGGCATTAGTTTACAATACGATACATATATCCCATGCACAATTAAATATTAGTGAAAATATTACATTAATTATTGTCAAGCATTATGTCTGAGACAATCGACACTTAACCCTTTGAGGGTCGCCAGGCCCTCTCAGACTTGTTCTCAGGGTCGCCAAAATTTAAAAAAAAAAAAATTTTTTTCTTATGAAAAGATAGAGAATCTTTTCCCGATCATAATGACACCAAAAGTATGAAATTTGATGGAAAACTTAGGGAATTATGCTCTCGCGAAGTTAGTGGTCTCAACGATGTAATAGGGTCCAGAAAATACAAGAAAGACATTCCTGGCACTAAAATAACATTTCCTCTGTTCATTAGTCACATCCCCACGCCCCTCTTATATTTCTTTTGCTTTCCACTTTGAATTTTTATTCTCACAAAAAATAGAAGATTTACTGTTATGCAGACTACTGTATTAGTGTAGAAATGGTATAAATAATACCAGTGCACTTGTGAAAGAATATTAGATTCACCAGTTGACGTGTATTGGACGCGTGGCATGATTTGTTTACTTTTGAACTTTTGTAAAAATTGAACATTTCTGCTGCTTTGAGCTTAATTTCAAGGTACTTTTCATTGTGAAACCAATCAAAATCATCTCAATTTCTGTAATATGTCTTCCATTCTATAAAATAAGACCAGGAAAACTAGAATACAACCATATATACCATACGAAAATACAGTGCAAAGTCGGTTTTAAACCAGAAACGCGGTCAAAGTTTTTTTTTTTTTTTTTTTTTTGCTGCGCACACCGACCACATAGACCCATTCTTTCATATGTAAGCCTACCAGCTTTCTCTTGCTAAATTTGAGGGCGCTGGAATTTATGCGTACTAGTACGGCTGAAACCCCGAAAGGGTTAATATCAAATCGTGTCATGTGCTGGCAGCTGAAAGTAAGACTCCTGATATTCTTTTCGACTCTCCTGCCACCATTATTAACTGAAAGGTGGTTGCACAGTTAATTGTTTTAGTCTACACAGGGTTATGTTTAGTACTTGATTATAATACTATTATTGGTACTTGATTGTAGTACTATTATCAGCCTAAGTCAGTTTTGGATGTGCCCTTTTGGTGCTAGGTACCAGGTAGGGTAAGAGGTGGTTTCCAGGGAACTGTTAAAAGAAAAATATGAAGGGGTCTGTTATACATGGCAGTGACCTGACTTTGTTTTCAAGGAAAGACACCTAGTATAGTAGAAACCTCTAAAATGGTCACCCCAGTGAAGTCCTTACCTCTGATGTTCCTGTCTCTTTGTCCTCTGAGGCCTTCACTACCTCTCAGCCCACACATTCTTCAGCTGTTCCTTGAACTCTTTCACCATAACCTCAGAGACATTCAAAAAATTATCACACATTATCACACTGGCCGATTCCCACCAGGGCAGGGTGGCCCGAAAAAGAAAAACTTTCACCATCATTCACTCCATCACTGTCTTGCCAGAAGGGTGCTTTACACTACAGTTTTTAAACTGCAACATTAACACCCCTCCTTCAGAGTGCAGGCACTGTACTTCCCATCTCCAGGACTCAAGTCCGGCCTGCCGGTTTCCCTGAACCCCTTCATAAATGTTACTTTGCTCACACTCCAACAGCACGTCAAGTATTAAAAACCATTTGTCTCCATTCACTCCTATCAAACACGCTCACGCATGCCTGCTGGAAGTCCAAGCCCCTCGCACACAAAACCTCCTTTACCCCCTCTCTCCAACCTTTCCTAGGCCGACCCCTACCCCGCCTTCCTTCCACTACAGACTGATACACTCTTGAAGTCATTCTGTTTCGCTCCATTCTCTCTACATGTCCGAACCACCTCAACAACCCTTCCTCAGCCCTCTGGACAACAGTTTTGGTAATCCCGCACCTCCTCCTAACTTCCAAACTACGAATTCTCTGCATTATATTCACACCACACATTGCCCTCAGACATGACATCTCCACTGCCTCCAGCTTTCTCCTCGCTGCAACATTCATCACCCATGCCTCACACCCATATAAGAGCATTGGTAAAACTATACTCTCATACATTCCCCTCTTTGCCTCCAAGGACAAAGTTCTTTGTCTCCACAGACTCCTAAGTGCACCACTCACTCTTTTCCCCTCATCAATTCTATGATTCACCTCATCTTTCATAGACCCATCCGCTGACACGTCCACTCCCAAATATCTGAATACATTCACCTCCTCCATACTCTCTCCCTCCAATCTGATATTCAATCCTTTCATCACCTAATCTTTTTGTTATCCTCATAACCTTACTCTTTCCTGTATTCACCTTTAATTTTCTTCTTTTGCACACCCTACCAAATTCATCCACCAAAAAGTAAGTCCATCTCAAAAAAATCCATACCAATCTATTATTGTCACATCACACACACTTTTCTAACTGCTTACCCCAGCCATTGATTCCCACATCTGTTCCTCCACAGATCCTTCATCTCAGGTGACAACTAACTTTGCAGCCTTCTATATTAATAGCTGTCAATGTCTTTACCCTCTCTAATTCATATTCTTCATCCACCTCTTGCAGCACTACCTTTCACTCTTGTGATTACAGAAATGATTGAGGTCATATCAGCATTTACCCCAGCTTCAGTGAGGAACAAACAGGTTTGTTATTCAAACCTAAAGACACAGCCCTCTACACATGAAGCTTCCCTGTTCTTAATTTACTACCGCTACCACTTATTGACTTTACCAACCACCCTAATGCATAGCTGTCACCTGCTCTGATACTGCTGTTTTAACTAATAATGGTGATATTACATTGGAATATCAGAATATAGGGGAAATCAGGGCGAGCTCTAAATGTTGATCTCTCGGTTTTCCCCGTATGCATTTGTTTACAAGAACCTAAGCCACATAAAATAGAATTCCTATCTCTGGCTATGTGCTTTAACAGTCATTCAGTCCTGTTTTCCAGTGAAACATACAGCAGAAGTGCACTTCTCATGCTCAGTGCTGTTCCTCATTCTCAAAATTCTCTTCATTCCCCACTTTGCTATACTAAAACCCATGTCTGTTTAGACAAATGTGTATTTTCTTTATGCTACTTGGCTTTAAAATGCAATCTCTGATCTCATTATCAACACCGTTCCTTATATTGGGCAATTCTAATTTTCATTTGTTTTGGGGAGGGTTTCACTAGTCTCTTCTCATCCCAGTATTCAAACGCGGTCCCGATCCTCACACTCATATTCTCCTGTATTGATTTCTATTGTCTGCTATTGTTACATAGCTCTTGAATTTGAGTGGATTCTTGTCTCTAACAGATTATTTTTCCTATTCTCATACTACCCAGTCTTACACCCAACCTTATTGATCCCAGTGGCAATTAAATATGCAAATTGGGCACTTTATAAATGCCATATTAGTTTTCTTGGCCTTCCTTTGCTTCATCTGTGAGTGAGTTATTACAAATCTTCACCTCTTTTCTCTCTAGAGCCACACTTGCAATCCCCCAGATCTTGGGTATGTTTATTTAGGCAAAGGTACACATAAGTACAATTATCATACATAGTGTAAATTACCATGGATAACCCAAAGAAGTCAGGCAAAATGACTTATTTCCATTTGGGTACGTTATAAAAGTACTCTGCAGACCCCTGGCCCCTTCCCCTCTCCTTGTTATGGGTAAAGTTTTAGACAGTGTAGAAGTTGCCAAACCAGTTGGGTACCACCTTGTCTGTATTTTTCAAGGGTTTCAGCTATCCCCCCTCTCTTATACTACAGTCCAATCCCAAGTGGAAGTCCACTACACTAGATTTAGTCTGACAAAGAGGAGCCATACAAGAATGTTCCTCTTCACACACTGCAAACTTTCGCGATGTCATCCAACTGTCAGCTAACACCAAATAGACCTGATGACATTTGTTCACATGCTCAGATGGGTTGCAGTGACAAAGTTGGGACTATGGGTAGATTGAAGGAGGAAAGAGTGGCATGATAAATGATAAACTATATTTCTAAAAAGTACAATCTGCCATTGATTCAGGAATGGTTGGCATTACTGACATTTTATAGAAAGACCCTGGTTATGCAGAGCATTTTGGGCAGTTTTAAAATGAACTTATAATTACTGGATGAATAATCAAGTTGGTTTGCAAAAATGCTAAAGGTGACAGTTTTTGGCATTAAGACTTTAGTATGTACATAGTATATGATTATAATATATGTAGTTGAATTTTTTTGTAAAACAGTTTGTTGGAATTTTTTTAAAACAATGTTATAACATTTGTAGTGGTTATTACAAATGTTGGTCAATACAGATGCACAGGACATACAATAATCTGAAGGCCCATAAATTGCATAGCATCTCGAGAAAAACTTAAGACTGTACTATAGTACTATAAATTTACTCAGTTTTATTTTTTATTTATTTTTCATTTTATTTCCTGCAAGGGTTAAATACACACTATTATTAGAAACTTAAAAATAGATAAAAGTTACAGGTTAATTTATAAAAAATCACTAAGAAAATAATAGTCTAGTATAGCAGGGTGAGTGGTACTAGTTACTTAAATTGTAATATAAAATATGCTGAGTATGGGAGTAGAAAGAAAGTTGAAACAAGAGCAGGGAGATGAAAACAGCAGTTTCAAGCTTTGTTTATCATAGTATATTGCTGTCAAGATCACATTTAGGTAGAGGTGATTTTTAACAGCTTAGAAGCAGTTGGCACATAGAGAACCTTTGGAATCTTAAGGCAGAGAGTTCCAGATTTGAGGGCTTTTAACATCCATTGTTTCCATATTTTAGAGCCTTTTACATGCATTAAGTTTTTACAAAGATTGAGTTGAACCTGGGGAATATCAAAGAAATTTTTGTGTCTTGTAATGTATCTACGAGTTCTGTTGCAGTAATCAAGGAAAAGTTTTGTAGCAGGGTTTATGCTTTGATTGATTGTGCTGTAGTATTTATAAAAGGCACAATAATTTGAGTATTATATATACATTGTATATACAGTGGACCCTCAACCAACGGCATTAATCCATTCCAGAGGGCTTGCTGTTGGTCGAGTTAATTTTCCCCATAAGAAATAATGGAAATAGAATTAATCCATTCCTGACACCCCAAAGTCTGGAAAAAAAAAAATTACATGAAATATACATTTCCTTATATGGAAAGGAATAGGACATGCAAAATAAACAATAATTAAATGCCACTTGCCTTTATTGTGGAGTTGTTGATGAGTGATGTGCCAGCAGCAGGGAAAATTCAGAATTGTGTATTGCTTGGAAGGAGAATCCCCTTCCAGAAGGACTTCAGGTACCAAGTCCTTTGGTGGGGCTATTTCCCTCCATGGTTTTTTAATGCCACTAGGACCAGCTTGAGAGCCACTGGACCCATGTCGCACAAAATTGCTGTCCAGAGAGCTTACCTCCAAAGTCGTCTTCGCTCTGCTGCTCTCTCTTTACCTTCCCTTCTTGCTGATGGTCCCCCCTTTCATCCGGACTCTTTCATTGACTTTTTGACAACTGACTTACTCCACAAACTCTGATGATACCTTTAGCGCTCCCCTCAGCCCTTTCTACTTTAATCTCGTGCTACCCTCTACCCCTGCACTATCCCATGCCCTGCTGTTTTCTGTAACCTAGTAATCATCCCTCTCCCCTTCTGCTGCCCGATACCCTCGCTTCCTTCCCTGCCCTGCAGAGCTGTATAGCCCTTGTGGGTTAGCGGTTTTTTATTATAATAATAATGTCCAGAGAGCTTTTTCTCACGTGCCCTTAGAGTGTCATTGTACATGTTGCCGATAAATGCTTGCACCTCTGTAAACACTGAACACATTTCCCTAATCCTTGAAGAAGTCATCTTCCTCTGTCTCTCTTCATCCTGCTCTGAAGAACATTCCTGAGATGTGGTCTGTTGCTGTTGCTCCTGAACCTCTTGCAGGTCTGCAGTGGTTAGTTCTTCCTCGTCGTTCTGCACCAATTCTTCCACATCCTTGTCACAAACCTCCAACCTCAAGGACTTCCCCAATGACACAATAACTTCCACTACTGGCATAGCCTCCTGAGGGTTAGCCCCAAACCCTTCAGCATCCCTCTTGTTCTACACATTCTGCCCACAGTTTCCTCCAAGCAGAGTTCAAGGTCTTCTTAGTCACTCCCTCCCAAGCCTTACCTAAAGGTTTACACAACTGAGGATATTGAAGTGATGTTTCCAAAACTCTCTTAGGGTCAATTCGGTGTCTGAGATCACTTCAAAGCACTTTTGAAACACTGCTTTTGTGTAGAGTTTTTTGAAGTTTGAAATGACCTGCTGGTCTATGGGCTGGAGGAGAGTTGTATTGGGAGGCAAAAACTTCACCTTAACGAAACCAAACTCCCCTGCAATTTCCTCTTGCAAGTTGTGAGGATGAGCAGGAGCATTGTCCATTACCAGGAGGCACTTGAGTGGCAATTTCTTTTCCTGGAGGTATTTTGTCACAGTTGGGCCCAACACACCATAAAACCAGTCCAAGAAAAACACCTTAGTGACCCATGCCTTACTGTTTGATCTCCACAGCACACACAAATTACCCTTGATATTGTTTTCCCTAAACACACTGGGAGTTTCAGAGTGATACACCAATAAAGGCTTCACTTTGAAATCACCACTAGCATTACTACACAACATTAATGTCAGCCTATCTTTCATAGGCTTATGTCCTGGGAGTGCCTTTTCCTCCTGAGTAATGTAGGTCCTGTTTGGCATTTTTTTCCAAAACAGTCCGGTTTTGTCACAAACACTTGTTCAGGTTTTAGGTTTTCAGTCTGTATTCCTTAACCCTTTGACTGTTTCAGGCCCCTCTCTGAAACTGTCATTCTATGTCGCCAAATATTCGAAAAAAAAAAATTATTTTTTCTTATGAAAATGTTAGGAATATTTTTACTAGTGTTTTAAGCCTAAAAAAAATTTTTGCCATCAGTACTTACCGAGATATAGAGCCGCAAAGTTTGCAGAAATTGACGTGCGTACGGCAACAGCGGCGACTGCTGCCCACCCGGTATTCTTTTATTTACTCTAATTCAAAGGTTTCTTGCATTTTTCAATATTTTTCTTTTCCAGGTAACTTATGTGGCCTGTGAGACCAATGTAAGGTGCATTGTTCAAATATACACTCATTATTTACAACACAATAACAGAACAAACTTTATCACTATTAGTTTGTGTATACACTTTGTTTACGCAAACAAACAATACAAAACAATGTTTATTACTATTGTTCCATAATATATATACATATGTACAGTCACTAACCACGTTCCTAGAACTGCTGCAGCTTGTGGAACTCTTTGAAACATGGGTATATGCAGAGGGGCACTTCACACTCCTCACACATAAAACGAGTGTCTCTGTGTGTTTGTGGGCGTTTTGTGGTATGCATACATACATAACACCTCTTCTGAGCATTTTTCTTGGCAGTAGTAGGAGGCAGTTGTATGGGGTAGTGATCACCAGGCCTCATACGAGATGACGTCTGTGGGCGCTGGTCTATTGCAGGAGTTGCTCCTTGGTACTTTGCAATTATTTGTCTGATTACTGACAGGCAAAATTCACCATATTTTGGTGTTTTGTTGGTCTTCAACTTGTATATGTTATAAGCATTTAGCATAGAGATATCAACAAGTTTGATATACCACTTATAACTCTTGCGTACACAGTCTGCAAACCCAATCTGCATGTCACATTTGTCCACTAAGCGCATATTGAGGTTGTAGTCCATGACAGCTGCAGGCTTTAGAATGGGTTCATTGGTCTCTCTGTTGTCCCTGCCACTGGGTACCATTTCGTTTGTGTGAACTGATGTCAACAATGTGACATCACGTTTGTCATGCCACCGAAATGCCATGATGTCATTGGCAGCAAAGGCTTGCACCTCACCTCTGCGAGTGCCAGTGTCGAACCTTGGCATATGTTTGCGATTACCACGCACTGTGCCACACACGTCTGTCAAGTTCACTCGCAAGAAATCACTGAGTAAGGGGCTTGTGTACCAGTTATCAGTAAATAACATATGCCCCTTACCAAGATATGGTTCCATCATTGTTCGAACCACATCACCAGAGATACCCAATAACTTCATGGTATCTCTCAAAGTATTACTGCCAGTGTACACAATAATATCTAAAACAAGACCACTTCTGCAATCACACAGTACAAATAGCTTTATACCAAAGCGTTTCCTCTTGCTTGGTATATATTGCTTGAATGAGAGTCTTCCTTTGAATAAAATCAAGGACTCATCAATAACAAGCTTCCTGAAGGGATAAAAATACATGCAGCACTTTTGTTTCAGGTACATAAACACATTTCTTATCTTATATAACCTGTCGCTTCTGTCAGGCCTGGTTTTGTCTGAAAAGTGTAACATACGTAACAGTATCAGGAAACGATTGACACCTATAATGTCACTAAAACCTGGAGTTGAAATCAGGCGATCTGTTGTCCAGTATGTAGTGACAGTGTGCTTATACACATGTGGCATAAGCATTATTGTGGCAAAAAACAGGTACATCTCTGCCACAGTTGTCTCCTTCCACTTGTGTAGCCGTGATTTTGGTGAGAGAATTGTATTTGCCATGGTGTAATCACAGTATGTATTTGTTTCCCTGACAATGATGTCCATCAGGGGTTCATCGAAAAATAACTCAAAGCAGTCCAGTTCACTGGCATTGTTCCCAAGTGGACAAGATGGCTTTATTCCACTTTGTGTTTCATCAAAGTCATGGGGACTGGGAACAAACTCGTCACCGTCCTGCCAATCCCAGATGCGGTCTGCTGGTGGGGTCTGGTGGCTGTGCAGGTTGTGGTGATGCAGGTTGTGGCAGTGTGGGGTAGGGTGAGGCTGGTTGTTCTGCTGAGTCAGCCGCGTGGGTAGTAGCGTGGCCCGGTGATGGTGCCACATGGGCCGTGCCACCCTCACTATCACCACCACTGCCTCCTCCCTCACTGTCACCATTCATACCCATCATTACAATATCGTCATCTTCACTATCAGGTCATGGTGTAGGGCCACGGGATGTGCTCCCAGAGTTTCTCCTTCCCCTTGGAACAACATATGAAACACTACCAGACCGCATACTACGTCGTACATACTGGCGCTTCACTGGGGAATATTCACTCTCACTGTCACTAGAACTGCTTTCAGTGACCTTGAAATCACTATCACTATCACTGCTATCATCAGGGTGTTGTACTCGACCAAATAGTTTCCTCTTTCGTCCTGGTACAGGCAAACGTGAACGTGAACAAGCCGGCACAGCACCAGAGGTCGAAGGTTGTGGGTCATCTGGGTTTTCGTCACTATTTACGTTATCCTGGGCACTTTTTTCGGTAACACTCACTTCAAAACCCTTGAATTCACTGTCACTGACATTTTCATTGCTGTTAGAGCTATCACTTGGGAACAAAAGACCTCCAATCCGCCGAGGAGTGAGGAACTTCTTACCGAGAGGCATGGTGAAAATGGACTGACAACATGGTGTTCCCACAATGCACCGCTGGGTCCCAGATTTTTTTCACAGGGTGCACACCGACCACTGAGACCCATTCTCTCCCGTGTAGGCCTACCAGGCCTTTGGCGCTCGATTTGAAGCCGCTAGAATTTGTGCGTATAAATACGTCAGAAACATTGGCTCGTAAGACGTATTTATACGTCGGAAACAGTCAAAGGGTTAATGAGATGATCATGCAGCTTCCTTGCCTTTTCACAGATTATAGACTGAGGAACACTATCACCTGATAATTGTTTTTCATTTATCCATACCAATAACAGTCTCTCTACCTCTTCAACTATTTGTGGTCCGTTTTGAAAACTTACTTGAACCTTTCACACAACAGCCTCCTTGATTGCCTGTCTGTTTGCCAAGATAGTACTGATGATTGAATGTGATTTGTTGTATTGCCTTTCCAACTCAGCCATACGCACTCCACTCGTATTTTTCAATGATTTCCTTCATTTCCATCGTAATTCTCACCCTTTTTAACACAGGCTTGGCACTAGAATTATTATAATCAAAAGGAAGCGCTAAGCCACAAGGGTTGGAACTAGAAGCTTTCTTGGGACCCATGGTGGCTTATTTAGCAGTTACAAGCACTAAAAATAATGGAATAATCCAAAATATATGGGAGGCACACGTGGAAACCGACCACAACATTATTATCAAAAGGAAGCGCTAAGCCACAAGGGCTATACAGCGCTGACCGACCACAACAGCTTGTAAACAACGGCACACTGACTCTTGGAGTGTCTGGGCCCGCTCAGGCCGTGCTCCGGGCACAACCAACGTTTGTCCAGAATGTGTTGACAAGTTTTTCGCCGTTGGTTAAAGCATTTTTTCTACGGCAAAAAGCGCCGCGTTAGTTGAGGGTTGACTGTATATGCTAGTACTTGTATATGTAGTGTGACCTAAGTGTAAGTAGAAGTAGCAAGACATACCTGAAATCTTACCTGTTTATGAGACAGACAAAAGACACCAGCAATCCTGCCATCATGTAAAATCCCTCTGTTTTTTCTTCTATTTTCTTTCTAGTTGCTGTTGTTTATTTCCTCTTATCTCCATGGGGAATTGGAAAAGAATTCTTCCTCAGTAAGCCATGCATGTTGTAAGAGGCAACTAAAATGCTGGGAGCAAGGGGCTAGTAAACCCTTCTGTATAAATTACTAAATTTAAAAAGAGAAACTTTAGTTTTTCTTTTTGGGCCACCCTGCCTTGGTGGGATACGGCCAGTTTATTGAAAAAAAATATATATATACATAGTATGTTTAAACTTTGAAGAGTGGGGGCATTTGTTTAGCACTAGTTTGATTGTTCATACGTCCGCTTTTTGTTAAGTATTGGCTTTAGCTGATTTGATGTGGTAGATCACACAGACACAGATAATGTATGTGAGGTGAGGATAGATTAGAGTTCAAAGTAAGTACATGTAATGCTGTTTGAAGTGCACAGTAATATATCTTAGAAAGGATGTCTACTGTTTCGGAGACTTTTGTTGTGCTGGATGTGAGTATTAACCTTTTGACTGTTTCCGACGTATAAATACGTCTTACGAGCCAATGTTTCTGACGTATTTATACGCACAAATTCTAGCGGCTTCAAATCAAGTGCCAAAGGCCTGGTAGGCCTACACGAGAGAGAATGGGTCTCAGTGGTCGGTGTGCACCCTGTGAAAAAAATCTGGGACCCAGCAGTGCATTGTGGGAACGCCATGTTGTTAGTCCATTTTCACCATGCCTCTCGGTAAGAAGTTCCTCACTCCTCGGCGGATTGGAGGTCTTTTGTTCCCAAGTGATAGCTCTAACAGCGATGAAAATGTCAGTGACAGTGAATTCAAGGGTTTTGAAGTGAGTGTTACCGGAAAAAGTGCCCAGGATAACGTAATTAGTGATGAAAACCCAGATGACCCACAACCTTCCACCTCTGGTGCTGTGCCAGCTTGTTCACGTTCACGTTTGCCTGTACCAGGACGAAAGAGGAAACTATTTGGTCGTGTACAACACCCAGATGATAGCAGTGATAGTGATAGTGATTTCAAGGTCATTGAAAGCAGTTCTAGTGACAGTGAGAGTGAATATTCCCCAGTGAAGCGGCAGTATGTACGACGTAGCATGCGGTCTGGTAGTGTTTCATACGTTGTTCCAAGGGGAAGGAGAAACTCTGGGAGCACATCCCGTGGCCCTACACCACGACCTGATAGTGAAGATGATGATATTGTAACGATGGGTATGAATGGTGACAGTGAGGGAGGAGGCAGTGGTGGTGATAGTGAGGGTGGCACAGCCCATGTGGCACCATCAGCGGGCCACGCTACTACCCACGCTGCTGACGCAGCACAACAACCAGCCTCACCCTACCCCACACTCCCACAACCTGCACCACCACCACCTGCACAACCACAACCACGGTACAATATCCAGACCCCACCAGCAGACCGCATCTGGGATTGGCAGGACGGTGACGAGTTTGTTCCCAGTCCCCATGACTTTGATGAAACACAAAGTGGAATAAAGCCATCTTGTCCACTTGGGAACAATGCCAGTGAACTGGACTGCTTTGAGTTATTCTTCGATGAACCACTGATGGACATCATTGTCAGGGAAACAAACACATACTGTGATTATACCATGGCAAATACAATTCTCTCACCAAAATCACGGCTACACAAGTGGAAGGAGACAACTGTGGCAGAGATGTACCTGTTTTTTGCCACAATAATGCTTATGCCACATGTGTATAAGCACACTGTCACCACATACTGGGCAACAGAACGCCTGATTTCAACTCCAGGTTTTAGTGACATAGGTGTCAATCGTTTCCTGATACTGTTACGTATGTTACACTGTAAACAATGAGTGTATATTTGAACAATGCACCTTACATTGGTCTCACAGGCCACATAAGTTACCTGGAACAGAAAAATATTGAAAAATGCAAGAAACCTTTGAATTAGAGTAAATAAAAGAATACCGGGTGGGCGGCGGTCGCCGCTGTTGCCGTACGCACATCACTTTCTGCAAACTTTGCGGCTCTATCTCGGTAAGTACTGATGGCAAAAATTTTTTTTTAGGCTTAAAACACTACTAAAAATATTCCTAACATTTTCATAAGAAAAAATAATTTTTGTTTTTTTTTTCGAATATTTGGCGACATAGAATGACAGTTTCAGAGGGGGGCCTGAAACAGTCAAAGGGTTAAATTTCGAGTCGCTGTCAGGATAAAAACCTAACAATTTTTCCCCATTTTGTCATACAATGTGAGAAACATTAATAATTATATTTAGTTGGACAGTTAAAGCTGTGTTCCCAAACATGTAGAATGTCTTGTTAATATTAACCCCTTAACTGTTCAAACGTAGATCTACGTTCTCTCACCCAGCGCTCCGAATATTTTGAAAAATAAAAAAATTTGTTTGTTTTTTAAATGAAGACGACTTTTTTTTACATAATGTAAAAAAAAAAAAAAAAAGTCAGTACTTACAGAGATATAAGGCCACAAAGTCGGCACTTGTCACTCATCTGACAGCAATATGAAGCGCTGCCACTTGCAGATGTGTTACCGATATACCTTTTTATCTCATTTTTTAATTTGTACATATAACTTTTATGTTCTGATAATGACAATTTGTAGTAGTTCTTATTTCATAGTTAATCTTTGTTCTGATGTTAATATTAGGTACTGAAATAGTGCTCAGATAGACAGAGACACAGTGACAGGTGAACATTTTTACCTACTTTAGTCAATATACATAGTATTTTTAGGTCCCAGCAATGTTTTGCATACACTGGTGTATATAATAATTATAAGTAATAATAATTTCCCTTGAAGCCAGTGTGTGTCACTTATCTCTTCACTGCTGACAATGATAAGCGTCATCTTATCTAATCTTATCTCCGCTAATGACAGTGGTGACATTTGATGAGCCTTTGCTTTATTTGTTTTCACTCTTACACATAAACATGTCTGTCAATCTGTCTGCTTGTCTATCTGTATCTGTCTCAGAGCTGCTCATGAACCATCTGGTTTTTACACACGATTACTATCTACAAGCACAGTACAGTGGACCACTGCCTTACGAACGCATCGCGTTACATTAATTTTATTATTATAATAAAAAAGAAGCGCTAAGCCACAAGGGCTATACAGCCGCGTTACATTAAATCCGCCATACGAAGCATTTGAACGCAAAACTTTTGCTTCGCCTCACGTGATTCGTCTGGGACGTGTCCCTCGTGGCCTCAGCTGCCCCGTGCATGCCAGTGTTTACAAGCCAGCCAGTGCGGTCGCATCTAAGCATACATTCGGTACATTTCATATTATCAGTGTTTTTAGTGCTTGTAGCTGCAAAATAAGTCACCATGGGCCCCAAGAAAGCTTCTAGTGTCAACCCTGTAGTAAAAAGGATGAAAATTACTATGGAAATGAAAGAGACAATAGCTAAGTACGAAAGTGGAGTGCGTGTCTCAGAGCTGGCCAGGTTGTATACCAAATCCCAATCAACCATCGCTACTATCTTGGCCAACAAAATGGCAATCAAGGAAGCTGTTCTTGCAAAAGGTGCAAGTTTGTTTTCGAAACAGAGATCGCAAGTGATAAAAGATGTTGAGAGACTGTTATTGGTGTGGATAAACGAAAAACAGATAAGAGATAGCACCTCTCAAGCGATCATATGTGAAAAGGCTAGGAAGTTGCATGACGATTTAATTAGAAAAATGCCTGCAACTAATGGTGATGTGAGTGAATTTAAGGCCAGCAAAGGTTGGTTTGAGAGATTTAAAAATCGTAGTGGCATACATAGTGTGATAAGGCATGGTGAGGCTGCCAGTTTGGACCAAAAAGTGGCTGAAAAATATGTGAAGGAATTCAAGGAGTACATAGTGAAGAATTGCAACCTGAACAAGTGTTTAATTGTGACGAAACAGGCCTGTTTTAGAAGAAAATGCCAAGCAGGACCTACATTACTCAGGAGGAAAAGGCACTCCCAGGACATAAGCCTATGAAAGACAGGCTTACACTTCTGATGTGTGCTAATGCTAGTGGTGGTTGCAAAGTGAAGCCTTTATTGGTGTATCACTCAAACTCCCAGAGCATTCAGGCAAAACAATATCCTCAAGGCTAATATGTGTGTGCTGTGGAGGGCAAACAGTAAGGCATGGGTCACTAGGGACTTTTTCTATGACTGGTTACACCATGCATTTGCCCCCACTGTGAAGAATTACCTAATGGAAAAAAAATTGGACCTTAAGTACCTCCTGGTATTAGACAATGCTCCTGGTCATCCTTCAGACTTGGCAGAGCGACTTTCTAGGGACATGAGCTTCATTAAGGTCAAGTTTTTGCCTCCTAATACCACTCCTCTCCTGCAGCCCATGGACCAGCAGGTCATTTCAAACTTCAAAAAAACTCTACACAAAAGCTGTTTCAAAAGTGCTTTGAAGTGACCTCAGACACTCAATTGACTAAGAGAGTTTTGGAAAGATCACTTTAGCATCCTCAGTTGTGTAAACCTTATAGGTAAGGCTTGGGAGGGAGTGACTAAGAGGACCTTGAACTCTGCTTGGAAGAAACTGTGGGCAGAATGTGTAGAAGAGAGGGATTTTGAAGGGTTTGAGGCTAACCCTGAGAAGCGTATGCCAGTTGAGGAATCCATTGTGGCACTGGAGAAGTCCTTGGGTTTGGAGGTTAGTGGGGAGGATGTGGAAAAGTTGGTGGAGGAGGACAATGAAGAACTAACCACTGAAGAGCTGCAAGATCATCTTCAACAGCAAGAGGCCAGACCTGAGGAAACTGCTTCAGATGAGGGGAGAGAGAAATTGAGGAAGTTGCCTACTTCAAAGATTAAGGAAATGTGTGCAAAGTGGGTTGAACTGCAAACCTTTGCGGATGAAAATCACCCTCACACAGCTACTGCAAGTCGTGCTGGTGACTATTACAATGACAGTGTTATGGCCCATTTTAGTAAAGTCTTAAAGGAAAGGGAGGTACAGAGCTCTATGGACAGATTTGTTGTGTGACAGAGGTCCAGTGACTCAAGCTGGCCCTAGTGGCATTAAAAGAAGAAGGGAAGTAACCCTGAAAAAGGACTTGATACCTCAAGTCCTAATGGAAGGGAATTCCCCTTCTAAACAATAACTTCCACACACTCCCCTCCTCCCATCCCATCAGTCACCCACAAGGTACTAAATGATCCCAGATTTTTTAATACAGCACACACCGAGGGTTAAGACCCATTCTATGTTGACCAGGCATCTTAGGCCAATTGTGCCAAATTTAGAGGCAGGAAAAATAAAACGATCTACGTTTGGAGCGCTAGCGGTAAGAACATAGATCTATGTTTGGACAGTTAAGGGATTAAGAGCGAGTTTGTTGTAGTCATCCAAGTAGATGTCTATGAGTTCCTCATTAACAGTGTTATTGAGAATTCAGATTTGAATGGGAGATGACAAAAATTGTGTCATCTACAAACAGAACAGGTTTAAGTAATTGAGATGCATTGGGAAGGTCACTGATGAATGTGAAGAAACACAGAGACTAGAACACTGCCCTGAGGTACCCCTTTGTTGATAGGTCGAGTTCCTGAGATTATGCCCTTGATGTAGACATGTACAATAAGGATTTTATGGCACCCTTGGTTCCTAGGGCTTGCCAATTACAGTGGACCCTCGACTAACGCTATTAATCCGTTCCTGAGAGCTCATCGTTAGTCAAGGTAATTTTCCCCATAAGAAATAATGGAAATCAAATTAATCCGTGCAAGACACCCAAAAGTATTGAAAAAAAAAATTTTAACACATGAAATATTAATTTTAATACACACAAACTGAAGAAGACATGCACAGTTACATGACACTTACCTTTATTGAAGATCTGGTGATGATTGATGGGATGGGAAGAGGGGAGTGTGTTGATGGTCTTAGTGTTTAGAAGGGGAATCCCCTTCCATTAGGACTTGAGGTGGCAAGTCCTTTTTCGGGGTTACTTCCCTTCTTCTTTTAATGCCACTAGGACCAGCTTGAGAGTCACTGGACCTCTGTCGCACAACATATCTGCCCATAGAGGCCTGTACCTCCTGTTCCTTTATGACATTCCTAAAGTGTTTCACAACATTGTCAGTGTCACCATTAAACACTTGTTCAGGTTTCAGTCCTTCACTGTCTATGTACTCCTTGAATTTCTGCACATATTTTTCAGCTGCTTTTTGGTCCAAACTGGCAGCCTCACCATGCCTTATCACACTATGTATGCCACTACAATTCTTAAATCTCTCAAACCAACCTTTTCTGGCCTTAAATTCACTCACATCACCACTAGTTGCTGGCATTTTTCTAATTAAATCGTCATGCAACTTCCTAGCCTTTTCACATATGATCGCTTGAGAGATGCTATCTCCTGCTATCTGTTTTTCATTTATCCATACCAATAACAGTCTCTCAACATCTATCACTTGCGATCTCAGTTTCGAAAACATAGTTGCATCTTTGGCAAGAACAGCTTCCTTGATTGCTGATTTCTTGGCCACAATAGTAGCGATGGTTGACTGGGGTTTTGTGTACAGCCTGGCCAGCTCGGAGACATGCACTCCACTTTCATACTTAGCAATGATCTCTTTCTTCATATCCATAGTAATTCTCACCCTTTTTGCTGTAGGGTTGGCACTAGAAGCTTTCTTGGGGCCCATGGTGACTTATTATGCAGGTGCAATCACTAAAAAGGCTGTGATAATATGAAATGTTCTGATTGTGTGCTTGGAAGCGACCGCGGTGGCTGGCTGGCTTGTAAACACTGGCCAGAAGTGGACGCGTTTCAGACGGAAGGAATAGTGTTGGTCGAGTTTTTTAGCGCTAATCGAGGCAAAATTTTTGCGATAAAATGTATCGCTAGTCAGATTTATCGTTAATCGATGCCATCGCTGGTCGAGGGTCCACTGTATTGAATTATGTGACCTCAATCACATAATTCAACAATACACCTCTGACCCATCATGGACTGCTGGAAACTTGAACATTAACCCCTTCAGGGTCCAAGGCCAAAATCTGAAGTGGTGCCCCAGTGTCCCAAGAAATTTTGAAAAAAAAAAAATTATTTTTTTCTTACAGAATTAACCTTTTCAGGGTCCGTCCCGTAGAACTATGGTTTTACGTTCAGGGTCCAAACCGTAGATCTACGTCATGAGCTCAGCTCACTCTGATAAACTGTGAGTGGTAAATTTGGGCCTAGATATGAGAGAATACATCTATGTGGTATGTGTGCACCACATAAAACAAATCCTGCAGCACACTGTGTATAATGAGAGAAAAAAAACTGAGACCATGATTTTCGATTAAAACAGCGACTTTGCAGTGTTTTTTCGTATGTTTTTTATAGTTGTATTTGTGATTTCTTGGTCTCATTTGATAGAACGGAAGACATATTACAGAAATAGAGATAATTTTGATTGGTGTTAGCACTGGAAATGGCTTGAAATTGAGCTCAAAGTGGCGGAAATGTTAAATTTTTGCCGATGTTCAAGAGTAAACAAACGACCTCACACGTCTAATACACGCCAGCTGGTGGGTCTAATATACATTCACAAATGTGGTGATGATATTTATACAATTATTACAATATTGCATAACAGTAAATCTTCTATTTTTTGGTGTGAATAAAAATTCATTATGTGAATAAAAAATCAAAATGGAATTTATTTGTAAAGCCTCAAAACATAGCTAATGAACAGAGGAAATGTTAGTTTAGTGCCAGGAATACCTACATTGTTTATTCTGGACCCTATTTTGAAATTGGAATATTTTGAACTTTGTGTTAAATTGGCCAAATTACCAATTTCCGGTCACTTTATTTTGTAGTTGAAACAGTTGACTTGGCGATTTCTTGTGCTCAATCGATAGAATAGAAGTAATACTAGTGAAATAGCCGAGAATTCGGTCGACTGGAATATTTTAATTGGCCTAAAATGGGAGTCAAAGTCGGCAAAATCGCAGATTCGTAAATATCGCTGACACATCAAAATTCACGAGAGCATAATTTCGTCAATTTTCCATCAAATTTCGTACTTTTTGTTTTATTACATTCACAAAAAGATTATCTACCATTTCATAAGAAAAAAAAACAATTTTTTTTTTTTGAAAATTCTTGGACACTGGGGCACCACTTCAGATTTTGGCCTTGGACCCTGAAAGGGTTAAAGAGCATATTTTTGTGAAGGTAATAAGACAAAATTTGTTTTTTCTGATCAGTACTTACCGAGATACAGTGTCAAGAAGTTTGTCCAAAATGATGTGGTGGCGGCAACATCGACGAATTCCACATACGTGCATTTCTTTATTTAGCGGTTTTTGTAGTTTTTTCTTTTCTTTTCCTACTAACATTTGGGGCCTGAGAGACCAATACTGTATATAATGTATATATATAAACTCACTGTATTGAACACAATAACCGCACTAAAGTTATTATCATATTATTGTTTACAACTGTTGTTTATTACAATAAACATGCACAAATCTTGTATAATACTAATGTTCTATCATATATTTACATATTTACAATCACTGGACATGGTTTTAGAACTGCTGGAGCTTGTGGAACTCCTTGAAACAAGGCACCATACACAGAGGCACCTTACATTCCTCACACACAAACCGAGTGTCTTTGCGTCTTTGTTGCCGTTGTTTTGTTTGTGCACAGACGATGCATCTCTTCTGAGCAAATTTCTTCTGAGTTGAAGGAAGCTGTATTATGAAATGATCACCTTCCCTCCTCAAACGCTTGGGTATATCCTGAGGAATTCGAGGACCTTGTTGTATAGCAGGTGTTATTACCTGGTACTTCATTATGAGTTGTCTGACAACAGACAAACAAAATTCACCATACGGTGGTCTGTTGCCAGTCTCTATTTGGTACATATTATATGCATTGAGCATTGAAATGTCCATGAGATGGAAGAAAAGTTTCATGTACCACTTTTAACTCTTACGAACACAATCAACAAAACCAATCTGCATGTCACATTTGTCAACCAAGCGCATGTTTTGTGTATAATCAATCACTGTCACTGGTTTTCGAATACGTTCATTAGTCACTCGATCAACTTTGCCACTGTCTTGCATTTCATTACGGTGAATGGTTGTCAACAATGTGACATCTCGTTTGTCATGCCACCGTAATGCCATGATGTCATTGGCAGTAAACACCTGCACGTCATCACCACGAGCACCTGCGTTGAGCCTGGGCATATGTTTACGATTAGAACGCACTGTGCCACACACATCTGTCTTGTTCACTCGCATGAAATCACTGAGTAATGGGCTTGTGTACCAGTTATCGGTATATAATGTATGCCCCTTACCAAGATAAGGTGCCATCACGTTTCTCACTACGTCACCTGAGATACCCAATAACATCTTGGTATCTTTCAATGTTTTACTTCCCGTGTATACAACAATATCCAACACCAGGCCACTGTCACAGTCACAGAGTACAAACAGTTTTATACCGAAGCGTCTACCTTTGAACAAAATCAAAGACTCATCAATTACAAGATTCTTGAATGGATAAAAGTATATGCTGAACTTTTGTTTGAGATACATAAAAACATTTCTAATCTTCTATAACCTGTCACTTCTGTCAGGCCTGGTTTTGTCAGAGAAGTGCAACATACGTAACAGTAAGATAAACCTGTTCACTGGGATGATTTCACTGAAGACCTGGGTAGAAATTAGCCGATCTGTGGACCAGTATGCTTTTATATTATGCTTATAGACATGAGGCATAAGTATTATTGTTGCAAAAAGCAAATACATTTCTGCAACAGTCATCTCTTTCCACCGGTGTAGTCTTGACTGTGGTGATATGATCGTATTTGCCATGGTGTACTCAAAATACTTATTACTTTCCCTGACAATAGTTTCCATCAATGGCTGGCCAAAGAACAATTCAAAGAATTCCAGTTTATTGGCTGTGGTTCCAAGGGGACAAGTGGGTAGAATTCCACTTTGAGAGTCATCAAAGTGGTGGGGCTTGGGAACAAAATTGGGATTTTGCTGCCAATCCCAGATACGGTTTGCTGGTGGATACTGGACATCATAGGCTGGTTGTGTGGGTGGTTGTGGTGGGCTGGTGGCTGACGCTCCGCTTTGTCCTTGAACTGAGGAGTCAGCAGCGTGGGTCCCAGCCTGGGCTGGTGAGTCACGCATGGCGGTGCCACTACCATCACCACTACCACCATCTACTGATGCCTGTGGTCTATCCATGCCAAGTGTAGCCACATCATCCTCACTATCACTATCTAAACCTGGTGTAGGGCCACGGGATGTACTCCGTCCCCTGGGCACAGCATAGGGTACACTACCCGAGCGCATGCGGTGGCATACATACCGACGCTTCACTGGTGAATATGATTCCTCACTATCACTACTCGAATGATCGTCAAGCACAGTAAAATCACAATCCACGTCACTATCATCATCATTACTTAAGTCAGAGGCCTGGCCACGTGAAAATATTAATTTTCTCTTGCGTTGAGGTACAGCCGACTGTGAGTCACGAGTGCCCACACCAGAGGCAGAAGGTTGAGGATCGTCAGGGTTTTCTGCACTATTATCGATATCATGGTCATTCCTTTCGGTCACTAACTTATCAAAGCCATAGAATTTGTCTTCATTTCCACTTCCATCAGTGTCAGAACTATCAGATATGAAGAGGAGAGTCCCAATTTTCTGTGGAGTGAGAGCTGACTTGCGACGAGGCATGGTGAACAAGGGTAACTGAGCTGGCATTCCCACAATGCTATGCGGGCGCCTAGATTTTTTGTTTATGGCGTACACCCACCACGCAGACCCGTTCTCTTGCATGTAGGCCTATGAGCGCTTTCGCGCTAAATTTGACGGTGCTAGAATTTTGGTGTAGATCTACGGTTTGGACACAACGTGAAGCCGTAGATCTACGGGACGGACCCTGAAAGGGTTAATATAAATGAAACAGGTTTATTAACCCCTTGACTATCGCAACCCCAAATCCTGAGGTGTCTCCTGGTGTCACAAAATTTCTGAAAAAAAAAAATTATCATGAAATGATAGAGAACCTTTTCCCAAGTGTAACAACACCAAAAGAACGAAATTTGATGGAAAACCGACAGAATGGTTTATACACATACATACAGTACTTGTCCATATTATTATTATAATCAAAAAGAAGCGCTAAGCCACAAGGGCTAAGTACTTGTCCATAACAATTGTTCATTACATAAATTTTAAAGCAACATTACACTGTTCACCTCATTTCAAGGTGCTCTAAATACATGTAGCATTTTGTAATAACAAGCTGTCATTGAGCATATGCAGTACTTAAGACATGTTGCACGTGTCTTAATTCTTATCTTGTTGATATTATATACCATTCATGTGAAACTTGTCAGACACAGCATATAAAGTACTGTACACAGACCAATACACACTTCTCGCATACATGTATGTTTGGCATGCAAAAATGTTTTTTTTGTAAAGTCAGAAGACTTCCTCAAAGGAGCAGTCACATTTTACTTGCTACATTACATAACATACATGTGGAATTTTGTTTTGGTTGTTTTATTATAAAATGACAAGTATTTGGAGATTTAATTACTAAAGCTTAAAATTCAATTATTTTAGAATATTGGTAAATTTCAGTGATGGCTTCCCATTGATTTCAGGCATGACCTACAGGCAGGAGTCAAAAGTCAGCTTTTTGATGATCAAATTATGCTCTTTGAGTTGTAGCCAGGAATATATGATACTAATACTATGCTGAACTGTATTTAAAGTTATTTAATAATCTAAATGTCTTTCAAAAATATCATACAATTCACTTGTACATGTGGCAAGATTTGAGCAACCTGTTCTAATAAGAGCCCATTACCCAATTTTTCAACCTTAATAGTGGAGAGACTTCTCTGTTAATCAGGATTTGCTGCAGATAGTTTGGACTGCAACATACTGGCTACTCTAAAGATAAACTGAATTACTGAATAAACCAGACCTATCAAAAAAAGTCCTCTCTAATGGTCCCATCTTTAAGACTAATTTCTTCCTTGCTTCATTTGTGACTTCAGTTTCTCTGCAATATGGTATTTATAACACTACTGTGGCCCTGAGGGGCTTTAGCATTTTCCATGAATATCATCTAACAATTGGTAAATTTCACATCTTTTCTCTTATTTGGGAGACTTTTGAATAGTTGAAAATAAAAGATATAGTGGTACAGTGGCATACCTCGAGTTATGAACTAGATTCGTTCCAGAAGGCTGTTCGAGTGCCGATACCAAACGAATTTGTTCCCATAAGGAATAATGTAAATTAGATTAGTCTGTTTCAGACCCCCAAAAATACACTTACAAAAGCGCTTACAAAAATACACTCGCATAATTGTTCAAGTTTCGAACAGCTCCCAACTCTAACAATTATGTAAGTATTTTTGCAAGTGTATTTTTGGGGGTATGAAACGGATTAAACTAATTTACATTATTCCTCACGGGAACAAATTCGTTTGATATCGGCACTCGAACAGCCTTCTGAAACAAATTAAGTTCATAACTCGAGGTACCACTGTATTATGTTTATCTTGAAATTTAATAAGTTTTGTAAAAAATATCATGTTTATACTTGACTAGTCAGTGGTCCAAATCAAACTGAAATGTTGTCATAAGCTTCTTTCTCCTATGTGTGGGTTGTGTATTCCAGTCACAATATTGTGCCTTTTTGTTCTTCATACTTGTTGATAACTCCTGTCCAGCCTCCCTCACAGTGGTTATCACTACTGAACCATTTTGTTAAAAATTGGATGTTGGGGAAAGACAGTACAATATAGACCCTTGTAATACAGGGGTGGCCTTGATGCTGAAGGAATCTTGATCAAAGGATTGCAGGTATCCTTCCGTTTCTTATATCAAACCTGATTTCCCTCACTCCTCTTATTCCCTGTTTTGTGTGTGACCCTTATGAGAGTCATGACTATTTTTATTCTATTTTACCTAAATTGTTATTATTATTATAATCAAAAAAAGAAGCGCTAAGCCACAAGGACTATACAGCACTGCAGGGCAGGAAGGAAGCGAGGGCATCAGGTGGCAAAAGGGAGATGGATGAGTAATAGGTTACGGATAACAGCTGGGTAGTGGATGGTGAAAGGGTAAAGGGCAGCAAGAGACTGAACTAGAAAGGGCTGAGGGGAGTGCGAAAAGTATCATCAGAATTTGTGGAGTAAATCAGTCATTGTCAAGAAGTCAATGAGAGAGTCAGGATTAAAGGAGGGTCCATCAGCAAGAAGGGAAGGTAAAGAGAGAGTAGTAGAACGAAGACGACGTTGGAGGTAAATTCTGCGTGCTCGTTGATAGAGAGGGCAGTCTAACAGAATGTGACTAATCGATACTGGAACTTGACACTGCTCACAGAGAGGAACAGGGTGCCTCTCCATGAGATACCCATGAGTAAGACGAGTGTGGCCAATGCGAAGGCGGGAGAGAGTGGTCTCCCAACCTCGGCACTGATGACAAGAAGACGGCCAGTAACCTATGCTCGGTTTAATAGAATGAAGTTTGTTACCGAGCAGAGTTGACCAACGTTGTTGCCAACGGGTGCGAAGGTGGGTAGCTATTGCAGCAAAATAGTCCAGAAATGGAACACCTCGATAGGAAACTGGTAGGTCATGTACTGCTGACCGCGCAGCAGTGTCTGCCTGTTCATTGCCCTGTACGTCGACATGACCAGGGACCCAACAAAAAACAATACCTTTATGTTTGGTCGAGATACGGCGTAGCCAAAGTTGGATACGGAGAACTAGGGGATGAGATGTATCAAATTTTCGTATAGCCTGTAGAGCACTAAGGGAGTCTGAGACTACTACAAATGATGACACAGGCATAGATGCGATACGAATAAGTGCTGCAAGAATGGCATACAGTTCAGCAGTAAAAATGCTAGCTGAAGATAGTAAATGCCCCCGCACAGCGCTGTCCGGAAACACTGCTGCAAATCCGACGCCGTCTGAAGACTTAGAGCCATCTGTGTACACAGCGGTGGCATGAGAATGGGAGTGGAAGTGATCAAGAAAAAGAGAGCGGGAAGCCACCGTAGGCAGTTGAGCTTTCGAGCAAGGGAGTGAGAAAGAACAGACCCGAACAGCTGGAACTTCCCAGGGGGGTAGGGAAAAGTGAGATGCTACATGAACATATAAAGGTGGTAACTGAAGGGAAGACAAGAGTGAATGTAGGCGAAGAGAAAAGGGATGGAGCAAACAGGGGCGGCGAACGAATAAAGAATGTCTACTAATATTGGTGACCATTCTATAAATGGAAGGATTGTGTAGATCGTGAGAGCGTACATAGTAGCGAAGGCAATGGGCATCACGGCGATCAGACAAGGATGGAACATTCGCTTCTGTATAGAGGCTCTCAACAGGGGAAGAGCGAAAAGCACCAAGGCGCTAGAGAGAGTAGCAGGAGAGGCCGCGGAATAAATCTGGTCACCATAATCGAGTTTCGATAAAACGAGGGCTGAATGTAGGCGAAGCAGAGTTCGACGATCAGCTCCCCAGGAAAGATGAGCAAGGGTTTTAAGAAGGTTTAGCCGGCTGTGACAAGTTGCCTTCAGAGAGGTAATGTGAGGTTTCCAGGATAACCTACGGTCAAAGAGAAGGCCTAGAAACCTGACTGTATCACGTTCGGGGATACGGGAGCCATAGAGATACAAAGGATGATCGGAGATAACAGAGCGTCTAGTGAAAGTAATTTAGTGAGTTTTGGTACTTGAAAATTTAAACCCATGCGTAGTGGCCCAAGTGGAAACACGGTCGACCGCATGCTGGAGAGAAACTGCAGTAAGATGACAGTCAGCGCCTGCACAAGCAATAGCGAAGTCATCAACATAGAGTGATGACCAAATATTGGGTGGAAGAACAGAGGCCAAATCATTTATAGCAAGGAGAAAAAGTGTTGTGCTTAGAACACATCCCTGAGGGACACCTTCAGCTTGGACGAAGTCCAGGGAAAGAACATTATTGACTCGAACACGGAAATGTCTGTCAGTTAAAATGTTCTTAAGGAAGGATGGTAGATTGCCTCGGAGGCCTAAGGAGTGGGCCTGGGCCAAAATATTATACCTCCAAGTTGTGTCATATGCCTTCTCAAGGTCAAAAAATATGGCAATAACTGAGTGATTATTCACAAAGGCATTATGAACATACGTATCCAAGCGTAGTAAGGGGTCTATGGTAGAACGACCCTTATGAAAGCCATATTGACTAGCGGAGAGACTGTTGTGTGTCTCTAAATACCACATTAAACGCCGATTTACGAGACGTTCCATCACTTTGCAAACTGCACTAGTACGAGCGATGGGACGATAGTGGGAGGCATCATGTCCTGTAGTACCCGGTTTGCGGAAAGGGAGAACAATGGCAGATTTCCACAGCTGGGGAAGAACTTGTGCCCAAATAAGATTGAAGAGGTGTAAGAGGACTACAAGGGCTGACCGATGTAAATGTTGTAACATACGAATATGAATGTCGTCAGGTCCAGCTGCCGATGATCGGCAAGCTGAGAGCGTTGCCTCCAGTTCTTGAAGTGTAAAAGGCACATTATAATGTTCTTCTCTGAGAGAAGAAAAGTCCAAGGGTACTAACTCTCTGGCAGACTTTGAGGAAAGAAACGAGGGGCATAGATGGAGCCCTCGGGAAATACGGACCAGATGTGTGCCAAGTTCAATGGCAACGTCGAGAGGGTTTGCTACATCAACACCAGCGACCCGTAGAACAGGAGCCGGGTCAGGAGAGTATTTACCACTCAATTTCCTCACTTTTTTCCAGACTGCGCTCATAGAAGAAGCAGAGGTGATGGTGGAAACATAGTCTCGCCAACAAGTGTGTTTAGCTTCACAGATGACACGGCGAGTGATCGCACGCTTCTGCTTAAAATCAAGAAGTCTCTCAGCGGTTCTATTGTACCGGTACCTGCCCCATGCAGCACGTTTCAAACATACTGCACGAGCACAAGCAGGAGACCACCAAGGCACGCACTTCTGAGAATGCATGCCTGAGGTTTGGGGTATAGAATGAGAAGCTGCGGTATAAACTGACGTCGAGAAGAGGTGTAGGAGCTCATCAATGGAGGATGAAGAAGGAATCTCACTAAAAGCAGTGAGGTGTGAGTAAAGATCCCAATTTGCCCGATCAAATTGCCAGCGAGGGCTACGGAAAGGTGGTGAATAGGAAGGAGAAGTAAGAATGATCAGAAAATGATCGCTGTCATGTAAGTCCGGTAGAACAGACCAGGTGAAGTCTAGTGCAGTGGAGGAAGAGCAGACTGATAGATCGATGCAAGAGAGAGTATGAGTACGAGGATCAAAATGGGTGGGAGTACCCGTATTTAAAACATGGAGGGGGTGAGAGGCGAGAAAAGCCTCCAACTGGATGCCACGTGAGTCACAATGAGACCCCCCCCCCAGAGGAAATGGTGGGCATTAAAATCACCAAGTAACAGAAGTGGTGGTGGTAAGGATGAAACAAGAAAGGCAAAGTCTGGGATAGAAAATGCTCGAGAAGGAGAGAGATATAAAGAACATATTGTAAACCACTTATTCAAGTGGATACGGGCTGCAGAGTAATGCAGCGAGGTATGGACAAATAGTTGACAGTACGGAATATCATTGCGTAGAAGAAGGGCACTTTCATTAAAGGTCCCATCTGAGAAAGGATCCGAAGAATACAATGAATTATAGCCTGAGATAGGTTGGAAGACAGCCGAGTGTAATTTTGGTTCTTGTAAGCAAGCACCAACAGGGGAAAACCTGGAAAGCAACATCTGAAGCTCACCCCGATTACCCCTGAGGCCGCGGATATTCCACTATAAATAGGCCATGATTGGCGATGAAGAAAATACCAGGAATCTCTAGGTAAAGGCACCTATGGACTAGAGGGGTTAGAAAAGTCAACGTGTGGTGGCATCGGAAGACGTTCAAGTAGCGAAGGAACGGAGCATTGCGAAGAATGGGGTTGTGAAGATGGAGGAGAGGGAAGAGAAGGAACAGGAAGTGAATCAGTGTCCATTGAAGGTTTAGTCTCTGCAATATATTCTGAAATGGCTTCAAGTGTTTCTGAATTCAAAGATGTATGGGAGACCATATTGGAGATAGGAGGAGGAGGGTGAGTAAAGATTGGGACAGTAATGGACTGTACCAAAGTTGAGGTTGAGGGAAGAGTGTAAGGGACTGGAGATGAAGTGTGGGGGGGACAGAAGAGGCAGAAACCTGGGAGGTGGCAGAAGAGGGAGAAACTTGGGAGGGGACGGGGGTGGAAGGCATAGTACGAGGAGGAGGGTGAATCTCCACACTTGTAATAGAGCCAGAGAGGGGAAGAACTAGGTACAGAGACTGGAAAAGTAAAGTGTGGAGGTGGAAGAAGGGAAGGAAGGGGCAAAGAAGATTTGAGCAATGTGGATTTTTTGGACTAATGAGAAGTAGAGGGGCGATTGGTATTAGGTGTCGTACGAGGTCTTGTCGATACTGGGGTTTGTGAGGAAGGACGCGAAGATGTGAGAACAGTAAAAGGACACAAGTGCAACTAATGTGACATTTATTGTGGCAACGTTTCGCTCTCCAGGAGCTTTATCAAGCTCCTGGAGAGCGAAACGTTGCCACAATAAATGTCACATTAGTTGCACTTGTGTCCTTTTACTTTACATATTGTCGGTAATTCTACCAACTTTATTACAATGTGAGAACAGACTGAGTTGTAGTCGGGACGTCAGAGCCAAGGACAGCAAAAGGATTAGATGCCAGAGTGGCTATGGGAGGGGTAACAACAGAGGAGGCTGCAGAAGATGGGACCCCAGAAGTGGGGGGATGTTTGGAAACACGAGAATAAGAAACACGGGGTAGTCTCCCTTGGAGGCGGAGATGAGTAACTGCCATAGCATAAGGGAGACCTTCTGCCTCTTTGAGGCAACGGATTTCACGTTCATTTAAGTAGACCTGGCAACGGCAGGAGTACGAAGGGTGAGCTTCATTACAATTAAGGCAAGATGGAGGTTGACTGCAAGATGTATTAGAATGGTCGTCGGCACCACAGACTGGGCATTCGGCCATAGATCTGCAATATTTTGCTGGGTGACCAAAACTCCAGTAATTTCTACATTGTTGCGGTGTAGGTATCACCTTTCGAACTTGTAACCGATGTCCCGCGACATATACAGAGGATGGGAGTTCTCGGCTGTCAAAAGTTAAACGGCAAGGGTAACGTCTCCGCCCCTGGGCAGGAAGGACATAAGTGTCTACTTTGAGGATTGGGAGATCCTGGAGTTCCAGCTGTTCAAAAATGTCATTGCCACATGACTGGAAATTCTGTTGGACTATGGTATGGGGCAGAATGACAGTACCACTACAAGAATTGAGAGAAAGACGTTTTTCAATAGTGATAGGAGTAGTATCGATATTCGAAAGGAGAGAAAGATCATGAGCTTGGGTAGCATTCTGGACAGTGACGATGCGCGTACCGCTCTTGAGAGCATGAAATGAAATATCTCCACCAACATGACACAGGAGCGCTTTGCCAATACTATGGTCAGAAAGGTAGGCAGAAGAAGAAGTCGGTCTTAAAGTAAAGAATTTAGTCCATTGTGTGGTCCGAAACTGAGCGTGGAGAGGGAGTGCTTGACGTGTCGGTCTTTTCCGAGTAGAATGGGAAGGTAACGAAGGAGCATCATCAGGAGATTGACGTTGGCGTTTAGGTGTAGGACTGGAGTTGGTCCGGCGTGAAATGGGCGGGCGATTCGAAAATTGCCGTACCGTAGAGGGAGAAGCCAGAAGCATAGTCAAAGGAGAGCGGAGTTCAGACAAATCGAAGGAGTCAGTCGAAGCCCCGGTACCTGAAGCGGGTGAGGAAACAGCACCAGCAAGAGGTACAGGGGCATCAGGAGTGTCCGAAGAGTGGTCTAAACACAAGGCAGGGTCAGAATGGGGTGCGGTATCAAGAAGGGGCCCGGGGGTAATGGGTGCATGGATTGGGTTCTCCATGGTTAGGTTACTCCTTTGCTTTTTGTTTTTAAGAAAAAAAGAAAGAAGAAAATAAAATAAAAATAAAAACAAGAATAAAAAAAGGGGGGAGCGGGTAGGAATAGTTCCCAGGAGGAATGAAAGGGCCGGAAATCTCCCTCCGCGCCCAAGAGGACCTCAGCACCGCTAGTAGCGCAGATGCAGCATGGAACCCGTGCCATACCCTACCCTTCATGCCAGTAAACCAGCAATCCGGGATAGCAACCTCACATCTGCCGAGCTACCTCGGTGGACAAAAGAGAGGGCGGCCGGATATCTGCCACAAAGCATACCTCCTTCGGCCACCACCCCCGGAATCCAAAAGGTGGCTTCCAGAGATACACCCGTCGCCCGAAAGACACCCAAAGCTACTCCGGGATACCGGAGAGGGATCGGGACATCCCCAGGCAATGCAGATTCCACGGCAAACTACGCCACCGCCAAGAACCTCAACGGAATGGAATGGACCCCGGTGTCCTTTCCCCTATCTAGGAACTAGCGCGCCTGTGGGAGAAATCCCAAAGGCCAAAAAGAGGAAGGGCAAAAGGGAGGGGTGGGGAGGAGGAGGAGGAATGGAAAAAGGGGAGGATGGGATAGGGGAGGGGAGAATGGGGGGTAATTAGGTTCGGTCTGAGGAAGAAGACCGACAGGGCTAATTCCTCAGACCAAGAGCCTCTTCACCACGCCATTGATGTTGGTGAGGGGCTCTTGATTTAGGGAATTGGATCTGTGCTCCAGTTCCCCGAATTAAGCCTGAATGCCTTCCACATCCCCCCCCCCAGGCGCTGTATAATCCTCCGGGTTTAGCGCTTCCCCCTTGATTATAATAATAATAATTCACCACGCCAAGGGGCACCCCTTGAAGAGGTAAATTGTTGTTATAATTTGGATTAGCATTACATAATTACTTTTGTGTTATGTATTACTGAGTAAAACACGAATAATTGCTGTTTTTTGACATTTTTACATTTGCCACTCCCGGATAGTGTATGACCAAAGACAATTATAATAATTATTTATAGAGCATGTATGTAGCACAAAACTGATATAGGACATTTCACTGGTACTGTACTATGTTTAGTTCAGTCTTTTTGATATCCTTATTTGCCAGTGGAAAGTATTGTTTTTTACTCAGTTGTTTAAGTACAGTACTGGACACTTTTTCCATTTACTTAAAAAAAAAAAAAAAAATAAAAAAAAAAAAAAAAAAAAAAAAAAAAATAAAAAAAAAAAAAAAAATTTCTCAGTTGCTGTCTGTTACCAACATTTCTTAGATTTGCTGTATAGCCCTTGTGGCTTAGCGCTTCTTTTTGATTATAATAATAATAATTTCTTAGATTTAAAATGTAAAAATTTTAGCTGTTTTTGACATCCAGTTCAGTGGAATATGAACAACAAATATTTTTAATATACTAGACCGTCATTTAACATGGTAGTTACGTTCCTGAAAACACCATGTTAGGTAAAACGGTGTTAGATGAACTGAAGAACTTATGGGAAAAATACAACTTTTTTTTAGTCCTCCACATCTTACAAAAATAAAAGCGAATATGTAATTGTAGTTCACTGTTGTGATGTATTATGCTGTTTTTACTACACAAGATTACAAATGCAACAGAAATAATAGTATTTCTTACCTTAAATTGTGGGTGCTGGTGATTGTGAAGAGAGTGGAGAGTTATGTTGTGGTCCTACTGGGCTGAGGTGGATGGTAGAGGTTCTAGTACTGAAGTCGATGGTTGTACGGGAGTGTGCATAAATTCTGTAATGGATTTCTGTTATATTTACTCTACAGTACATTATACAATTGATGGTAAGGCATCAGCTGCTCTAGACACCATTTCAGGGTCCTCTTCACTGAAAAAGTCTAAGTCAATCAGTAAGTCATTCAGTAAGTCTGTCAGTCACACAAACTCACATTTACCTCATTTTATATGCACAAAGTGAGCTTCATTACGGCCACAGGTTATCTATGCTCTAATATCCCTGTTTTCTTCATTAATTCTAAGACTTTTAAATGCTTATACCTTTTCTTGCCACTTTCAGCAACACTGGTATGCCTACTGGGTGTCATGATTACTTGGCAGATACAAGATATGGTAATTAAAAGATCAAAACAATTCACAAGCACAACTAGCTTGTAGCAGAGAAGAGGAACTGGATAGGTATGAAGTACGAATGCTGGGATGGTTGTGTCGGGAGTGTTGGGGGGTGGCGGGAGGTCTCCCACGCTTATCTACAACAAGTCAAATTTTTTCCCCCTCCCTCAAACTGAACTGTGTTAAATTAATATTGCGAAGTGTTGTATAAAATTGTGCCGCAATTCTTCAATAGTGCTAAACCCGAAACATGCCAAATAAACTCTTGTTAAATGACTGTCGAAACCCTAAATCCTGAGGTGTCTCCTGGTGTTGCAAAAATTTTTGAAAAAAAAAAAAAAAAAAAAAAAAATGATAGAGAATCTTTTCCCGATGGTAGTGATACCAAAAGAACAAAATTTGATGGAAAACTGATAGAATTATGCTCTCGCGAAGTTAGCCACCTTGGTGATGTTTTCGAATCAGCGATTTTGCCCACTTTGAGTCCTATTTTTGGCTAATTCCATTGTTCCAGTCGACCAAACTCGGCTATTTCTTTAGAACTCCATTTTTTCTATCGATTGAGTACAAGAAACTGCCCATTTACCAATTTCAACTACCCATTAATATGGTCAGAAGTTTGCAATTTGGCCAATTTCACAATAAAAAAATATGACAATTTCAAAATAGGGTCCAGAATGAACAATGCAGACATTCCTGGCTCTAAAATAACATTTTCTTTGTTCATCAGTCACGTCTCCAGGCCCCTCTGATATTACTCCTGCTTTCTATTTTGAATTTTTAGTCAAACAAAAAATAGAAGATTTACTGTTATGCAGACTACTGCAATATTGTAATAATTGTATAAATAATGTCAACCCATTCATGACTGCATATTAGAATGGCTAGTTGGACATTTATTGGACAATGACATTTATTTACTTTTGAACATCGGCAAAAATCAAACATTTCCCCTATTTTGAGCTCCATTTCAAGGTTCTTTTCATAGTAAAACCAATCAAAATCACCTCTCTCTCTATAATATGTTTTCCATTCTATCAAATGAGATCAAGAAAATGAGAATACAATCATAAATACTATATGAAAATACACCACAAAGTCGGCATTTTAATTAGAAAAAATAAAAACGGAGTTTTTTTTTTCTCATTATGCACTGTGTGCTGCAGGATTTTTTTTTATATGGTGCACACTGACCACACAGACCCATTCTCACATGTGGGCCTACCAGCTTTCTCCTGCTGATTTGAAGCCGCTAGAATTTACGAGTATAGTATATGTCAAACAACGTGGCTCGTAAGACATATATATACGATCGAAACAGTCAGAGGGCTAAATAACATGAGGTACTGTATACTCAGTTTTGTAGCAGTATGCAAATAAATGTGTGATGGATGATACTGAATTCATTTGCCATTTTTTTTTTCTTAAAGCAATGAAGTGGACTTATTTATGTGCTAGGCTTAGAACCTAGTTATGATTGTAATAATAACAATTAACATGCTCCTCTGTTTAAAAATGCCACTGGCAGAGCTGCATGACCTTTGTGGGTTTAGCACTACTTAATTACTCAATTCCCTTCATTCCAACCTTAGTAACAGAACTCAATTTATTTATTTATTAATTTGAGCATACATACAGAGGTACAAAAAAATACAGGTAAGAGCAGCATGCCAAAGCCACTTATATGCATAGCATTACGGGCTGGCTTAAAATTAACTTAAGATTAACTAAGCAATGATGAAATCAGTGATAAAACATTATTGTAAACAGATAACTATAAAGCACAAATGAGTATTACAAAGACAGGTCATATGGTTGCATGCATTGCTGTACATTCAGTCGAATGGAGTATTCTGTTAGGTAGTGTATTTAAAAAATAATAAAGTTAGATTGGGTTTTAGGTTTAACATTTATGTGATATAATTGTGAGAAACATTTACGATATACAATTTATAAGGTTCAGTTATTCAGTATTTATTTGGTTTTGGGTGAGTAAGTGATCTTTGAGAAGAGACTTGAATTTATAAACAGGTAGTGTTTCTTTTATATTTACAGGTAATGAATTCCAGATTTTAGGGCCTTTTATGTGCATTGAGTTTTTGCATAGCGTGAGATGGACACGAGGAACATCAAAGAGTGATCTGTGCCTTGTGTTATGGTCATGTGTTCTGTTGAGGTTGGCAAGGAGATGTTTGAGGGGAGGGTTAATATCAGAGTTAAGTGTTCTATGTATGTAATAGGTGCAATAATAAGTATGGATGTTTTGTATCGTGAGTAGGTTGAGTGTTTTGAATATTGGTGGAGTGTGCTGCCTGTAGTGAGAATTTGTTATCATTCTAACTGTAACCTTTTGTTGGGTAATTAATGGTCTGAGATGGTTAATTGTTGTTGAGCCCCATGCACAAATTCCATAGGTGAGATAGGGGTAAATAAGAGAGTGATATAGGGCCAGGAGGGCTGACTGTGGAGCATAGTACCGTATCTTCGATAGTATGCCTACAGTCTTGGAAATTTTCTTAGAAATTTGTTGTATATGTGTATGAAATTTGAGTCTATTATCAAGGTGGATTCCTAAGAATTTTCCCTCTGTTAGCTTTGTGATAGGTGATCCGTTTATCATTATGTTAAGAGGGACATCTGTAGCACTGTTACCAAACTGAATGAAGTAGGTTTTGTCAATGTTTAGTGTAAGTTTGTTAGTCCTCATCCAGGTAGATATTTTCTGTAATTCGGTATTTACAGTATTGGGTAGCGTGACTGGGCTCGGGTGAGAGAAGACGTATGTAGTGTCATCTGCAAATAGTGTGGGTTTGAGTAATTGCGAAGCATTTGGTAGGTCATTTATGTATAGGAGTAAGAGAAGAGGGCCAAGGACACTTCCCTGTGGGACACCAACTGTAATTGGTTGTGCGGAAGAGCTTGCCCTTATAAAGAAATTAGATCAAATAGAAATGACCCAAAATGGATGAATAATAGGCTGAAATATCTACTAGGGCATAAGAAAGGAATTTATAGGCGTATCAAAAGAGGCGAGGGTCATCTTATGAACCAGTATATTGACATTAAGAGGGACATTAAAAAGGGGATAAGAAAAGCTAAAAGGGACTATGAAATTAAAGTTGCTAGGGATTCTAAAACTAACCCAAAAAGTTTTTTCCAGGTATATAGAACAAAAGTCAGAGATAAGATAGGTCCCCTTAAAAATAACTATGGGCATCTTACTGACAAAGAGAATGAAATGTGCTCGATTTTAAATAATTATTTTCTCTCGGTTTTTACACAGGAAGACACTAATAATATTCCGGTAATTAATTTTTATAGTGGGCCAGAAGAAGATAAATTATGCAACATCACAGTCACTAGTGAAATGGTTGTGAAGCAGATAGACCAACTGAAGCAAAATAAGTCACCGGGTCCTGATGAGGTTTTTTCAAGGGTTCTAAAGGAATGCAAAATGGAAGTCTGTGAACCATTAACTAATATTTTTAATTTATCTCTTCAAACAGGTGTAGTGTCTGATATGTGGAAGATGGCTAATGTAATTCCTATTTTTAAAACAGGGGACAAGTCGTTACCGTCAAATTACCGCCCAATAAGCCTGACCTCAATTGTAGGCAAATTACTAGAGTCAATTATAGCTCAAATTATAAGAAGCCATCTCGATAAGCATAGCTTGATTAATGATACTCAGCATGGATTCACAAGAGGCCGGTCTTGTCTAACTAATTTATTAACTTTTATTAGCTTTTGAGGCTGTTGACCACGATAAAGAATTTGATATTATTTACTTAGATTTTAGTAAGGCATTTGATAGAGTTCCGCACCAAAGACTGTTGAAGAAAGTAGCAGCTCATGGCATTGGGGGAAGGGTGCTCTCGTGGATCGAATCATGGCTCACAGACAGGAAGCAGAGAGTGTCCATAAATGGGGTTAAATCCGAGTGGGGATCAGTAACAAGTGGCGTTCCACAGGGATCAGTCTTGGGCCCGTTGTTTATAATATATATCAATGATCTTGATGAAGGAATTACTAGTGATATGAGCAAATTTGCTGATGACACGAAGATAGGTAGGATAATTGATTCAAACGTAGATGTTAGGGAACTTCAGGAGGATTTAGACAAACTCTACTCTTGGTCAGAAAAGTGGCAGATGCAGTTCAATGTAGATAAATGCAAGGTTCTGAAGCTCGGGAGTGTCCATAACCCTAGCACTTATAAGTTAAATAATGTAGAACTTAGCCATACAGATTGCGAAAAGGACTTGGGGGTTATGGTAAGCAGCAACCTTAAACCAAGACAGCAATGCCTAAGCGTACGTAATAAGGCAAATAGATTACTGGGATTTATATCAAGAAGTGTAAGCAACAGAAGTCCAGAGGTCATACTGCAGCTTTATACATCATTAGTAAGGCCTCACCTAGATTATGCAGCTCAATTCTGGTCTCCATATTACAGAATGGACATAAATTCGTTAGAAAACATTCAGCGTAGGATGACTAAATTAATACATAGCATTAGAAATCTTCCTTATGAAGAAAGATTGAAGACTCTTAAGTTACATTCACTTGTTAGACGAAGAATGAGGGGAGACCTGATCGAAGTGTATAAGTGGAAGATAGGTATTAATAAAGGGGATATTAACAAGGTCTTGAGGATATCTCTCCAAGAGAGAACCCGCAGTAATGGATTTAAATTAGATAAGTTTAGATTTAGAAAGGACATAGGAAAGTATTGGTTTGGAAATAGGGTAGTTGATGAGTGGAACAGTCTACCTAGTTGGGTTATTGAGGCTAGGACTTTGGGTAGTTTCAAATTTAGGTTGGATAAGTACATGAGTGGGAGGGGATGGATTTGAGTGGGACTTGCACATCAGAGCTTGTTTCTTGGGTGGCATTGAAAGTTGGGTTGGTCAAATGTTTGTTAGTGGGATGAATTGTAAAGGACCTGCCTAGTATGGGCCAACAGGCCTGCTGCAGTGTTCCTCCTTTCTTATGTTCTTATTTGCGTACACATATTGGCTTCTGTTGCCGAGGTATGACTTGAGGTAGTTGAGGGAGTGCCCTCTTATACCATAGTGTGACAATTTTACGTGGAGGAAGTCATGGTCAACTGTATCAAAAGCTTTACGTAAGTCAATGAAGATCCCCAGTGGGACTTCTTTTTTCTCTATTGCAGTGTATATATGTTCTAGCATGTGTATAATAGCATCATTAGTATTTTTATTAGGCCTGAATCCAAATTGGCAGGGGTTGAGTATGTTTTGGGAGATGAGGTAGGAGTAGATTCGTTTATGAATTAATTTTTCGAAGATTTTTGAGAGGGTGTAAATTGGATATTGGCCTATAGTTATTCAACCCTGGTCTCCTCCTCTATGGATCGGGGTGACCCTTGCTATTTTGAGAACTGTAGGTAAGGTGGAGGATTCAATGGATTTGTTAAAGAGTGTTGCAATGATTGGTGATAGCACTTGTGACACTTTTTTGTATATAAGGGGTGGTAAGGTATTTAAATCTCCTGCCTTGTTTTTTAGTGCGTTGATAATAAGGGAGACTTCGTATGGGTTAGTTGGAGCTAGGAACACTGTGTTCGGGTAGTTGCCAGTGAGGTAGTCATTTGGTGGGGTATCTGAGCTTGGGATTTTATTGGCAAGGTTTTGTCCTATAGTGGAGAAGAAATCATTGAGTCTGTTTGCTGTTTCTGTTGGTGGGAGTTGGGGTTCATCTGATTTTGCTAATTTTATTTCGCTATTTCGTGATATCTTTTTTGTTCCCAGAATTTCTGATAGGGTTTTCCAGGTCTTTTTTATATCACCTCATAAGTTGGATAATCTGTTCTCATAATACAATTTTTTTTGCCCTTCTTATCAGGCTGGTTAGGATTGACGAGTAACGTTTTGTTTGGTCTCTGGTTGTGTGACCCATTCTGTACTGTTTTTCATATTGGTGTTTTGTATTTATGGATTTGAGAATACTGGGTGTTAGCCAGGGACTGTTCAGTCTCTTAGCTGTCATCTGTTTAGTTTTTTTAGGGCAGTGCTTGTTATAGAGGTATTGGGTCTTTTTTAGAAAATTATTAATACATTCGTCAATATCTGTATAGATTTCTAGCTCAGTGTGCCAGTCAATGTTTGTTACTGCTGTTGTGAAGTTATTAATGGCTGCCTCATTGTGAAGTCTGAAGGTGACTTTAGTAGTGTCTTGGGGTAATTTACCAAGAGTTGTTATGAGGAAAGTAGGGTAGTGGTCTGTGGTATTATCTGTAATTATGCCTGATTTTAAAGGGGATATGGTGTTGGTCCAGATGTGGTCAAGTAGGGAAACACTAGTCTCCGTAACTCTTGTAGGTTTTGTTACTGTTGGTAGCAACATGCAATTACTCATTGTGTTTGTGAATTCAGTAACGTGTGGGTCCTGGTCTTGCAGGAGATTTATATTGAAGTCACCTGAGAGTAGTAAGTGATCTTTGTTCATGCGTGCATCAGTTATCATACTTCCTAGGTTTTGACTAAATTGGCTAATGTTTGACTGTGGAACTCTGTAGATGTTTATCAATGTGAGAGGTTTTTGTAGGTATTTGGATTTGAATTTAGCTATTATATATTCCCCATGTTCATCCCTTGTGCAAGTATTAGTGATACAATCTAGTTGGTCTGAGTAGTATATAGCTGTGCCACCCCCTTGTTGATCTGTCCTACAGTTGTGTATGGCTGTGTAACCAGGAATGGCATAGACATCTGTAGTATCAGGCTTTAGCCAGGTTTCAGTTAGTGTAATGATGGACATATTGGCATGCAAGGAATTTAGTAATGCTATGAGGTCATCGTAATGCTTGCAATATGTGTATGCAAATGATGCAAACTCTTCCACCCAACCAGTCACAGTAGGAGTCCCACAAGGAAGCGTCCTTGGACCACTCCTTTTTCTCATCTACATCAATGATCTACTGAATGCATCACAGCTACTCAAACCCATATTATTTGCAGATGACACTACATATGTCTTTTCCTACCCAAACACAGTCATAACTAGCAAACACAGTCAATGCTGAATTACAGAAAATATCTGCCTGGATGATGACTAACAAACTTACCCTGAACACTGATAAAACCTATTTCATTCAGTTTGGAAACAAAGCTGCAAATGATCCAATTAACATAACGCTAAATGGATCATCAGTCACAAGACTCACAGAGGGAAAATTCCTAGGTATCCACCTTGACAGTAGCCTTAAGTTCCGGACACACATACAACAAATCACCAAGAAAATCTCCAAAGATAAGGTACTACGTTCCACAATCAGCTCTCCTGGCACTGTACCATTCACTCATATACCCTTATCTTACATATGGAATTTGCTCATGGGGATCAACAACATCCAATCACCTAAAACCCCTAATAACCCAGCAAAAGGCAGCAGTAAGAATGATAACAAATTCCCACTCCCACCAGCATACTCCACCAATTTTCAAAAGTCTGAATCTGCTCACCATTAAGAACATCCATACTTATTCATGTGCCTACTATATACATAGAACAATACACACAAATATAAACCCCCACTCAAACTTCTCCTCACCAACCTAAACAGGACACATGACCACAACACAAGACAGATCTCTTTTTGATATACCTCATGTCCATATCACACTGTGTAAAAACTATGCACATAAAGGGCCCCAAAATATGGAATTCATTACCAGAAGATATTAAAGTAACCCAGTCTGAAAATCAATTTAAGACTTCTCAAAAGCCACTTAATCACCCTAGACTAAATACTCAGTACACACTCACCTATGTACTCCCACATTATAACTGAAACAATCATATTGAACCTTTTATCCATTGTTGACAGGAATGTAATTGAATCATTGTTTTTCACAAAAAGTATTTTCGAATATAAATATATCTTTGTATTATACAAATTTTGATTCCTTTATAATTATTATTCTACTGTACAACTATGAAATAATTACTATCCTACTGTACAACTATGATATACTCCTTAGTATTAAGTAGACTAAGCCCATAATGCCTAGGCATAATAGAGGCTCTCTTTGCATTGCAACCCACTATTGTAAATACAAAATCTCAATGTACTGTTTGCAAAGACAAAATAAACAAATAAATTGTAATAATTAAAATGTCACCACTCCAGCGAGTCGAGTACAGTATAAAAAAAAAAAAATGGGGGTTAGTAAAGTACTTCTGAAACTTCTAGACATTGCTAGCATGGATTTAGAGGATTCAGCTGAAGTAGTAGACAAAATGCCACTGTACCCAGGTTTCCTATGGGCCATGTGTAACTCGATTTCCTTCAGTCTGAATTACTCTGAAAATCTGTTCTTTTAGACTTGACTTCTACCACAGGTATACCAAAAAATGTTACGCTTAACACTTATGACTGCATTAGCATTGTTAAAAGTGCCAACCCATGGCAGCTGAGCCCAAGGATACAAGTGTTCTCACATTTCAGCATTACACGTATTATCATCCCTCTTTGATAGTGTTTGGTCTACAGGCATGATATCCATACAATGGAAATCTGCTATACTTGGAAGATGTCTTGGAGGTCAATTTCCCTGTGGCCCAATCCATGACCAGGCCTTGTGGTGGATCAGGGCCTGTGGTCCTAATTTTTAAAAAAACTAGGAACTGAGCCCTCCCATCACTGACCCATAACTATTAGTTCCATTAGTAAATTATTGGAATGCATGTTTAAAATTAGACCAGGGTGGTACCTAGAGACCCGGTTGTTATATTCCCACATCAGTTTTGATATGGAAGAGACAGTTCTACTATTGATTCTTTAATCTGGCTCGATACGTACATTTGTAATGCTACAAATGTACGTATCAAGCCAGATTAAAGAATCAACAGTAGAAATGATCCATAACTTTTCAGACTGTTCAAGCAAAAGGCATTCCACAAGGGACCAGTTTTACCACATCCCTGTTTATAAACTATAACCCCTTTCACTATGTAGATCTATGTTGATGTCAATGTTGTTCACGTAGATCTACATTTTAAGCAGTTCTCTCAAATATTGAGTGGCAAATTTTTGCCTGGACTTGAATAGGTCTGTGTAGCAGATGCACAATCTCGCCTGCCCCATACAGCCCATGATAAAGAAAGAAAACCTCTGACCTTGTGTTTGGATTAAAATAGAAACTGAGGTGTTGTCTAGGGTGGTTTTTATAGTTTTACTGGCAGTTTCTTGGTATCAGTTGAGGGAATGGAAAACATACTATAAAATTTGAGATGATTTTATGGAGGTTTCATACTGGAAGTAGGTTAGTTAAAAGTCTTGAAAATGTTTGATTTTTTTTTTTGCCTATTTTCCTGAGTAAGTGATGGACCTTTGTCCTACCCTCCCCCTCCCTGTCTGTTTTATGTTTTTTTTTTACTAGGTCTGCTCTAATTACTGGGATGGCATAACCCACGACCAAAATAAATTAAATAAGTAAACCGGCAGGAGACGGGTGACATGTTAAAAAATATACCATTGTACTTCTTGTATCAGGTCCTTCATGTTACAGTAGATTGTCCTGTATCCGCAAGCATGCAGGATTCATTTGAGACTTTACACTAATACCCAACTCCACTAACCTCTGCATTCTGCAAACCCTAGCCATGCAATATACAACCCAGTGGTTTAGTGCACATGGATGTATCATTGTATACAGGAATGGTTATGTCACATTCTAGTGCACAAATTAGGCATTTTTTTTGCTGGGTTTCTATACCTATTGATGTTCAAGACAATGAATACAGGGACGATAATTAACCCTTTCAGGGTCCCCAGGCCCTCTCCGAGACTTGTTCCCCTCAAGGAAGGTTCCTTGATGTTGGTGAGGGGCTCTTGATTTAGGGAATTAGATCTGTGCTCCAGTTCCCCGAATTAAGCCTGAATGCCTTCCACATCCCCCCCCCAGGCGCTGTATAATCCTCCGGGTTTAGCGCTTCCCCCTTGATTATAATAATAATAATCCGAGACTTGTTCTCAGGGTCGCCAAATTTAAAAAAAAAAATTATTTTTTTCTTATGAAAAGATAGAGAATCTTTTCCCGATCATAATGACACCAAAAGTATGAAATTTGATGGAAAACTTATGGAATTGTGCTCTCGTGAAGTTAGCGGTCTCAACGATGTTTACGCATCGGCGATTTTGCCCACTTTGAGTCCTATTTTCGGCCAAATCCAGTGTACTAGTCGACAAAAATCATAGCTATTTCGCTAGAACTCCATTTTTTTTTCTATGAAATGAGTACAAGAAACCACCCATTTACCGATTTCAACTATCCAATAAAGTGGTCAGAATTTAGCAATTTTGCCAATTTCACACAAATTTCAAAAGATGCCATCCTTGTGGCTTAGCTCTTCTTTTTGATTATAATAATAATAATTCAAAAGATGCCAATTTCCGAATAGGGTCCAGAATAAACAAGAAAGACATTCCTGGCGCTAAAATAACAAGTTCTCTGTTCGTTAGTCACATCCCCAGGCCCCTCTTATATTTCTTTGGCTTTCCACTTTGAATTTTTATTCTTACAAAAAAATAGAAGATTTACTGTCATGCAGACTACTGCATTAGTGTAGAAATGGTATAAATAATATCAGTGCACTTGTGAAAGAATATTAGACTCACCAGTTGACATGTATTGGACGCTTGGCATGATTTGTTTACTTTTGAACTTTGGTAAAAATCGAACATATCTGCTACTTTGAGCTAAATTTCAAGGTACTTTTCATTGTAAAACCAATCAAAATCATCTCAATTTCTGTAATATGTCTTCCATTCTATAAAATGAGACCAGGAAAACTAGAATACAACAACAAATACCATATAAAAATACAGTGCAAAGTCGCTGTTTTAATCCAAAAACACGGTCAGTTTTTTTTTTTTCTCATTACGCACTGTGTGCTGCAGGATTTTTTTTTATACTGCGCACACTGACCACAGACCCATTCTTTCTCTCATTAGATTTGAGGGCGCTAGAATTTAGGCATACTAGTACATACGTCAAAAATCCTGGGGTGTAAGCCGTACTAGTACGGCTGAAACCCTGAAAGGGTTAAAGAAGTGAATGTTTTCAGATACTTGGGAGTTGACGTGTCGGCGGATGGATTTATGAAGGATGATTATTATTATTATTATAATCAAGGGGGAAGCGCTAAACCCGGAGGATTATACAGCGCCTGGGGGGGGGGATATGTGGAAGGCATTCAGGCTTAATTCGGGGAACTGGAGCACAGATCCAATTCCCTAAATCAAGAGCCCCTCACCAACATCAAGGAACCTTCCTTGAGGGGTTATGAAGGATGAGGTTAATCATAGAATTGATGAGGGAAAAAAGGCGAGTGGTGCATTGAGGTATATGTGGAGACAAAAAACATTATCTATGGAGGCAAAGAAGGGAATGTATGAAAGTATAGTAGTACCAACACTCTTATATGGGTGTGAAGCTTGGGATGTGAATGCAGCAGCGAGGAGGCAGTGGAGATGTCCTGTCTAAGGGCAATGTGTGGTGTAAATATGCAGAAAATTCAGTGTGGAAATTAGGAGGTGTGGAGTTAATAAAAGTATTAGTCAGAGGGCTGAAGAGGGGTTGTTGAGGTGGTTTGGTCATTTAGAGAGAATGGATCAAAGTAGAATGAATGTAGGGGAAGGAAGGCGGGGTAGGGGTCGTCCTCAAAAAGGTTGGAAGGAAGGGGTAAGGGAGGTTTTGTGGGCGAGGGGCTTGGACTTCCAGTAGGCGTGCGTGAGCATGTTCGATAGGAGTGAATGGAGACGAATGGTATTCGAGACGTGACGATCTGTTGGAGTGAGAGCAGGGTAATATTTAGTGAAGGGATTCAGGGAAACCGGTTATTTTTACATAGCCAGACTTGAGTCCTGGAAATGGGAAGTACAATGCCTGCACTCTTAAAGGAGGGGTTCGGGATATTGGCAGTTTAAAGGGATATGTTGTGTATCTTTATACGTATATGCTTCTAAGCTGTTGTGTTCTGAGCACCTCTGCAAAAACAGTGATTATGTGTGAGTGAGGTGAAAGAGTTGAATGATGAAAGTATTTTCTTTTTGGGTCACCCTGCCTCGATGGGAGACGGCCGACTTGTTAAAAAAAGTTTCCCTCCTATACGTTGATCATGATGGTCACAAGTACAGATGAAATCTTGGAGATAATAGGCACTGTGTTGATCTTGCAAAGGAATGTTCACCTTTGCATAGTGGCTCTCAACTGGGGACCCCTCAAGGGAGGTTCGTTGAAGCTGGTGAGGGGGCTCTTGATTAGTAACTGGATCTGTGCCCCATTTCCTTGAATTTAGAATGAATGTTTTCCCACTTCTCCCCCACAGGTGCTGTATAATCCCCATGGGTTTAGTGCTCCCCCATGATGATAATCTCAGCTGGGGAAGAACAAAGCCCTGAGACACAAACCCATGATGATGAATAGAATAAAGTTTAGATAGAGTAAAGTGGGAGGCTCAAGAGCATAGGTGGTAGCTCTAGTCTAGTTTGGACAAGACGAGGGTGGAATGAAGGGTGCATCTATGTAAGCCCCAAGAAAAGTGGGCTAAAGTTTTAAAAAGGTTCAGGCAACTATGATAAGTAGCTTTCAGGGAGGTAACACGAGGTTTCCAGGACAATAATGAAACAAAATTAAGAAATTTCACTGTATTCAGTTTAGAGATATGGGGACCATACAGGTATAGAACAGTCTGAGGGGCAACAGTACGTTTTGCGAAAGTAAGCTAATGTGTTTTAGCAACTAAAAATTTAAACCCATGAGAGGTGGCCCAGTGGCAAGTACAATCAATTGCACAGTGGAGAGAGGCTGCTACAATCTGAGAGTCAGTGCCTGCACATGCTATAACAAAATCAACATAGAGATGACCAAATATTGGAAGAAAGAAGAGAGGTCATAAAAAGCAAACAGGAAGAGGGTAGCACTAAAAAAACAGCCATGAGGGACATCTTTAGGCAGGGTGAAGTCGAGGGAAATGACTAGGTTAATAGACATTGAAGTGTCTCCGAGAAGAAATCCCTAAGACAAAGCTGCAGATTGCCTTGGAGGAATAAGGAATGGGCCTAGGCCAGATGATGTAATGCCAGGTGGTATTACAAACCATTACCAGATAAAACACTGTAATTACAGTCATTATTAGCACAGGAGAGTTTCAGTGGGGGGAAATAAATGGGATTAAATCTGGAGTATCTGAGAGAGTTAGAGCAAAGGAAGGGGTAGCAGTAATGTTAAATGATCAGTTATGGAAGGAGAAAAGAGAATATGAATGTGTAAATTCAAGAATTATGTGGATTAAAGTAAAGGTTGGATGCGAGAAGTGGGTCATAATAAGCGTGTATGCACCTGGAGAAGAGAGGAATGCAGAGGAGAGAGAGAGATTTTGGGAGATGTTAAGTGAATGTATAGGAGCCTTTGAACCAAGTGAGAGAGTAATTGTGGTAGGGGACTTGAATGCTAAAGTAGGAGAAACTTTTAGAGAGGGTGTGGTAGGTAAGTTTGGGGTGCCAGGTGTAAATGATAATGGGAGCCCTTTGATTGAACTTTGTATAGAAAGGGGTTTAGTTATAGGTAATACATATTTTAAGAAGAAGAGGATAAATAAGTATACACGATATGATGTAGGGCGAAATGACAGTAGTTTGTTGGATTATGTATTGGTAGATAAAAGACTGTTGAGTAGACTTCAGGATGTACATGTTTATAGAGGGGCCACAGATATATCAGATCACTTTCTAGTTGTAGCTACACTGAGAGTAAAAGGTAGATGGGATACAAGGAGAATAGAAGCATCAGGGAAGAGAGAGGTGAAGGTTTATAAACTAAAAGAGGAGGCAGTTAGGGTAAGATATAAACAGCTATTGGAGGATAGATGGGCTAATGAGAGCATAGGCAATGGGGTCGAAGAGGTATGGGGTAGGTTTAAAAATGTAGTGTTAGAGTGTTCAGCAGAAGTTTGTGGTTACAGGAAAGTGGGTGCAGGAGGGAAGAGGAGCGATTGGTGGAATGATGATGTAAAGAGAGTAGTAAGGGAGAAAAAGTTAGCATATGAGAAGTTTTTACAAAGTAGAAGTGATGCAAGGAGGGAAGAGTATATGGAGAAAAAGAGAGAAGTTAAGAGAGTGGTGAAGCAATGTAAAAAGAGAGCAAATGAGAGAGTGGGTGAGATGTTATCAACAAATTTTGTTGAAAATAAGAAAAAGTTTTGGAGTGAGATTAACAAGTTAAGAAAGCCTAGAGAACAAATGGATTTGTCAGTTAAAAATAGGAGAGGAGAGTTATTAAATGGAGAGTTAGAGGTATTGGGAAGATGGAAGGAATATTTTGAGGAATTGTTAAATGTTGATGAAGATAGGGAAGCTGTGATTTCGTGTATAGGGCAAGGAGGAATAACATCTTGTAGGAGTGAGGAAGAGCCAGTTGTGAGTGTGGGGGAAGTTCGTGAGGCAGTAGGTAAAATGAAAGGGGGTAAGGCAGCCGGGATTGATGGGATAAAGATAGAAATGTTAAAAGCAGGTGGGGATATAGTTTTGGAGTGGTTGGTGCAATTATTTAATAAATGTATGGAAGAGGGTAAGGTACCTAGGGATTGGCAGAGAGCATGCATAGTTCCTTTGTATAAAGGCAAAGGGGATAAAAGAGAGTGCAAAAATTATAGGGGGATAAGTCTGTTGAGTGTACCTGGTAAAGTGTATGGTAGAGTTATAATTGAAAGAATTAAGAGTAAGACGGAGAATAGGATAGCAGATGAACAAGGAGGCTTTAGGAAAGGTAGGGGGTGTGTGGACCAGGTGTTTACAGTGAAACATATAAGTGAACAGTATTTAGATAAGGCTAAAGAGGTCTTTGTGGCATTTATGGATTTGGAAAAGGCGTATGACAGGGTGGATAGGGTGGCAATGTGGCAGATGTTGCAAGTGTATGGTGTAGGAGGTAGGTTACTGAAAGCAGTGAAGAGTTTTTACGAGGATAGTGAGGCTCAAGTTAGAGTATGTAGGAAAGAGGGAAATTTTTTCCCAGTAAAAGTAGGCCTTAGACAAGGATGTGTGATGTCACCGTGGTTGTTTAATATATTTATAGATGGGGTTGTAAGAGAAGTAAATGCGAGGGTCTTGGCAAGAGGCGTGGAGTTAAAAGATAAAGAATCACACACAAAGTGGGAGTTGTCACAGCTGCTCTTTGCTGATGACACTGTGCTCTTGGGAGATTCTGAAGAGAAGTTGCAGAGATTGGTGGATGAATTTGGTAGGGTGTGCAAAAGAAGAAAATTAAAGGTGAATACAGGAAAGAGTAAGGTTATGAGGATAACAAAAAGATTAGGTGATGAAAGATTGAATATCAGATTGGAGGGAGAGAGTATGGAGGAGGTGAACGTATTCAGATATTTGGGAGTGGACGTGTCAGCGGATGGGTCTATGAAAGATGAGGTGAATCATAGAATTGATGAGGGAAAAAGAGTGAGTGGTGCACTTAGGAGTCTGTGGAGACAAAGAACTTTGTCCTTGGAGGCAAAGAGGGGAATGTATGAGAGTATAGTTTTACCAACGCTCTTATATGGGTGTGAAGCGTGGGTGATGAATGTTGCAGCGAGGAGAAGGCTGGAGGCAGTGGAGATGTCATGTCTGAGGGCAATGTGTGGTGTGAATATAATGCAGAGAATTCGTAGTTTGGAAGTTAGGAGGAGGTGCGGGATTACCAAAACTGTTGTCCAGAGGGCTGAGGAAGGGTTGTTGAGGTGGTTTGGACATGTAGAGAGAATGGAGCGAAACAGAATGACTTCAAGAGTGTATCAGTCTGTAGTGGAAGGAAGGCGGGGTAGGGGTCGGCCTAGGAAGGGTTGGAGGGAGGGGGTAAAGGAGGTTTTGTGTGCGAGGGGCTTGGACTTCCAGCAGGCATGCGTGAGCGTGTTTGATAGGAGTGAATGGAGACAAATGGTTTTTAATACTTGACGTGCTGTTGGAGTGTGAGCAAAGTAACATTTATGAAGGGATTCAGGGAAACCGGCAGGCCGGACTTGAGTCCTGGAGATGGGAAGTACAGTGCCTGCACTCTGAAGGAGGGGTGTTAATGTTGCAGTTTAAAAACTGTAGTGTAAAGCACCCTTCTGGCAAGACAGTGATGGAGTGAATGATGGTGAAAGTTTTTCTTTTTCGGGCCACCCTGCCTTGGTGGGAATCGGCCGGTGTGATAATAAAAATAATAAATAAAATAAATTGTCAACATAGTTATTCAAGTGGATTAACCCTTTCAGGGTTGGAACCCTGATTTGAAACTTGCTCTCAGGGTCAGAGAAATTAAAAAAAAAAAAATCCTTTAAGAACTTTTTCCGTAGGTAATAAACCAAAAGTATGAAATTTGATGGAAAACTTGTGGAATTACACTCACAGAGTTAGCAGTCTCGGCAATATTTACAATGGCAATTTCATCCACTCGACCTTATTTTTGGCCAATTCCATTGTTCCAGTCCATTAAACAGAGCTATTTCACTAGCACCCCTCAAGGAAGGTTCCTTGATGTTGGTGAGGGGCTCTTGATTTAGGGAATTGGATCTATGCTCCAGTTCCCCGAATTAAGCCTGAATGCCTTCCACATCCCCCCCAGGCGCTGTATAATCCTCCGGGTTTAGCGCTTCCCCCTTGATTGTAATAATAATAATAATATTTCACTAGCATTCTTTCAAATCTAATGACTTAGTACAAGAAATTGCCTATTTACCTATTTCAACTACCCAATAAAGTTATCAGAAAACTTGTCATATTTGGAACTATGTTGTTCTGATCCTGCTGCCTTATCAAGATTAAGAAGTTTAAAATAATACTTATTACCACTACATATAAATGTTAGGTATTACATAACTAAAGGCAGCTATTACTATGATATTTAGGTAATGGGGAAAACTTTTAGTGGATTATAAACATCGTAGGAAAGGGGAGAGTAGCTCAGATATCTTGGAAGCTGAGCCTTTCACTGGCATAGTTATTACTTCAGAGTGAATGTATTAAAAATAATGAAGGCATACTGTTTTGCTTACTAGTGAATGGTAAACAAAAGCTGGATTTTGCAGTAGTTAGCGTTAATGTGATTATTTAAAGATCGTAGCAACAAATCACTGGTAGGAGTTTTTTTTTTTAATTGGGTGCTCTTAATATATACTCCCCTCAAGGTAGGTTCCTTGATGTTGGTGAGGGGCTCTTGATTTAGGGAATTGGATCTATGCTCCAGTTCCCCGAATTAAGCCTGAATGCCTTCCACATCCCCCCCAGGCGCTGTATAATCCTCCGGGTTTAGCGCTTCCCCCTTGATTGTAATAATAATAATAATATTTCACTAGCATTCTTTCAAATCTAATGACTTAGTACAAGAAATTGCCTATTTACCTATTTCAACTACCCAATAAAGTTATCAGAAAACTTGTCATATTTGGAACTATGTTGTTCTGATCCTGCTGCCTTATCAAGATTAAGAAGTTTAAAATAATACTTATTACCACTACATATAAATGTTAGGTATTACATAACTAAAGGCAGCTATTACTATGATATTTAGGTAATGGGGAAAACTTTTAGTGGATTATAAACATCGTAGGAAAGGGGAGAGTAGCTCAGATATCTTGGAAGCTGAGCCTTTCACTGGCATAGTTATTACTTCAGAGTGAATGTATTAAAAATAATGAAGGCATACTGTTTTGCTTACTAGTGAATGGTAAACAAAAGCTGGATTTTGCAGTAGTTAGCGTTAATGTGATTATTTAAAGATCGTAGCAACAAATCACTGGTAGGAGTTTTTTTTTTTAATTGGGTGCTCTTAATATATACTCCCCTCAAGGTAGGTTCCTTGATGTTGGTGAGGGGCTCTTGATTTAGGGAATTGGATCTATGCTCCAGTTCCCCGAATTAAGCCTGAATGCCTTCCACATCCCCCCCCCCAGGCTCTGTATAATCCTCCGGGTTTAGCGCTTCCCCCTTGATTATAATAATAAATAATAATAATGCTCTTAATATAGGTTGAAAGAATTCTTATGATAGACGAGCTTTACCTTAGTTTTATTCAACAATAATTATAAAGGTAAAGGAAAATAAATTTACTTTTCAAATTGACCACATTACATTCCCAAGAATGTTGCATAGAAAACAAATCAAGAAAAATTATAAATCAATACTGTACAGTGGACCCTCAACCAACGGCATTAATCCGTTCCAGAGGGCTTGCCGTCGGTCGAAATTGCCGCTGGTCGAGTTAATTTTCCCCATAAGAAATAATGGAAATAGAATTAATCCGCTCCTGACACCCCAAAGTCTGAAAAAAAAAAAAATTACATATACATTTCCTTATATGGAAAGGAATGGGACATGCAAAATAAACAATAGTTAAATGTCACTTACCTTTATTGTGGAGTTGTTGATGAGTGATGTGCCAGCAGAAGGGGAAATTCAGAATTGTCTATTGTTTGGAAGGAGAATCCCTTTCCAGAAGGACTTCATGTACCAAGTCCTTTGGTGGTGTTACCTCCCTCCTTGGTTTTTTAATGCCACTAGGACCAGCTTGAGAGTCGCTGGACCCCTGTCGCACAAAATAGCTGTCCAGAGAGCTCCGTTTCTCACGTGCCCTTAGGATTTCCCTAAAATGGGACACAAGTGTGTCATTGTACATGTTGCCAATGCGGCTTGCAACTTCAGTGACAGGATAAAATTCTTCGATAAATGCTTGCACCTTCGTAAACATTGAACACATTTCCCTAATCCTTGATGAAGTCATCTTCCTCCATCTCTCTTCATCCTGCTCTGAAGAACATTCCTGAGGTGTGATCTGTTGCTGTTGCTCCTGAACCTCTGGCAGGTCTGCAGTGGTTAGTTCTTCCTTGTCGTTCTGCACCAACTCTTCCACATCCTCATCACAAACCTCCAACCCCAAGGACTTCCCCAATGACACAATAGCTTCCACTACTGGCACAGCCTCCTGAGGGTTAGCCCCAAACCCTTCAACATCCCTCTGTTCTACACATTCTGGCCACAGTTTCCTCCAAACAGAGTTCAAGGTCTTCTTAGTCACTCCCTCCCAAGCCTTGCCTATAAGGTTTACACAACTGAGGATATTGAAGTGATCTTTCCGAAACTCTCTTAGGGTCAATTCAGTGTCTGAGGTCACTTCAAAGCACTTCTGAAACCCTGCTTTTGTGTAGAGTTTTTTGAAGTTTGAAATGACCTGCTGGTGCATGGGCTGGAGGAGAGTTGTATTAGGAGGCAAAAACTTCACCTTAACGAAACCAAACTCCCCTGCAATTTCCTCTTGCAAGTCGTGAGGATGAGCAGAAGCACCGTCCATTACCAGGAGACAACTGAGTGGCAATTTCTTTTCCTGAAGGTATTTTGTCACAGTTGGGCCAAACACACCATAAAACCAGTCCAAGAAAAATACCCTAGTGACCCATGCCTTACTGTTTGATCTCCACAGCACACACAAATTATCCTTGACGATACTGTTTTCCCTGAACACACTGGGAGTTTCAGAGTGATACACCAATAAAGGCTTCACTTTACAATCACCACTAGCATTACTACACAACATTAATGTCAGTCTGTCTTTCATAGGCTTATGTCCTGGGATTGACTTGTCCTCCTGAGTAATGTAGGTCCTGTTTGGCATTTTCTTCCAAAACAGGCCTGTTTTGTCACAATTAAACACTTGTTCAGGTTTTAGGTTTTCAGTCTCTATGTATTCCTTAAAGTCCTTCACATATTTTTCAGTCACATTTTTGTCTGAACTGGCTGCCTCACTATGCCTTACCACACTGTGTATGCCACTACGAATCTTAAATCTCTCAAACCAGCCTTTGCTGGCTTTAAATTCATCAGCAGCAGCACTATTTTGAGGCATTTTCTTAATGAGATCATTGTACAACTTCCTTGCCTTTTCACAGATTATAGACTGAGAAACACTATCACCTGATAATTGTTTTTCGTTTATCCATACTAATAACAGTCTCTCTACCTCTTCAACTATTTGTGGTCTCCGTTTTGAAAACATACTTGAACCTTTCGCAACAACAGCTTCCTTGATTGCCTGTCTGTTTGCCAAGATAGTACTGATGGTTGAATGTGATTTGTTGTATTGCCTTTCCAACTCAGCCATACGCACTCCACTCTCGTATTTTTCAATGATCTCCTTCTTCATTTCCATCGTAATTCTCACCCTTTTTAACACAGGCTTGGCACTAGAAGCTTTCTTGGGACCCATGGTGGCTTATTTAGCAGTTACAAGCACTAGAAATTGTGGAATAATCCAAAATGTATGGGAGGCACGTGTAGAAACCGACAGCAACAGCTTGTAAACAATGGCACACTGACTCTTGGAGTGGCTGGGCCCACTCAAGCCATGCTCCGGGCACATCGACACGTTCCAGACCAACGTTGTTGGTCAAGTTTTTCGCCGTTGGTTAAGGCATATTTTTCTACAGCAAAAAGCGCCGTTAGACGAAATTGCCATTACTTAATGCCGCCGTTAGTTGAGGGTCGACTGTATTACTTATGCTGATGTTTTTATTACATTTAGTATGTCGCCAGGATTCAAAATTTCAATCCAATATCCATCTGGATCTTGAATAAATGCAATATTTTTCATTTTACCTGGAAAAAAAAAAAAAAACATTAACTCAAAACACTGTTTAAATAAATTTCATAAAAATAACTTTACATAACAATACTAAAAGTATAAGGAGCATATACTGCTGAAACACTATCAGAAGAAGTATTTGTAAATACAATGTAGCAGAGTACGTATATCAATATTCTGGATGATATATCAACACTTGAGCCCCCATAATGCTACCAGAGATTAAGGAGAAAAAAAAAAAAAAAAAAAACGATACAGGAAACCCACTTTAGGAAAAGTTACCTTCCCCAACTCCCTATCAGAGATTAATACACCTAAATTATTCTTGTATTATAAAATAATTTAAAGTTTTCAATAATGCGATGGGCTAGTAACCCCTTCTCCTGTAGACATTTACTAAAAAAAGAGAAGAAAAACTTTATAAAACTGGGATGCTTGAATGTGCGTGGATGTAGTGCGGATGACACGAAACAGATCATTGCTGATGTTATGAATGAAAAGAAGTTGGATGTCCTGGCCCTAAGCGAAACAAAGCTGAAGGGGGTAGGGGAGTTTCGGTGGGGGAAATAAATGGGATTAAATCTGGAGTATCTGAGAGAGTTAGAGCTAAGGAAGGGGTAGCAATAATGTTGAAGGATCAGTTATGGAAGGAGAAAAGAGAATATGAATGTGTAAATTCAAGGATTATGTGGATTAAAGTAAAGGTTGGATGCGAAAAGTGGGTATAGTAAGCGTGTATGCACCTGGAGAAGAGAGGAATGTAGAGGAGAGAGATTTTGGGAGATGTTAAGTGAATGTATAGGGACCTTTGAACCAAGTGAGAGAGTAATTGTGGTAGGGGACCTAAATGCTAAAGTAGGAGAAACTTTTAGAGAGGGTGTGGTAGGTAAGTTTGGGGTGCCAGGTGTAAATGATAATGGGAGCCCTGTGATTGAACTTTGTAAAGAAAGGGGTTTAGTTATAGGTAATACATATTTTAAAAAAAAGAGGATAAATAAGTATACAAGATATGATGTAGGGCAAAATGACAGTAGTTTGTTGGATTATGTATTGGTAGATAAGAGAATGTTGAGTAGACTTCAGGATGTACATGTTTATAGAGGGGCCACAGATATATCAGATCACTTTTTAGTTGTAGCTACACAGAGTAAAAGGTAGATAGGATACAAGGAGAACAGAAGCATCAGGGAAGAGAGGTGAAGGTTTATAAACTAAAAGAGGAGGCAGTTAGGGTAAGATATAAATAGCTATTGGAGGATAGATGGGCTAATGAGAGCATAGGCAATGGGGTCAAAGAGGTATGGGGTAGGTTTAAAAATGTAGTGTGTTCAGCAGAAGTTTGTGGTTACAGGAAAGTGGGTGTGGGAGGGAAGAGGAAAGATTGGTGGAATGATGATGTAAAGAGAGTAGTAAGGGAGAAAAAGTTAGTATAGTTTTTACAAAATAGAAGTGATGCAAGGAGGGAAGAGTATATAGAGAAAAAGAGAGGTTAAGAGTGGTGAAGCAATATAAAAAGAGAGCAAATGAGAGAGTGGGCGAGATGTTATCAACAAATTTTGTTGAAAATAAGAAAAAGTTTTGGAGTGAGATTAACAAGATAAGGAAGCCTAGAGAACAAATGGATTTGTCAGTTAAAAATAGGAGAGGAGAATTATTAAATGGAGAGTTAGAGGCATTGGGAAGATGGAGGGAATATTTTGAGGAATTGTTAAATGTTGATGAAGATAGGGAAGCTGTAATTTTGTGTATAGGGCAAGGAGGAATAACATCTTGTAGGAGTGAGGAAAAGCCAGTTGTGAGTGTGGGGTAAGTTCGTGAGGCAGTAGGTAAAATGAAAGGGGGTAAGGCAGCCAGGATTGATGGAATAAAGATAGAAATGTTAAAAGCAGGTGGGGATATAGTTTTGGAGTGGTTGGTGCAATTATTTAATAAATGTATGGAAGAGGGTAAGGTACCTAGGGATTGGCAGAGAGCATGCATAGTTCCTTTGTATAAAGGCAAAGGGGACAAAAGAGTGCAAAAATTATAGGGGGATAAGTCTGTTGAGTATACCTGGTAAAGTGTATGGTAGAGTTATTATTGAAAGAATTAAGAGTAAGACAGAGAATAGGATAGCAGATGAACAAGGAGGCTTTAGGAAAGGTAGAGGGTGTGTGGACCAGGTGTTTACAGTGAAACATATGTGAACAGTATTTAGATAAGGCTAAATAGGTTTTTGTGGCATTTATGGATTTGGAAAAGGTGTATGACAGGGTGGATAGGGGGCAATATTGCAGATGTTGCAGGTGTATGGTGTAGGAGGTAGGTTACCGAAAGCAGTGAAGAGTTTTTACGAGGATAGTGAGGCTCAAGTTAGAGTATGTAGGAAAGAGGGAGATTATTTCCCAGTAAAAGTAGGATTTAGACAAGGATGTGTGATGTCACCATGGTTGTTTAATATATTTATAGATGGGGTTGTAAGAGAAGTAAATGCGAGGGTCTTGGCAAGAGGCATGGAGTTAAAGAATCACACATAAAGTGGGAGTTGTCACAGTTGCTCTTTGCTGATGACACTGTGCTCTTGGGAGATTCTGAAGGGAAGTTGCAGAGGTTGGTGGATGAATTTGGTAGGGTATGCAAAAGAAGAAAATTAAAAGTGAATACAGGAAAGAGTAAGGTTATGAGGATAACAAAAAGATTAGGTGATGAAAGATTGGATATCAGATTGGAGGGAGAGAGTATGGAGGAGGTGAATGCATTCAGATATTTGGGAGTGGACCTGTCAGTGGATGGGTCTATGATAGATGAGGTGAATCAGAGTTGATGAGGGGAAAAGGGTGAGCAGTGCACTTAGGAGTCTGTGGAGACAAAGAACTTTGTCCTTGGAGGCAAAGAGGGAAATGTATGAGAGTATAGTTTTACCAACGCTCTTATATGGGTGTGAAGCATGGGTGATGAATGTTGCAGTGAGGAGAAGGCTGGAGGCAGTGGAGATGTCATGTCTGAGGGCAATGTGTGGTGTGAATATAATGCAGAGAATTCATAGGTGCGGGATTACCAAAACTGTTGTCCAGAGGGCTGAGGAAGGGTTGTTGAGGTGGTTCGGACATGTAGAGAGAATGGAGCGATACAGAATGACTTCAAGAGTGTATCAGTCTGTAGTGGAAGGAAGGCGGGGTAGGGGTCGGCCTAGGAAAGGTTGGAGGGAGGGGGTAAAGGAGGTTTTGTGTGCGAGGGGCTTGGACTTCCAGCGGGCATGCGTGAGCGTGTTTGATAGGAGTGAATGGAGACAAATGGTTTTTAATACTTGACGTACTGTTGGAGTGTGAGCAAAGTAACACTTATGAAGGGATTCGGGGAAACCGGCAGGCTGGACTCGAGTCCTGGAGATGGGAAGTAGAGTGCCTGCACTCTGAAGGAGGGGTATCAATGTTTCAGTTTAAAAACTGTAGTGTAAAGCACCCTTCAGTCGTCACGTGAGGTCACAGACCCTGAGCTGCTTTGGGGATTAGCGTGGACAGTTACTAAACATGGCTTGCTTCTGCAGTGTTTTAAAAATTGAGGTTGGAGAGTTGAAGGAAGGGGTCTTGCTTCTCCAGGAGGAGATTAGGAGGCTGAAGGTCCACCTCAATGGGTCTGGGAGAGAGTGTGAGGTGGCTGGAGTTGTGGGGAATGAGGCTTCTAGCAGTGAGGTGCAGTCTGTCTCTCGCTGTGAGGAGGCTGTAGGTGGGGAGGTAGCAACGGCTACCAGCAGTGAGGCGCAGTCCAGCACCTGCTGTAAGTGGCGAGTAGTAACCAGTAATGGGAGGAGAACCAGAATAAGGAAAGTTAAGAGTGAAGATCTGAAGGTAGGAAATCGCTTCTCTGTTCTTCAGGATGAATGTACTTCAGTGGCCAATGAAGGTAAGGGTACTACTGCCCCTGCTAACAGAGGTAAACGCATTCTTGTGGTTGGTGACTCTCAGGTAAGATATATTGACCGTGCTTTTTGTAATAGGAATAAGAAGATGAGAGATAGTGTGCGCTTCCCTGGAGCTGGTGTTGGGGACATAGTTAACAGGCTGGATAATATCATGTCAGGTAATGGGAACAAGCCCATTATTTGTCTCAGTGCTGGTGGAAATGATATTGGGAAGGGTAGGAGAGAAGAGCTGCTAGGTAAGTACAGGTCAGCTATAGATTTCATTAAGTCTAAGGGAGGGGTCCCAATCATATGTAGCATCTTGCCTAGAAGGGGAGTAGGAAATGAATGGTTGTCTAGGGCAATTGGTGTAAATTGCTGGCTAGACAGTTACTGCAAGGAACTTGCAATCCCATTCATTGACAACTGGAACAACTTTTATGGCAAGCATGATATGTATGCAAGGGATGGGGTGGTAGCACTTGCAAACTCAATTGAGAAGGCCATTGGTGAAATGCCTATGATTTTAAACTAGTAGAAGATAGAGGTATGGGTGTGTGTGGGAAACAAGCAGGTTGCAACACTAGGGTTGGAAACAGTAAATGTATAAAAGGCATTCAGCATGAAGTTATAAATAAAGACAATAGATCAGGTCAGCAAACAAAGGGGGACAGCAGAGGACAAGCTCCCTTAAGGTTTACTATACTAATAGCAGGAGTGTAAGAAATAAGATAGATGAGCTAAGATTAATTGCAAGTGCAGGAAACAGATATTGCTATAACAGAGACCTGGCTCAATCTGAAAGATAGAGAGATGCCCTCTGAATGTCACATACAAGGCTATAAATTATTCCACACTGACAGGGTCAACAGGAAGGGTGGTGGAGTATATTACATATTATAATCAAAAAGAAGCGCTAAGCCACAAGGACTATACAGCGCTGCAGGGCAGGAAGGAAGCGAGGGCATCAGGTGGCAAAAGGGAGATGGATGAGTAATAGGTTAGGGATAACAGCGGGGCAGTGGATGGTGAAAGGGTAAAGGGCAGCAAGAGACTGAACTAGAAAGGGCTGAGGGGAGTGCGAAAAGTATCATCAGAGTTTGTGGAGTAAATCAGTCATTGTCAAGAAGTCAATGAGAGAGTCAGGATTAAAGGAGGGTCCATCAGCAAGAAGGGAAGGTAAAGAGAGAGTAGTAGAACGAAGACGACGTTGGAGGTAAATTCTGCGTGCTCGTTGATAGAGAGGGCAGTCTAACAGAATGTGGCTAATCGATACTGGAACTTGACACTGCTCACAGAGAGGAACAGGGTGCCTCTCCATGAGATACCCATGAGTAAGACGAGTGTGACCAATGCGAAGGCGGGAGAGAGTGGTCTCCCAACCTCGGCACTGATGACAAGAAGACGGCCAGTAACCTATGCTCGGTTTAATAGAATGAAGTTTGTTACCGAGCAGAGTTGACCAACGTTGTTGCCAATGGGTGCGAAGGTGGGTAGCTATTGCAGCAAAATAGTCCAGAAATGGAACACCTTGATAGGAAATTGGTAGGTCATGTACTGCTGACCGCGCAGCAGTGTCTGCCTGTTCATTGCCCTGTACGTCGACATGACCAGGGACCCAACAAAAAACAATATCTTTATGTTTGGTAGAGATACGGCGTAGCCAAAGTTGGATACGGAGAACTAGGGGATGAGATGTATCAAATTTTCGTATAGCCTGTAGAGCACTAAGGGAGTCTGAGACTACTACAAATGATGACACAGGCATAGATGCGATACGAATAAGTGCTGCAAGAATGGCATACAGTTCAGCAGTAAAAATCCTAGCTGAAGATAGTAAATGTCCCCGCACGACGCTGTCCGGAAACACTGCTGCGAATCCGACGCCGTCTGAAGACTTAGAGCCATCTGTGTACACAGCGGTGGCATGAATGGGAGTGAAAGTGATCAAGAAAAAGAGAGCGGGAAGCCACCGTAGGCAGTTGAGCTTTCGAGCAAGGGAGTGAGAAAGAACAGACCCGAACAGCTGGAACTTCCCAGGGGGGTAGGGAAAAGTGAGATGCTACATTAACATATAAAGGTGGTAACTGAAGGGAAGACAAGAGTGAATGTAGGCGAAGAGAAAAGGGACGGAGCAAACAGGGGCGGCGAACGAATAAAGAATGTCTACTAATATCGGTGACCATTCTATAAATGGAAGGATTGTGTAGATCGTGAGAGCGTACATAGTAGCGAAGGCAATGGGCATCACGGCGATCAGACAAGGATGGAACATTCGCTTCTGCATAGAGGCTCTCAACAGGGGAAGAGCGAAAAGCACCAAGGCACAAACGTAATCCTTGGTGATGGATAGAGTTAAGGCTAGAGAGAGTAGCAGGAGAGGCCGCGGAATAAATTTGGTCACCATAATCGAGTTTCGATAAAACGAGGGCTGAATGTAGGTGAAGCAGAGTTCGACGATCAGCTCCCCAGGAAAGATGAGCAAGGGTTTTAAGAAGGTTTAGCCGGTTGTGACAAGTTGCCTTCAGAGAGGTTATGTGAGGTTTCCAGGATAACCGACGGTCAAAGAGAAGGCCTAGAAACCTGACTATCACGTTCGGGGATACGGGAGCCATAGAGATACAAAGGATGATCGGAGATAACAGAGCGTCTAGTGAAAGTAATTTGGTGAGTTTTGGTACTTGAAAATTTAAACCCATGTGTGGTGGCCCAAGTGGAAACACGGTCGACCGCATGCTGAAGAGAAACTGCAATAAGATGACAGTCAGCGCCTGCACAAGCAATAGCGAAGTCATCAACATAGAGTGATGACCAAATATTGGGTGGAAGAACAGAGGCCAAATCATTTATAGCAAGGAGAAAAAGTGTTGTGCTTAGAACACATCCCTGAGGGACACCTTCAGCTTGGACGAAGTCCGGGGAAAGAACATTATTGACTCGAACACGGAAATGTCTGTCAGTTAAAAAGTTCTTAACCCTTTGAGGGTTTTGGTCGTACTAGTACGTCTTACGCATAGGGGTTTTTGACGTACTAGTACTCATAAATTCTAGCGGCCTCAAATCTAGTGGGAGAAAGCTGGTAGGCCTTCACATGAAAGAATGGGTCTATGTGGTCAGTGTGCACAGTCTAAAAAAAATCCTGCAGCACACAGTGCATAATGAGAAAAAAAAAACTTTGACCATTTTTTTTTAATAAATCGGCGACTTTGCAGTGTATTTTCGTATGGTATTTATTGTTGTATTCTAGTTTTCTTGGTCTCATTTTATAGAATGGAAGACATATTACAGAAATTGAGATGATTTTGACTGGTTTTACAATGAAAGGTGCCTTGAAATTGAGCTCAAAGTATCAGAAATGTTCGATTTTTACCAAACTTCAAAAGTAAACAAATCGTGCCAAGCGTGCAATACACGTCAACTGGCGAGTCTAATATTCTTTCACAAGTGCACCAATAATATTTATACCATTTTTTACACTAATGCAGTAGTCTGCATAACAGTAAATCTTATATTTTTTGTGAAAATAAAAATTCAAAGTGGAAAGCAAAAGAATATAAGAGGGGCCTTGAGACGTGACTAATGACTAGAGGAAATGTCATTTTAGTGCCAGGAATGTCATTCTTGTTTATTCTGGACCCTATTCGGAAATTGGCATCTTTTGAAATTTGTGTGAAATTGGCAAAATTGCTAAATTCTGACCACTGTACTGGATAGTTGAATTTCATAAATGGGTGGTTTCTTGCACTCATTCGATAGAAAAAATGGAGTTCTAGCGAAATATTCATGTTTTTTGTCGACTAGTACAGTGAAATTGGCCGAAAATGGGGCTTAAAGTGGGCAAAATCGCCTATGCGTAAACATCGCCGAGACCGCTAACTTTGCGAGAGCATAATTCCGTAAGTTTTCTATCAAATTTCAAACTTTTGGTGTCTTTATGATCGGGAAAAGATTCTCTATCTTTTCATAAGAGAAAATAATTTTTTTTTTTTTTAAATTTGGCCGACCCTGAGAACGAGTTTCGGAGAGGGCCTGTCGACCCTCAAAGGGTTAAGGAAGGATGGTAGATTGCCTCGGAGGCCTAAGGAATGGGCCTGGGCCAAAATATTATACCTCCAAGTTGTGTCATATGCCTTCTCAAGGTCAAAAAATATGGCAATAACTGAGTGATTATTCGCAAAGGCATTACGAACATACGTATCCAAGCGTAGTAAGGGGTCTATGGTAGAACGACCCTTACGAAAGCCATATTGACTAGCGGAGAGACTGTTGTGTGTCTCTAAATACCACATTAAACGTCGATTTACGAGACGTTCCATCACATTGCAAACTGCACTAGTAAGAGCGATGGGGCGATAGTGGGAGGCATCATGTCCTGTAGTACCCGGTTTGCGGAAAGGGAGAACAATGGCAGATTTCCACAGCTGGGGAAGAACTCCTTGTGCCCAAATAAGATTGAAGAGGTGTAAGAGGACTACAAGGGCTGACCGATGTAAATGTTGTAACATACGAATATGAATGTCGTCAGGCCCAGCTGCAGATGATCGGCAAGCTGAGAGCATTGCCTCCAGTTCTTGAAGTGTAAAAGGCACATTATACTGTTCTTCTCTGAGAGAAGAAAAGTCCAAGGGCACTAACTCTCTGGCAGACTTTGAGGAAAGAAACGAGGGGCATAAATGAAGCCCTCGGGAAATACGGACCAGATGTGTGCCAAGTTCAATGGCAACGTCGAGAGGGTTTGCTACATCAACACCAGCGACCCGTAGAACAGGAGCTGGGTCAGGAGAGTATTTACCACTCAATTTCCTCACTTTTTTCCAGACTGCACTCATAGAAGAAGCAGAGGTGATGGTGGAAACAGTCTCGCCAACAAGTGCGTTTAGGTTCACGGATGACACGGCGAGCGATCGCACGCTTCTGCTTAAAATCAAGAAGTCTCTCAGCGGTTCTATTGTACCGGTACCTGCCCCATGCAGCACGTTTCAAACGTACTGCACGAGCACAAGCGGGAGACCACCAAGGCACGCACTTCTGAGAATGCTTGCCTGAGGTTTGGGGTATAGAATGAGAAGCTGCGGTATAAACTGACGTCGAGAAGATGTGTAGGAGCTCATCAATGGAGGATGAAGAAGGAACCTCACTAAAAGCAGTGAGGTGTGAGTAAAGATCCCAATTTGCCCGATCAAATTGCCAGCGAGGGCTACGGAAAGGTGGTGAATAGGAAGGAGAAGTAAGAATGATCGGAAAATGATCGCTGTCATGTAAGTCTGGTAGAACAGACCAGGTGAAGTCTAGTGCAGTGGAGGAAGAGCAGACTGATAGATCGATGCAAGAGAGAGTATGAGTACGAGGATCAAAATGGGTGGGAATACCCGTATTTAAAACATGGAGGGGGTGAGAGGCGAGAAAAGCCTCCAACTGAATGCCACGTGAGTCACAATGAGAACCCCCCCCAGAGGAAATGGTGGGCATTAAAATCACCAAGTAACAGAAGTGGTGGTGGTAAGGATGAAACAAGAAAGGCAAAGTCTGGGATAGAAAACCTCTTCAAGGGGGGCTCCTTGGCGTGGTGAAGAGGCTCTTGGTCTGAGGAATTAGACCTATCGGTCTTCTTCCTCAGACCGAACCTAATTACCCCCCAATCTCCCCTCCCCTATCCCATCCTCCCCATCCTCCCCTTTTTCCTTTCCTCCTCCTCCTCCCCACTCCTCCCTTTTGCCCTTCCTCTTTTTGTCCTTTGGGATTTCTCCCACAGGCGCGCTAGTTCCTAGGTAGGAGAAAGGACACCGGGGTCCATCCCATTCCGTTGAGGTTTCTTGGCGGTGGCGTAGTTTGCCGTGGAATCTGGATTGCCTAGGGATGTCCCGATCCCTCTCCAGTATCCCGGAGTAGCTTTGGGTGTCTTTTGGGCGACGGGTGTAGCTCTGGAAGCCACCTTTCGGATTCCGGGGGTGGTGGCTGAAGGAGGTATGCTTTGTGGCGGATATCCGGCCGCCCTCTCTTTTGTCCACCGAGGTAGCTCGGCAGATGTGAGGTTGCTATCCCAGATTGCTGGTTTACTGGCATGAAGGGTAGGGTATGGCACGGGTTCCATGCTGCATCTGCGCTACTAGCGGTGTCGAGTCCTCTTGGGCGCGGAGGGAGATTTCTGGCCCTTTCATCCCTCCTAGGAACTATCCCTCCCCGGTCCCCCCTTTTTTTTTCTTTTTTTTATTTTTATTTTCTTTTCTTCTTTCTTTTTTTTTCTTAAAAACAAAAAGAAAGAAGTAACCTAACCATGGCAGCCCTAGTCCATGAACCTGGTACCCCCGGGCCCCTTCTTGATACCGCACCCCGTTCTGACCCCGCCTCGTCTTTGGACCACTCTTCAGACATTCCTCATGCCTCTGTACCTATTGCCGGTGCTGTTTCCTCACCCGCTTCAGGTACTGAGGCCTCGACTGACTCCTTCGATTTATCAGACCTTCGCTCTCCTCTGACTATGCTTCCGGCCTCTCCCTCTACGGTGCGGCAATTTTCAAATCGCCGACCCGTTCCACGTCGGACCAACTCTGGTCCCACGCCTAAACGTCAACGACAATTACCTGCTGATGATACTTCTCCACCTTCACCTTCTCGTTCTTCTCAGAAACGATCGACACGTCCTTCACTACCTTTCCACGCTCAGTTTCAGACTGAACAGTGGACTAAATTCTTCACTTTACGACCAACTTCCTCTACTGCCTATCTTTCTGACCATAGTATTGGCAAGGCACTCCTACGCCATGTTGGTAAAGATATTTCTTTTCATGCTCTTAAGAGCGGTACGCGCATCATTACCGTACAGAATGCTACCCAGGCTCGTGAGCTCTCTCGTCTTACCCATATAGATACTGTTCCTGTCACCCTTGAAAAACATCATTCCCTCAATTCTTGTAGTGGTACCGTTATTCTGCCCCATACCATAGTTCAACAAAATTTCCAGACATGTGGCACCGACATTCTAGAACAGCTGGAACTCCAAGATCTCCCAATCCTCAAGGTAGACACTTACGTTCTTCCTGCCCGTGGGCGGAGACGATACCCTAGCAATGTGGCTCGTTTAACTTTTGACAGCCGAGAACTCCCATCCTCCGTTTATATAGCAGGACATCGGTTACAAGTTCGAAAGGTGATCCCTACACCACAACAGTGTAGAAATTGCTGGCGATTTGGCCATCCAGCGAAATATTGCAGATCTATCGCCGAATGCCCAGTCTGTGGTGCCGATGACCATTCTAATACGTCTTGCAATCGATCTCCCTCTTGCCTTAACTGTCATGAGGCTCACCCTTCGTACTCTCGCCGTTGTCAGGTCTATTTAAACGAGCGGGAAATCCGTTACCTCAAAGAGACAGAAGGTCTCCCTTATGCCATGGCAGTTTCTCATCTCCGCCTCCAAGGGAGACTCCCACGTGTTTCTTATTCCCGTGTTTCAAAACGTCCCCCCACTTCTGGTATCCCATCTTCTACACCCACCTCTGTGGTTACCTCTCCCATAATCACTCCTGTATCTAATCCTTTTGCTGTCCTCGGCTCAGACGTCCCTACTTCAACGCCTCAGTCTAATCTCGCTTCTTCGAGTTCTCTCTTACAAGCCTCAGTATCGACGAGACCTCGTACGACACCTCTTCCCAATCGTCCCTCTACTTCTCAAAAGTCAAAAAAAGGTCCGGTAACACCTCCTACCCATCTTCCACCTCCTCATTTTACCCTCCCTGTCTCTGTCCCTAGTTCTTCCCCTCTCACTGGCTCAGTTACAAGTGCAGAGGTTCACCCTCCTCCTCGTAATGTACCTTCCTCCCCTGTTCCCTCCCAAGTTTCTTCCTCTTCTGCCACCTCCCAGGTTCCTGTCTCTTCTGTCCCCTGCCACGCTTCTCCAGTTCCCTCCACCCTTTCGCCCCCCCCTACCTTGGTACAGTCCAATACAGTTCCAATCTTTACTCATCCTCCCCCTACCATTCCCAATATTGTCTCCCATACGACATCTCTGAATTCCGAAACACTTGAAGCAATCTCTGAATATATTGCAGAGACCAAACCATCAATGGACACTGATCCACCTTCCGCTCTTCCTCTCTCCTCTGCTCCATCTGCGCAACTCCTTTCTTCACAGCGCACCGTTCCTTCGCTGCTTGAACATTTTCCACTGCCTCCGCATGTGGACTTTTCTAACCCTTCTAGTCCGTAGGAACCCTTACCTGCGGATTTCAAGTATCTTTATCATTGCCAATCATGGCCTTTTTACAGTGGAATATACGCGGCCTCAGGGGTAATCGGGGTGAGCTTCAGATGTTACTCTCCCAGTTTGCCCCTGTTGGTGTTTGCTTACAGGAACCAAAATTACACTCTGCTGTTATTTCTCACATCTCAGGCTATAATTTATTGTATTCTTCAGATCCTTTTCCTGATGGGACCTTTAATGAAAGTGCCCTTCTTCTCCGCACTGATATTCCGTACCATCAGCTATTTGTTCATACTTCGCTGCATTACACAGCAGCCCGTATCCACTTACATAGGTGGTATACGCTCTGTTCTTTATATCTCTCTCCTTCTCGGGCATTATCTATTCCGGATTTTGCCTTCCTTGTTTCGTCATTACCGCCACCGATTCTGTTACTTGGTGATTTTAATGCCCACCATTTCCTCTGGGGAGGGTCTCACTGTGATTCCCGTGGAATTCAGTTAGAGGCTTTTCTTGCCACCCACCCCCTCCATGTTTTAAATACAGGTACTCACACCCATTTTGATCCTCGGACTCATACTCTCTCTTGCATCGATCTCTCAGTTTGCTCTTCCTCCGCCGCATTAGACTTTACTTGGTCTGTTCTCCCGGACTTACATGACAGTGATCATTTCCCAATCATTCTTACTTCCCCTTCATATTCGCCACCTCTTCGCACCCCACGCTGGCAATTTAATCGGGCAAATTGGAACCTTTACTCACACCTGACTGTTTTTAAAGAGGTTCCTTCTTCGTCCTCCATCGATGAGCTTTTACACCTCTTCTCGTCCTCCGTTTTCACCGCAGCTTCTCATTCTATACCCCAAACTTCGGGCAGGCATTCTCAGAAATGCGTGCCTTGGTGGTCTCCTGCTTGTGCTCGTGCAGTACGTTTGAAACGCGCTGCATGGGGCAGGTACCGGTACAATAGAACCACAGAGCGACTCCTTGATTTTAAACAGAAGCGTGCGATCGCTCGCCGTGTCATCCGTGACGCTAAACGCACTTGCTGGCGAGATTATGTCTCCACCATCACCTCTGCTTCCTCTATGAGTGCAGTCTGGAAAAAAGTACGAAAACTGAGTGGTAAATATTCTCCTGACCCGGCTCCTGTTCTGCGGGTTGCCGGTGTTGATATAGCAAACCCACTAGATGTTGCCAATGAAATTGGCAATCATCTGGTCCGTATTTCTCAGGGACTCCATCTATGCCCCTCATTTCTTTCCTCAAAGTCTGCCAGAGAGTTAGCACCCTTGGACTTTTCTTCTCTCAGAGAAGAACAGTATAATGTGCCTTTTACACTTCAAGAACTGGAGGCAACACTCTCAGCTTGTCGATCATCGGCAGCTGGGCCCGACGACATTCATATTCGTATGCTACAACATTTACATCAGTCAGCCCTTGCAGTCCTATTACACCTTTACAATCTTATTTGGTCACAAGGAGTTCTTCCACAGCTGTGGAAATCCGCCATTGTTCTCCCTTTCCGCAAACCAGGCACTACGGGACATGAAACCTCCCACTATCGTCCCATTGCTCTTACCAGTGCAGTTTGCAAAGTAATGGAACGTCTAGTAAATAGACGTTTAGTGTGGTATTTAGAGACACACAACAGTCTCTCCACTCGTCAATATGGCTTTCGTAAGGGACGTTCTACCATAGACCCCTTACTGCGCTTGGATACGTATGTTCGTAATGCCTTTGCGAATAACCACTCAGTTATTGCCATATTTTTTGACCTTGAGAAGGCATATGACACAACTTGGAGGTATAATATTTTAGCCCAAGCCCACTCCTTAGGCCTTCGAGGCAATCTACCATCCTTCCTTAAGAACTTTTTAACTGACAGGCATTTCCGTGTTCGGGTTAATAATGTGCTCTCCCCGGACTTTGTCCAAGCTGAAGGTGTCCCCCAGGGATGTGTTCTGAGCACAACACTTTTTCTCCTTGCTATTAATGATTTGGCCTCTAGTCTTCCATCAAATATTTGGTCATCACTCTATGTTGATGACTTTGCTATTGCCTGTGCAGGCGCTGACTGTCACCTCCTTACAGTTTCTCTCCAGCATGCAGTCGACCGTGTTTCCAATTGGGCCACCACACATGGGTTTAAATTTTCCAGCACTAAAACCCACCAAATCACTTTCACTAGACGCTCTGTCATCTCTGATCATCCTTTGTACCTCTATGGCTCACGTATCCCTGAACGTGATACAGTCAAGTTTCTGGGCCTCCTCTTTGATCGTAGGTTATCCTGGAAACCTCACATTACCTCTCTGAAGGCAACTTGTCACAGCCGGCTGAACCTTCTTAAAACCCTTGCTCATCTTTCGTGGGGAGCTGATCGTCGAACCCTCCTTCACCTACATTCCACCCTTATTTTATCGAAACTTGATTATGGTGACCAGATCTATTCAGCGGCATCTCCTGCTACTCTCTCTAGCCTTAACCCCATTCATCACCAAGGATTACGTTTATGCCTTGGTGCTTTTCGCTCTTCCCCTGTTGAGAGCCTCTATGCAGAAGCGAACGTTCCATCCTTATCCGATCGCCGTGATGCCCATTGCCTGCGCTACTATGTACGCTCTCATGATCTCTGCAATCCTTCCATTTATAGAATGGTCACTGATATTAGTAGGCATTCTTTATTTGTTCGCCGCCCGTTTACTCCATCCCTTCTCTCTCTGCCTTCATTCGCTCTTGTCTTCTCTTCAACTACCACCTTTCTATGTACATGTAGCATCTCACTTTTCCCTACCCCCCTGGGAAGTTCCAGCTGTTCGAGTCTGTTCTTTCTCCCTCCCTTGCTCGAAAGCCCAACTGTCTACGGTCGCTTCCCGCTCTCTTTTTCTTGACCACTTTCACTCTCATTCTCATGCCATTGCTGTGTACACAGATGGCTCTAAGTCTTCTGACGGCGTAGGATTCGCAGCAGTGTTTCCGGACAGCGTCGTACAAGGGCATTTACTATCTTCAGCTAGTATTTTTACTGCTGAATTATATGCCATCCTTACAGCACTTATCCGTATTGCATCTATGCCTGTGTCATCATTTGTGGTTGTCTCAGACTCCCTTAGTGCTTTACAGGCTATACAAAAATTTGATACACCTCACCCCTTAGTCCTCCGTATCCAACTTTGGCTACGCCGCATCTTTACTAAGCATAAAGATATTGTTTTTTGTTGGGTCCCTGGTCATGTTGACGTACAGGGCAATGAACAGGCAGACACTGCTGCGCGGTCAGCAGTACATGACCTACCAGTTTCTTACAGAGGTATTCCATGTACGGACTATTTTGCTGTAATATCTTCCCACCTTCACACCCGTTGGCAACAACGTTGGTCTACTATGCTCGGCAACAAACTTCAGTCTATTAAACCGAGTATAGGTTACTGGCCGTCTTCTTATCACCAGTGTCGAGGTTGGGAGACTACTCTCTCCCGTCTTCGCATTGGCCATACTCGTCTTACTCATGGATATCTCATGGAGAGGCGTCTTGCTCCTCTCTGTGAGAATTGCCAAGCTCCATTATCAGTCAGCCACATTCTGTTGGACTGCCCACTTTATCAACGAGCACGCAGAATTTACCTCTGTCGTCGTCTTCGCCCCGCTGCTCTCTCTTTACCTTCCCTTCTCGCTGATGGACCCACCTTTCATCCGGACTCTCTTATTGACTTTTTGACAACGACTGACTTACTTCACAAATTCTGATACTTTCAGCCCTTTCTACTTGTATCTCTTGCTACCCTCTACCCCCGTACTATCCCCTGCCCCGCTGTTTTCTGTAACCTGCTGATCATCCCCCCTCCCTCCTGCCATCCAATTCCCTTGCTTCCTTCCCTACCCTGCAGCGCTGTATAGCCCTTGTGGCTTAGCGCTTCTTTTTGATTATAATAATAATAATGGGATAGAAAATGCTCGAGAAGGAGAGAGATATAAAGAACATATTGTAACCCACTTATTCAAGTGGATACGGGCTGCAGTGTAATGCAGCGAGGTATGGACAAATAGTTGACAGTACGGAATATCATTGCGTAGAAGAAGGGCACTTTCATTAAAGGTCCCATCCGAGAAAGGATCCGAAGAATACAATAAATTATAGCCTGAGATAGGTTGGAAAACAGCCGAGTGTAATTTTGGTTCTTGTAAGCAAGCACCAACAGGGGAAAACCTGGAAAGCAACATCTGGAGCTCACCCCGATTACCCCTGAGGCCGCGGATATTCCACTGTAAATAGGCCATGATTGGCGATGAAGAAAATATCAGGAATCTGTAGATAAAGGCACCTACGGACTAGAGGGGTTAGAAAAGTCAACGTGTGGTGGCATTGGAAGATGTTCAAGTAGCGAAGGAACGGAGCGTTGCGAAGAATGGGGTTGTGAAGATGGAGGAGAGGGAAGAGAAGGAACAGGAAGTGAATCAGTGTCCATTGAAGGTTTAGTCTCTGCAATATATTCTGAAATGGCTTCAAGTGTTTCTGAATTCAAAGATGTATGGGAGACCATATTGGAGATAGGAGGAGGAGGGTAAGTAAAGATTGGGACAGTAATGGACTGTACCAAAGTAGAGGGGGAGGGAAAAGTGTAAGGGACTGGAGATGAAGTGTGGGGGGACACAGAAGAGGCAGAAACCTGGGAGGTGGCAGAAGAGGGAGAAACTTGGGAGGGGACGGGGGTGGAAGGCATAGTACGAGGAGGAGGGTGAATCTCCACACTTGTAATAGAGCCAGAAAGAGGGGAAGAACTAGGTACAGAGACTGGAAAGGTAAAGTGTGGAGGTGGAAGAAGGGAAGGAAAGGGCAAAGAAGATTTGAGCAATGTGGATTTTTTGGACTTCTGAGAAGTAGAGGGGCGATTGGTATTAGGTGTCGTACGAGGTCTTGTCGATACTGGGGCTTGTGAGGAAGGACGCGAAGATGTGAGAACAGACTGAGTTGTAGTCGGGACGTCAGAGCCAAGGACAGCAAAAGGATTAGATGCCGTAGTGGCTATGGGAGGGGTAACAACAGAGGAGGCTGCAAAAGATGGGACCCCAGAAGTGGGGGGATGTTTGGAAACACGAGAATAAGAAACACGGGGTAGTCTCCCTTGGAGGCGGAGATGAGTAACTGCCATAGCATAAGGGAGACCTTCTGCCTCTTTGAGGCAACGGATTTCACGTTCATTTAAGTAGACCTGGCAACGGCGGGAGTACGAAGGGTGAGCTTCATTACAATTAAGGCAAGAGGGAGGTTGACTGCAAGATGTATTAGAATGGTCGTCGGCACCACAGACTGGGCATTCGGCCATAGATCTGCAATATTTCGCTGGGTGACCAAAACGCCAGCAATTTCTACATTGTTGCGGTGTAGGTATCACCTTTCGAACTTGTAACCGATGTCCCGCGACATATACAGAGGACGGGAGTTCTCGGCTGTCAAAAGTTAAACGAGCCACATTGCAAGGGTAACGTCTCCGCCCCCGGGCAGGAAGGACATAAGTGTCTACTTTGAGGATTGGGAGATCCTGGAGTTCCAGCTGTTCAAAAATGTCATTGCCACATGACTGGAAATTCTGTTGGACTATGGTATGGGGCAGAATGACAGTACCACTACAAGAATTGAGAGAAAGATGTTTTTCAATAGTGATAGGAGTAGTATCGATATTCGAAAGGAGAGAAAGATCATGAGCTTGGGTAGCATTCTGGACAGTGACGATGCGCGTACCGCTCTTGAGAGCGTGAAATGAAATATCTCTGCCAACATGACGCAGGAGTGCTTTGCCAATACTATGGTCAGAAAGGTAGGCAGAAGAAGAAGTTGGTCTTAAAGTAAAGAATTTAGTCCATTGTGTGGTCCGAAACTGAGCGTGGAGAGGGAGTGCTTGACGTGTCGGTCTTTTCCGAGTAGAATGGGAAGGTAACGAAGGAGCATCATCAGGAGATTAACGTTGGCGTTTAGGAGTAGGACCGGAGTTGGTCCGGCATGAAATGGGCAGGCGATTCGAAAATTGCCGTACCATAGAGGGAGAAGCCGGAAGCATAGTCAAAGGAGAGCGGAGTTCAGACAAATCGAAGGAGTCAGTCGAAGCCCCGGTACCTGAAGCGGGTGAGGAAACAGCACCAGCAAGAGGTACAGGGGCATCAGGAGTGTCCGAAGAGTGGTCTAAACACAAGGCAGGGTCAGAATGGGGTGCGGTATCAAGAAGGGGCCCGGGGGTAGTGGTTTCATGGACTAGGGCTGCCATGGTTAGGTTACTCCTTTGCTTTTTGTTTTTAAGAAAAAAAAAAAGAAAGAAGAAAAGAAAATAAAAATAAAAAAAAGAATAAAAAAAAGGGGGGAGCGGGGAGGAATAGTTCCCAGGAGGAATGAAAGGGCCGGAAATCTCCCTCCGCGCCCAAGAGGACTCGACACCGCTAGTAGCGCAGATGCAGCATGGAACCCGTGCCATACCCTACCCTTCATGCCAGTAAACCAGCAATCCGGGATAGCAACCTCACATCTGCCGAGCTACCTCGGTGGACAAAAGAGAGGGCGGCCGGATATCCGCCACAAAGCATACCTCCTTCAGCCACCACCCCCGGAATCCGAAAGGTGGCTTCCAGAGATACACCTGTCGCCCAAAAGACACCCAAAGCTACTCCGGGATACAGGAGAGGGATCGGGACATCCCCAGGCAATCCAGATTCCACGGCAAACTATGCCACCGCCAAGAACCTCAACGGAATGGGATGGGCCCCGGTGTCCTTTCCCCTACCTAGGAACTAGCGCGCCTGTGGGAGAAATCACGAAGGCCAAAAAGAGGAAGGGCAAAAGGGAGGGGTGAGGAGGAGGAGGAGGAATGGAAAAAGGGGAGGATGGGATAGGGGAGGGGAGAATGGGGGGTAATTAGGTTCGGTCTGAGGAAGAAGACCGACAGGGCTAATTCCTCAGACCAAGAGCCTCTTCACCACGCCAAGGAGCCCCCCTTGAAGAGGGGGTGGTGGAGTAGCGATGTATGTTAGAGACAATTTAAATTGTTGTGTTAGACAAGATATAAAAGTAGAAGCGTTAGCCACTGAATCTGTTTGGTTACAGCTTCTCGAGGGCCGAGAAAAACTAATTTTGGGTGTGATTTACAGGGCCCCAAGCTGTATAGTCCTTGTGGCTTAGCGCTTCTTTTTGATTATAATAATAATAATACAGGGCCCCAAATCTTGATAGGGAGTGCAGTAAACTTCTATGGGACAAAATTCGTAAGGCATCTACATACGAAAATGTTGTGGTAATGGGAGATTTCAACTATAGACAGATTGACTGGAGAAATTTGACAGGAAATTTAGAGTCGGGTGACTTTCTTGATACGATCCAGGATTTTTTTTTAAAACAGTTTGCGACAGAGCCAACTAGGGGAAATAACCTCCTTGACTTGGTTCTTGCCAGTAGGGAAACACTAATTAATAATCTTGAGGTTAATGATGAGCTTGGGGAAAGTGATCACAAATCTCTCAGTTTTAATGTATCATGGAATTCCCCTAATAATGGCAATCAAGTCTCCGTCCCTGACTTTCGCTTGGCTGATTTCATAGGACTGAAAAATTACTTAGGTGGGCTGAACTGGAATGACCTAAGGGTCAGGTAGGTGGTGATGGTTGCCGATATGATGCTTTCCAGGGCATAGTTCTAGCTGCTCAGTCAAATTATGTTCCAAATAGGGAAATCAGATCAAACAAAAATGATCCTAAATGGATGAACAATAGATTAAAATATCTGATTGGTCAAAAGAGAGGCATATATAGGCAAATCAAAAGAGGAGAGGGGCAATTAAGAAATCGATATATTCAGTTAAAGAGAGAAATAAAAAAGGGAATTAGAAAAGCAACAAGAGATTATGAGGTTAAAGTTGCAAGAGAATCGAAGACTAACCCAAAAGGATTCTTTCAGGTATACAGAAGTAAGATCAGGGACAAGATAGGCCCACTCAAAAGTTCCTCGGGTCAGCTCACTGACAGTGATAAGGAAATGTGTAGAATTTTTAACACATACTTCCTCTCAGTTTTTACACAGGAGGATACCAGCGATATTCCGGAAATGATGAATTATGTAGAACAGGACGATAATAAACCGCACGATTAGGGTCACAAGTGACATGGTCCTTAGGCAAATAGATAAATTAAAACCTAACAAATCCCCAGGCCCTGATGAACTGTATGCAAGGGTTCTAAAGGAATGTAAAGAGGAGCTTAGCAAACCTTTGGCTAATCTTTTCAACATATCACTACAAACTGGCATGGTGCCAGATAAGTGGAAAATGGCAAATGTGATACCTATTTTCAAAGCAGGTGACAGGTCCTTAGCTTCGAACTATAGACCAATAAGCCTAACCTCCATAGTGGGAAAATTTATGGAATCAATAATTGCCGAGGCAGTTCGTAGCCACCTTGAAAAGCATAAATTAATCAACGAATCTCAGCATGGTTTTACAAAGGGGCGTTCCTGCCTTACGAATTTATTAACTTTTTTCACTAAGGTATTTGAGGAGGTAGATCATGGTAATGAATATGATATTGTGTATATGGACTTCAGTAAGGCTTTTGACAGGGTCCCACATCAGAGACTATTGAGGAAAATTAAGGCACATGGAATAGGAGGAGAAATTTTTTCCTGGATAGAGGCATGGTTGACAAATAGGCAGCAGAGTTTGCATAAATGGGGAGAAATCAGAGTGGGGAAGCGTCATGAGCGGTGTTCCACAGGGGTCAGTGTTGGGCCCCCTGCTGTTCACAATCTACATAAACGACATAGACGAGGGCATAAAGAGCGACATCGGCAAGTTTGCCGATGACACCAAAATAGGCCGTCGAATTCATTCTGACGAGGACATTAGAGCACTCCAGGAAGATTTGAATAGACTGATGCAGTGGTCGGAGAAGTGGCAGATGCAGTTTAATATAGACAAATGCAAAGTTCTAAATGTTGGACAGGACAATAACCATGCCACATATAAACTAAATAATGTAGATCTTAATATTACGGATTGCGAAAAAGATTTAGGAGTTCTGGTTAGCAGTAATCTGAAACCAAGACAACAGTGCATAAGTGTTCGCAATAAAGCTAATAAAATCCTTGGCTTCATATCAAGAAGCATAAATAATAGGAGTCCTCAGGTTGTTCAACTCTATACATCCTTGGTTAGGCCTCATTTAGATTATGCTGCACAATTTTGGTCACCGTATTACAGAATGGATATAAATGCTCTGGAAAATGTACAAAGGAGGATGACAAAGTTGATCCCATGTATCAGAAACCTTCCCTATGAGGATAGACTAAGGGCCCTGAATCTGCACTCTCTAGAAAGACGTAGAATTAGGGGGGATATGATTGAGGTGTATAAATGGAAGACAGGAATAAATAAAGGGGATGTAAATAGTGTGCTGAAAATATCTAGCCTAAACAGGACTCGCAGCAATGGTTTCAAGTTGGAAAAATTCAGATTCAGGAAGGATATAGGAAAGTACTGGTTTGGTAATAGAGTTGTGGATGAGTGGAACAAACTCCCAAGTACAGTTATAGAGGCCAGAACGTTGTGTAGTTTTAAAAATAGGTTGGATAAATACATGAGTGGATGTGGGTGGGTGTGAGTTGGACCTGATAGCCTGTGCTACCAGGTCGGTTGCCGTGTTCCTCCCTTAAGTCAATGTGACCTGACCTGACTAGGTTGGGTGCATTGGCTTAAGCCGGTAGGAGACTTGGACCTGCCTCGCATGGGCCAGTAGGCCTTCTGCAGTGTTCCTATGTTCTTCTGGCAAGACAGTGATAGAGTGAATGATGGTGAAAGTTTTTCTTTTTCGGGCCACCCTGCCTTGGTGGGAATCGGCCAGTGTGCTAATAAAAAATAAATAAATAAATATATTACATGTACTAACTTATAAAAAGTATAGTACATACTCACCTACTTAAGATATATATATTGTTTTTTGCTTACACTAAATAAAAAATTTAGAATTCTGGGCTACTGTTCAATCAAAAATAAATTATTTAACTACCTGAATTTATGTAGTTTTTTTTTTTTTTTTTTTTTTTTTTTTTAGAAAAATTAAAAACTTAACCCTTTCAGGGTCCAAGAATTTTCAAAAAATAATTATTTTTTATGAAATGGTAGAGAATCTTTTTCTGAAGGCAATAAAACAAAAAGTACGAAATTTGATGGAAAATTGACGAAATTATGCTCTCGCGAATTTTGATGTGTCAGCAATATTTATGCATCGGTGATTTTGCCGACTTTGACTCCCATTTTAGGCCAATTACATTATTCCAGTTGACCAAATTCTTAGCTATTTCACTAGTATTACTTCTATTCTATCGAGTGAGCACATGAAATTGCGAAGTCAAATGCTTCAACTACAAAATAACTTGATTGGAAATTGGTAATTTGGCCAATTTAACACAAAGTTCAAAATATTTAAAATTTCAAAATCAGGTTCAGAATAAACAATGCAGGCATTCCTGGCACTAAACTAACATTTCCTCTGTTCATTAGTTATGTTTTCTGGCTTTACAAATTAATTCCATTTTGATTTTTTATTCACAATGAATTCTTATTCAAACCAAAAAATAGAAGATTTACTGTTATGCAATATTGTAATAATTGTATAAATAATATCACCACACTTGTGAACGTACATTAGACCCACCAGCTGGCGTTTATTAGACGTGTGAGGGCATTTGTTTACTCTTGAACATTTCTGCTACTTTGAGCTCAGTTTCAAGCCATTTCCAGTACTAAAACCAATCAAAATCATCTCTATTTCTGTAATATATCTTCCATTCTATCAAATGAGACCAAGAAATTGCAAGCGCAACTATAAAAAAAACATACGAAAAAGCTGCAAATTTGCTGTTTTAATCGAAACGGTCTGGTTTTTTCTCATTATGCACTGTGTGCTGCAGGATTTGTTTTATGTGGTGCACACATACTAGATAGATGTATTCTCTCATATCTAGGCCCAAATTTACCACTCACAGCTTATCAGTGAGCTGAGCTCATGGCATAGATCTACAGTTTGGACCCTCAACTCAGTCATAGAACTACGGCATGGACCCTGAAAGGGTTAAATTTGCATTATTTGCAGAATCAAGATTTATAAGGAGCATAACCCTGGTTAATTGTGGGTATTTGAATGTATGGCCATTTTTCTTCCTAAATCCTAAATATAATTGTCTTCCTATTATGGTGAAATTCTAATGGCTGATTTTGAGTTTTTACACTTCTACAGACTGTCCTGTAGCCAGATTTCCTCGATGTCTGCCTCATTAGGCATAATACTGCTACCCACAGCTTGCTAACTTGCAGAGTTATCACATTCTGACTACTCTCTACCTCACACAGAACTAGTTTAGTTTCATAAAAGACTTATCTTTGTACTGGGTATATTTCTTACAGTAGAATTATTTAGTAAGACAGTTACCTGCCTCATAATCCACATGCAATATGAAGTGTATAATACTGTACAGTAAAAAAAAATGTTAGGTTCCAAAAATCTCAAACTCCCTAAACAAAAATCATGCAATTTCAAGTAATGTGTAAGCTGCCTTTCATCTAAAAGTTTGGGTAGGTAGGTAGCATGAAATAATTATTATAATCAAAGAAAGTGCTAAACTGACAAGGGTCATGCAGCACTGTGGGGCAGTAAATAGCCGGGGTTATAAACAGCTAGGTGGAGAGGGGAGAAAAGGGCTGGAAGGAACGCTAAGGGCTATGTGTTAAAGTTTGTACAGTAAAGCAGTTGCTGACAAAAAGTCAAAGATTACAAGTCAAAGGCAGGGCCGTCTGCAAGAAGGTAAGATAAAGTAAGAGCGGTAGGGCGTCGTCATCGTTGGAGGTAAATCCTTTGAGCTCACTGGTAAATTGGGCAATTCACAAGAAAGTGAAGAACTGAAATAGGGACCTGACAAACCTCACAGAGGAATAGGGTGTTGTTCCACGAGATACCCATGGGCGAGTATGGCTGATGCGGAGATGGAAGAGCACAGTTTCCCCGAGTATGGCAATGGCGGTAAGAAGATAATAGAGTGCAATCTGTTATGGTGGGGTATCGTGAAAGATTAAGCCCCAGTAGAACTGGGTACTTGGTGCATGCGAGATCACTGGTGATCAAGCAATCTGTCCCTGCGAGTTTGCCAGATAATGGTCACTCTCCACCTGCAAGCTCACCTGTGGCTAGGTACTTTATACACCAGTGGGCTCACTGGTGACTGGGCACTTGGTACAAATTAAAAATGCTGCACTATTATTATTTTTGTCTCTATTGGTTGACACACAGTACCCTTAAGTTCCACATTTATTCTAAATGTACAGTATGAATATTTAAAGAATCCATATAACTCTGCCATGTTGGAATAATAATACTCTATAATCAAATTAAGCACTAACTCTGAAAGGGTCACACAGCACTGCACGGAGGCTGTACTAAAGGAGGAATATACGGAGGTTAGGAGGGAGTGAGGGGCAGGAATGTGCAAGGGTTAGCGGGGGTAGGAGAGAGTGCGAAAGATAAAATGCAAATACCATGTTGGAAAAGTATACTCAATAATCTGCATATATTCAGGCATCTTCAATATCTTATTAAACTGTAGACATATATACATGTATATTGATTATTAGGCCAGTAATGACAGTCACTAGCAGTACACACAAAATCCTATGCATATTTACATTCAATCTAAATGTATGAATGGTCAAATATAGTATTATATTCTTGGAAAGCAATTAATGTTCAAGGATTTTACTCCTACAATATCATATGTATACATAACTTGTTATTTTCTTCTGTAATTATGTTATTTTTATTTTTTGTTAACACACTGGTCGCTTCCCACCAAGGTAGGGTGGCTCGAAAAAGAAAAACTAACACTATCATTTACTCCATCACTGTCTTGCCAGAGGAATGCTTACACTACAATTATAAAACCAGCAGGCTGGACTCAAGTCCGGCCTGCTGGTTTCCCTGAATCCCTTCATAAACATTACCCTGCTCACATTCCAACAGCTCCTCAGGATGTTGAGAAAATTTATTTATACCAGCTCTGCTTAATCTTTTTATCAGTTTCATTCAAGTTAGGATTATTTAATAAAGGTCTTGTAAAATAAAGTAATTCTCTTGGGTACCATTATTAATAGTAAATGATAAGAGATTTTTTTTTTTTCCAACAAGTCAGCCGATTCCCACCTAGGCAGGGTGACCCAAAATGAAAATACTTTCATCATCATTCAACACTTTCACCTCATTCATTCATAATCACTTTTTGCAGAAGCACCCAAATACAATAGTTTAGAAGCATAAAGATACTATATAAAAAGTGACCTGAAATAATATAATAAACTAAACCATATAGAATATATCAGGGCCCCAATTATATATACACCATCCCATTACACATCCCTCCAAACTGCCAATATCCCAAACCCCTCCTTTAAAGTACAGGCATTGTACTTCCCATTTCCAGAACTAAAGTCTGGTATATAAAAAGAACCGGTTTCCCTGAATCCCTTCACTAAATATTACCCTGCTCACACTCCAACAGCTCGTCAGGTCCCAAAAACCATTCATCTCCATTCATTCCTATCTAACATGCTTGCTGAAGTCCAAGCCCCTCGCCCACAAAACCTCCTTTACCCCCTCCCTCCAACCTTTTCAAGGAAGACTCCTACCCCACCTTCCTTTCCCTACAGATTTACACGCTCTCCATGTCATTCTACTTTGATCCATTCTAAATGACCAAACCACCTCAAAAACCCCTCTGACTAATACTTTTAACTCCACACCTTCTCCTAATTTTCACACTTTGAATTCTCTGCATAATATTTACACCACACATTGCCCTTGGACAGGACATCTCCACTGACTCGAACTGCCTCCTTGCTGCAGCATTTACAACCCGAGCTTCACACCCATATAAGTGTGTTGGTACCACTATATTTTCGTATATCCCTTTCTTTGCCTCCATTGATAACTTTTTTTTTTGTCTCCATGTATACCTCAACACACCATTCACCTTTTTCTTTTCCCCCCTCATCAATTCTAGGGTTAACCTTATCCTTCATAAACCCATCCACTGACATCAGCTCCCAAATATCTGAAAACATTCACTTCTTCCATACTCCTTCTCTCCAATGTGATATCCAATTTTTCTTTATCTAAATCATTTGATACTCTCATCACCTTACTCTTATCTATGTTCACTTTCAACTTTCTGCCTTTACACACCCTTCCAAACTCTTCCACTAACCTTTGCAACTTTTCTTTAGAATCACCCATAAGCACAGTATCATCAGCAAAAAGTAACTGTCAACTCCCATTTTGTATTTCATTCCCCAAATATTCACCAGACCACTTACGGTTAGTCGTGAATGTTAGAAAGCGGCCAGCTGACTGAGTAGAAAGCTGGTTGGGTATAAAGTGTATTGTAATGCCTAAATAGCATCACAGACCTCGCCAGGCATGCTCAGCTTGAAGTTTTCACTTCTTCATAGCACTAAAGCAAATTTATGAAAGAAAACATTTCAGGTTTCCATTACTAAATCTTCTTGTGAAAAATATGTTCAGTGAAGAAACGTTTAGTGAACATTTACTACAGTCAGCTCTTATAAAGCTCCTTCATATAGAGCAATTTTTTTGCAAGTGCAACTGAAAGAGTTCAGTGAAAATTTAATAGCACTTTCTATGAGGATTTTTCTATCTACTTTTCAATTTTGAGTGTACTTCTCAACTGTATTTAGGGAAAAATTGAATCATACAGTGGCTGCTCTTAACTATAACTATAAAGCCATTAACCAGATGCCATGAATGATTACATGGCCTCAAAAATTACTGATAAAAAGACAGCCACATCTGAACATCTGTTAGCCCTATGATATTGGGTTAATATTTTTTGTTTGCTACTTTCCAAGAATACATCACAGTTTATTTTTGCACCATTCATCGACATATTTGCTCCAATAACAATCAAGAAAATATTTTAAAATCTCCAAAACTCACAACTTAAAAATCCACTTTTTTTTTTTACTTTACTGTACCAAACAAATAAGAACCCATCACAACTGCACCAAATGATGAAATATCAAAGACAAGTGAATATGATAAATAATAATTAGAAAAAAAAAAGTGGGATGGTGAAAATTAGTGGTGGGGGTGAAGGGTTACAATTACTTTACCAAATTAGGTGGTGTAGCTGACAAGTTAATCCTCACTCCACTAAATACATTACTGACCCCACATGCATAAATCACAAATATAGTTCTACAGACAATACTGTCCCTGGATTCAGTAGAAGGTTGCAGAGTCATGGCTCTTAGATATTAGCATCTCTTACTTCATTACCCCAAGTTAGTGTAGTGTGCAGATTAGGAACCTGGTCTTCAAGTTATTTCTACATATGATACAGAATGAGACATCTCATCTACACTATATTAATTTGAATATTTTTTCAATTCTATGTGATAAGCACATAATTCCTGTGTATTTTCCAGTTTGGTTATCTTACCATCCTCAAGATGACAGAACAGCATTCTAAATGACAGCAAAGTATTTTGAAGAGTAATTAATATTCCACAAATAGCATGACATCTCATTATGAAAGTTCTCATAATCAACTACATTTCCTGGCCTTGTCTACATATGCATTGTTATGCTCTCTAAACATTAGTTGTTGTTCTTCTTTCAACGTACCAGCCGTATCCCACCGAGGTAGGGTGGCCCAAAAGGAAAAATGAAAGTTTCTCCTTTCAAATTTAGTAATATATACAGAAGGGGTTACTAGTCCCTTGCTCCCTAAACATTAGTTATCAGATATTAATATTCTTAAAATATCTGTTCTCACCATTTTATGAAAATCTGACTGTTTTAGATCATGTACATATGGTACAGTATTGGTTTGAGTTCCATATTTTCCATATTGAAGCAGGTGTAATTTGTCATTGTTGAGCTTTTTTTTTTTCCCTGTTGCCCAGTGGAATACTTGAGTGACAATTGATTGTAATTTTTTTTTTTGTCATCTACCCAGGCAGCTTTTCTGCTGGATCATCATTCACAGAATGTAACAAAATATAATTGATATTTTGTTTTATGCAGTTCACTTTGCATTTTTTTTCAATGACTTATGATGAGGTTATACAGGAGAAAGTGGTAAACCCACTGGAATCAGGTAGCACTTGGCAAATGAGAGGCAATTCAGATGAATTCAAGGAAAAGGCTCAATTTCTTGAATCAAGAACCCCTATCAGTATAAAGGCACTTCACTCAAGGAGAGAGAATGTGTAAAGGCCCAAGCTTTTTTTTTTTTACTAGGCAAATTCTTTTTGTTTACCGTCACTCTGTGATCCAGTGAAAATTTGACTACTACAGCTCCTCCCTACGTTATCTGTTGTGCCTTTTGACTTCATTTCATAAGCTAGTATTTCATTGTCAAATGCCTTTGCAATAATGTCTAGGGTTAGGAATTTTTTTTCTTACAAAGGGAGGAAGGAATATAATGTAACCCAGAAGCTGGAGAAACTATTCTACATAGCTTAGTATCTATTTTTTATATTTACATGTTTGGGGTGCCAGGTGTAAATGATAATGGGAGCCCTTTGATTGAACTTTGTATAGAAAGGGGTTTAGTTATAGGTAATACATATTTTAAGAAAAAGAGGATAAATAAGTATACAAGATATGATGTAGGGCGAAATCACAGTAGTTTGTTGGATTATGTATTGGTAGATAAAAGACTGTTGAGTAGACTTCAGGATGTACATGTTTATAGAGGGGCCACAGATATATCAGATCACTTTCTAGTTGTAGCTACACTGAGAGTAAAAGGTAGATGGGATACAAGGAGAATAGAAGCATCAGGGAAGAGAGAGGTGAAGGTTTATAAACTAAAAGAGGAGGCAGTTAGGGTAAGATATAAACAGCTATTGGAGGATAGATGGGCTAATGAGAGCATAGGCAATGGGGTCGAAGAGGTATGGGGTAGGTTTAAAAATGTAGTGTTAGAGTGTTCAGCAGAAGTTTGTGGTTACAGGAAAGTGGGTGCGGGAGGGAAGAGGAGCGATTGGTGGAATGATGATGTAAAGAGAGTAGTAAGGGAGAAAAAGTTAGCATATGAGAAGTTTTTACAAAGTAGAAGTGATGCAAGGAGGGAAGAGTATATGGAGAAAAAGAGAGAGGTTAAGAGAGTGGTGAAGCAATGTAAAAAGAGAGCAAATGAGAGAGTGGGTGAGATGTTATCAACAAATTTTGTTGAAAATAAGAAAAAGTTTTGGAGTGAGTTTAACAAGTTAAGAAAGCCTAGAGAACAAATGGATTTGTCAGTTAAAAATAGGAGAGGAGAGTTATTAAATGGAGAGTTAGAGGTATTGGGAAGATGGAGGGAATATTTTGAGGAATTGTTAAATGTTGATGAAGATAGGGAAGCTGTGATTTCGTGTATAGGGCAAGGAGGAATAACATCTTGTAGGAGTGAGGAAGAGCCAGTTGTGAGTGTGGGGGAAGTTCGTGAGGCAGTAGGTAAAATGAAAGGGGGTAAGGCAGCCGGGATTGATGGGATAAAGATAGAAATGTTAAAAGCAGGTGGGGATATAGTTTTGGAGTGGTTGGTGCAATTATTTAATAAATGTATGGAAGAGGGTAAGGTACCTAGGGATTGGCAGAGAGCATGCATAGTTCCTTTGTATAAAGGCAAAGGGGATAAAAGAGAGTGCAAAAATTATAGGGGGATAAGTCTGCTGAGTATACCTGGTAAAGTGTATGGTAGAGTTATTATTGAAAGAATTAAGAGTAAGACGGAGAATAGGATAGCAGATGAACAAGGAGGCTTTAGGAAAGGTAGGGGGTGTGTGGACCAGGTGTTTACAGTGAAATATATAAGTGAACAGTATTTAGATAAGGCTAAAGAGGTCTTTGTGGCATTTATGGATTTGGAAAAGGCGTATGACAGGGTGGATAGGGGGGCAATGTGGCAGATGTTGCAAGTATATGGTGTAGGAGGTAGGTTACTGAAAGCAGTGAAGAGTTTTTACGAGGATAGTGAGGCTCAAGTTAGAGTATGTAGGAAAGAGGGAAATTATTTCCCAGTAAAAGTAGGCCTTAGACAAGGATGTGTGATGTCACCGTGGTTGTTTAATATATTTATAGATGGGGTTGTAAGAGAAGTAAATGCGAGGGTCTTGACAAGAGGCGTGGAGTTAAAAGATAAAGAATCACACACAAAGTGGGAGTTGTCACAGCTGCTCTTTGCTGATGACACTGTGCTCTTGGGAGATTCTGAAGAGAAGTTGCAGAGATTGGTGGATGAATTTGGTAGGGTGTGCAAAAGAAGAAAATTAAAGGTGAATACTGGAAAGAGTAAGGTTATGAGGATAACAAAAAGTTTAGGTGATGAAAGATTGAATATCAGATTGGAGGGAGAGAGTATGGAGGAGGTGAATGTATTCAGATATTTGGGAGTGGACGTGTCAGCGGATGGGTCTATGAAAGATGAGGTGAATCATAGAATTGATGAGGGAAAAAGAGTGAGTGGTGCACTTAGGAGTCTGTGGAGACAAAGAACTTTGTCCTTGGAGGCAAAGAGGGGAATGTATGAGAGTATAGTTTTACCAACGCTTTTATATGGGTGTGAAGCATGGGTGATGAATGTTGCAGCGAGGAGAAGGCTGGAGGTAGTGGAGATGTCATGTCTGAGGGCAATGTGTGGTGTGAATATAATGCAGAGAATTCGTAGTTTGGAAGTTAGGAGGAGGTGCGGGATTACCAAAACTGTTGTCCAGAGGGCTGAGGAAGGGTTGTTGAGGTGGTTCGGACATGTAGAGAGAATGGAGCGAAACAGAATGACTTCAAGAGTGTATCAGTCTGTAGTGGAAGGAAGGCGGGGTAGGGGTCGGCCTAGGAAAGGTTGGAGAGAGGGGGTAAAGGAGGTTTTGTGTGCGAGGGGCTTGGACTTCCAGCAGGTATGCATGAGCGTGTTTGATAGGAGTGAATGGAGACAAATGGTTTTTAATACTTGACGTGCTGTTGGAGTGTGAGCAAAGTAACATTTATGAAGGGGTTCAGGGAAACCGGCAGGCCGGACTTGAGTCCTGGAGATGGGAAGTACAGTGCCTGCACTCTGAAGGAGGGGTGTTAATGTTGCAGTTTAAAAACTGTAGTGTAAAGCACCCTTCTGGCAAGACAGTGATGGAGTGAATGATGGTGAAAGTTTTTCTTTTTCGGGCCACCCTGCCTTGGTGGGAATCGGCCAGTGTGATAATAAAAAAAAAAATAATAAAATATGTCTTATTAAAATATTTTTTCAAAATATTTGTCTTAAGTAGGTTAAAAATGAAGAAAGGAAAAACAGGAAACATGAAAATAATAAAAAAAATACAGTACTGACCTTGACAGCATCTTGGAACATTCTAGTTAAACAATAATGTTAACAAAAATATAATTTTAGTTACCCATTGTCATCTTACAAGGGTCCTCAGTTATGCAAATCCCTTTGCAGTTTCCTCCCTGAATCCCTCACATTATTACTAATAAACTTACCTTCATTTGGCTTCTTCACAAATTTTACTCCAAGAGATTCAAACCTCTCGCATGCTTTTTGTACATCTGGAACCATGATTCCAATGTGACCTGAAAATATATAAATACATTATAATTTATTTAAAAGATAAAAGACTTAATTATTTAACACACTGACCATCTCTCACTGAAGTTGGGTGACCCAAGAAAAGGAAGTATATTCACAATCATTCTGTTGCTGTCTTGCTAGATGTGTGTGTAGATATCACAATGCAAATAACCACTGCAACTGTTATATCCCCACAACTCCCTCAAAGTGCAAGCACTAATTCCTAACTCCAAGACTCAAGCCAGCTAACCAGTTTCCCCTGAATTCCTTCATAAACATTACCTTGCTCAAACTCCAGCAGTATATCAAGCCCTAAAATCCAATTGTCTCCATTATCTCCAACTGAACATGCTCACACAAGCCTGCAGGATACTGAAGCTGATAACACTCAAAACCTCCTTTACACCATCCCTTCCTGGGATGACCCTTATTTCCTCCAGCCCCCTCCTCGCTGCAACGTTTGAAATCCACACTTCACCATACTCTGGTACATTCCCCCTTTTTGCCTCAATGGATAAAGTGCTTTGTTTCCACAGATCCCTCAATGCACCTGGAGTATACCTGGAGAGGGTTTCGGAGGTCAACACTCCCCCGTGGCACAATCTGAGACCAGGCCTCATGGTAAATCAGTCTGATCAACCAGGCTGTTACTGCTGGCCGCAAGTAAACCGACGTACGAACCACAGCCTGGCTGATCAGGTACTGACTTTAGGTGCCTGTCCAGTGTCTTCTTGAAGACAGACGGGGGTCTACTGGTAATCCCCTTTATGTATGCTGGGAGGCAACTGAACAGTTTTGGGCCCCTGACACTTACTGTGTTGTCTTAGTGTACTCATGGTGCCCCTGCTTTTCATTGGTGGAATGTTCCATCTCCAGCAGTGTCTTTTGCTTTCATAGAGTGATTTTCGTGTGCAAGTTTGGTACTAATCCCTCTAGGATTTTCCAAGTGTATATTATCATGTATCTTTCTCGTCTGCATTCCATGGAATACAAATCCAGGGACTTCAACGGTTCCCAGTAATTTAGGTGCTTTATTGCACTTACATGTGCCGTGAAAGTTCTCCGTACATTTTCTAGGTCAGCAATTTCGTCTGCCTTAAAGGGGGCAATTAGTGTACAGCAGTATTCCAGCCTAGAGAGAACAAGCGATTTGAAGATAATAGTCATGGGCTTGACATCCCTAGTTTTGAAGGTTCTCATTATCCATCCTATCATTTTTCTAGCAGATGAGGTAGATACATTGTTGTGGTCTTTGAAGGCGATATCCTCTGACATTATCACTCTCAGGTCCTTCACATTAGTTTTTCTCTCTCTTGTGTGGTCAGAATTTGTTTAATACCTTGATAAAGCTTTAATTTCCTAAAGTTTTCCATATCCGAGTAATTGAAATTTCTCTTCGTTGAACTTAATGTTTTCTGCGACCCATTTAAAGATTTGGTTGATGTTCACTTCGAGTCTTGCAGTCTTCGATGAAGGACACTGTCATGGCAATTTGGGTGTTATCTACAAAGGAAGACATGGAGCTATCGCTTACATCTCTGTCTGTCAGATATGAATGAGGAAGAGGAACAGGATGGGAGTGAGTACTGTGCCTTGTGGAACAGAGCTTTTCACTGTAGCCACCTCAGACTTCACTATTTACTATTACTTTTTTTCCCTCCCCCCAGTGTTTCAACGACCAATTCATCAAGTCCACCCTCAAGTATCTTAACATACATTATACTTCCTCCAAACTCTCCCCCTCCCTAGATTTTTTGCTACTCTCATCACCTTGCTCTTTTCTGTGTGTGATCCAATTTTCTTCTTTTATATACCCTCCCAAATTCCTCCACCAACCTTTGTAACTCATCTTCAAAATCTCCCATAAAGAGCCTTGCCATTGGCAAATTAATTATCTTTTAATCCCACAAGTCTCCAACACCCTAGAATTCACTTTTTACAATCCCATCTATAAATATGTAAAGCAATCATGGTGACATTGCACATCCCTGTTTAAGGCCTACTTCATTACTGGAAAATAATTTCCTTTCTCATGCATATACCGAGTCTCACTACCTGCATAAAAACTCTTTACTGCTCTTATTAACCTCATACCTATTTTATACATTTGCAACTTCTGCCACACTGCCCTCATGACAAAAAGTTCCTTACCTTTATCTAAGCACTGCTCACTTATATACGTGAATGTAAATATTTGGTCTACAGATACCTAAATCATCCTTGTTCCTCTACAATCCTCAGTTTTACTCTTAATTCTTTCCAATAATAACTACCATACAATTTATCCAGGATGTTCAACAGGCTTATTCCTCTATAATTTTCTTCTTGTCCTCCCCTTCCTTCTGCAAAGGAACTACAGTGGACCTCAGGTTTTCATCCTTAATCCATTCCAGAAGGTCGGTCAAAATCCAAAACGGACGAAAACCGAAGTAATATTTCCCATAAGAAATAATGTAAATCCAATTAATCCGTTCCAGACACCCAAAAATATTAACAAAAAATACATTTTTTAAAGAATAAACATAGTTTTACATACAGAAAATAATGACAAATATAAATGACTAATGAAATGGATAAATGAGCATTTAAATAACTATTACATATCTTTATTGAAGACTCATTGGTGTATGGAAGACGGCGAAGAGGGGAGAGGGAGGAGAAATTTTTGGAAGGTGAATCCCCCTCCATAAGGACTTCAGGTATCAAGTCCCTATCTGGGGTTACTTCCCTTCTTTGTCTTTTACTGGCACTGGACCCCTGTCACACAAAATATCTGTCCAGAGAGGTCTGTTTCTGGAGTCTAAGATTTGCCTAAAATGGGACGAGACATTGACATTGACCACGTTGCAGACACTGCTTGCAACAGCTTTGTTAGGGTGATATTTCTCCTTAAAACTTTGCAATTCACTCCACTTTGCATACATGTCCTTAATCACTGAAGAAGGCACATTCTCCCCTCTCTCTTCCTCCTCCTCTGAAGCAATTTCCTCAGCTGCAATCTGTTGCTGTTCCAGTTGAAGGTGTTGCAGCTCTTCAGTGGTTAGCTCTTCCCTGTGGTCGTTCACCAACTCTTCCACATCCTGGTCACTCACATCCAACCCCATGGACTTCCCAAAAGCAGTCACACTCGATAAACAAGCGCAAAAAACAATGGATTATTATGAAATGTTTCTGATGAACACACAGGGTAATGCTCTCAACAAAAATCAAAGCCAGACTGACTCAGAATGTGTGGGATGCTTTGTGTGGGTGCGGGCAGGCAGATACGTTCGATATGGCAGACCGATGAAAACTGAGGTGATGAATGAAAACTGGGACAAAATTTTGATGAAAAAAGTAGTCGAAAACTGAATTTGATGAAAACCAGGGCAAACGAAAACAGAGGTTCCACTGTATATGATGAACAAATATACCAACCACTCAGACTACATCCACACCTGCCTTTAACATTTGTCTTAATTCTATCTCAACTGCTTTACTCCACAGCATTCTACCCACTGCTTCATGCATTTCCCCCACACTCACATCAGGCTTTTCCTCAGTCCTACATATTGTGCCTCCCTTTCATCAATAGCTCCTCAAAATATTCTACCTGACCATTGCTGTCACTTTCCCGTCTGACTTCTTCCTACTTTTGTTCTTAACTACTAAATCCATTTGTTCCCTTGGCTTTCAACCTGTTAATTCCAATCTTATTCTCAGCAAAATTTGCTAATATAACCTTACCACTCTCTCTCCATATACTTTTCCCATCATATATGTATTTGCCTCTACACTGTAAAAACCTCTGCCTTGTCATTCCACCAATCGCTTTTCCTTTTGTTTTTTTCACCCACATCCACCCTCCTACACTCAAATTTCTGCTGCACACATCTATTCCATACTTCTTCATCCTCATTTCCTGTACTCTCTACCTCGCCTTTCTCCAAATAGTTTTACATATTTTTTTATTCCAACTATCTCCTCACTAATTTATTAACTTTCATTTCTCTCTTACCCACTGATGACATTCTCCTTGTACCCCCATCTACCTCTTACTCTTGCAGTAACTGCCACTAAATAATGCTCTGACAATTTTGTTGCCCCCTCTAAAATCATGCACATCCAGAAGTCTACCCATCAGTCTTTTATCTACTAATACATACTAGTCTAACAAACTGCTATCATAATGCTCCATTCCATATCTCAGCTGCTTATTTATCCTTTTCTCTTAAAATAAGTATTTATTTAACCTCTTTTTCTGAAAAGAAGTACTGCCTATTACCAAATCTCTTTCTATGTGTAATTCAGTTAGAAGCCCCATTATCATTTACCCCTGGTACTCCAAATTTACCTACTACACCATCATGTTGTTCCAACTTTAGCATTTAACCCTTAAACTATCCAAACGTAGATCTACGTCCATCTGCGGGGAGCTCCGAACGTAGATCTACTTTTTTTTTTTTTTTTTTTTTTAACTTTTTTTTAACATGCTTTCAAATGGGGAAAATCAAGTTTGGAGCGCTATGCACGTGAACCTAGATCTACGTTTGGACAGTTCAAAGGTTAAGTCTCCCTCAACAATTTTCTCACTTGATTTAAAAGTCCCTTAACATCTGCTTAATACCTCCTAAAATCACTCATCTCTACACACCTCTCTTCCCCAGGTGCACAAACACCTACTATAACTTGCTTCTCATATTGCTCCCTTATTCCAGCCCACATAAATCTTAACTTTAAACAATTATACCTTTCTTCCATAGTCAATTATTCAATATTACTGTTACCTCTTCTTTAGTTCTAGTTCTCTCAGATACAACCAATTTAACTCCATTTAGCCCTCACCACTGAAAATCTCCCACCCTCCTTTGGCTTTGTTTTGCTTAGTACTAGGTAATCCACCTTCCTTTCATTCATAACACTAACAATTAATTCTTCTCATCTGTAATACACCCACAGATATTCAGAATTTCCTTCTTTTCCTTTTTAGTAATTAATACAGGACAAAGAGTTACTAGCCTAGTCCTTCTACAAGGACAAGAGCACTTAAGAAGCTGGAAGGCTAGCTGGTCCAGTGGCTAACGCGACAGTCTGAAGTTTTGAGACTCTGACCACGGGTTCAATCCCGCCCGTGGTATGGTTTGTTTGCAATCGTGTCATTACGATTTCATGAGTCTGGAAGGAAACTCAGATGAGTGTGTATACACATGCATAAAATGCCTGAAAAAATAATTCAGACATCCTGTTTATTATTGTGAATATTGTTAAAAGCAACAATCTAAACATTACAGAACAAAATCTTGAATATTTGGTACTTTTTTTTTTTTTTTTTTATTAAGTTGGCCATCTCCCATCGAGGCAGGGTGACCCAAATAGAAAGAAAATCCTCAAAAAAGAAAATACTTTCATTCAACACTTTCACCTCACTCATACATAATCACTGTTTTTGCAGAGGTGCCCAAGACAACAGTTTAGAAGCATATACGTATAAAGATACACAACATATCCCTCCAAACTGCCAATATCCCAAACCCCTTTTTTAAAGTGCAGGTATTGTACTTCCCATTTCCAGTACTCAAGTCCGGCTATATAAAAATAACTGGTTTCCCTGAATCCCTTCACTAAATATTACCCTGTTCACACTCCAGCAGCTCATCAGGTTCCAAATACCATTCGTCTCCATTCACTCCTAACACACTCATGCATGCTTGCTGGGAGTCAAAGCCCCTCGCCCACAAAACCTCCTTTACCCCTTCCCTTGGTCATCTGAAGCCATTAGGGCATACTTTCATTCAGATTCTTGAAGTAATCGGTGGATAACTGGTTGACCCAAATATCCTTGATCGCCTGCTGCAGGCACAACATAGATGAAATGTGACAGCATTCTATTTCCTTTTTCATGATATTCCAGGTATTCTCAATAGGACTGAGGTCTGGACTATTCCTTGGCCATTGTAAAACCTTACTGTTTTTCTGAGCAAGCCACCTGGTTACTTTTCTGTCCTTGTGACAGGCAATAATAATTCAGACCAGACTCCGTTATAAACATTAATGGTCATATTGTTGAGCTGGAGCTGTACTAGTGTCAAGTAATTATGAGCTAAGTGGATAAATATGAGTTGTTCAAAGATGAATAGTGAGGAAAAACCCATATACGTACTGGCTTGGAGACAAAGTCACCATATGAGAAATTTCTCACGATACTGGACAAGCAAAGTCCAGCATAATGCCAGTACATGTACTTTATGCTGTTGCCCGTGGCCTCCCACCAGACGTCGTTTCTGCTAAAAAACCTCATACTGGATGGCCAAAGATGTCTGAACACACAACATTACACATAAGATTACATCACAGCTAAAAGAAATGCATCCTAAACTCCTAGGTGACCTCTTCATTCGGTTTGTCCAATATTTAGTCTGCCTGTCGTGCTGCATGAACCCCTCCCCCACGCTCACACCCTGTATGAAGAAGGAATGCCTGCAATTTGCCAGGAAATATGTGCACTGGATTGTTGATGGCTGAAGAAAAAGCCATGGGGTCAGATGAATCCACATTTCAGCAAGGCGTGGCATCCCTCTTCCATTAGCAGGCATGACTCTGCATACACAATGAGTACTATAAACATCCACAGCACATAATGGTTTATACTTCTTCCCCCAAAATGTTACAATGAATGCTGACTGCTACATATCACTGTTCTCGAGTACCACCTGCTGAACATTTGTGAAATATATGGCTGCACCACTTTTTCACAGGATATTGGCCTCTGGCAGAAGGCTAAAAAAATAGCCAACTGGCTTGCCAAGAATACTGATGTTTTTACAGTGGCTAGGGAACAGTTCAGACCTCAATCCTATTGAAAATGCCTGGATTATCTTGAAAAAATGGAATCCTGCCACATTCCATCCATGTTGTGCCTTTAGCAGGAGAAACAGGACATTTGGGTCAACCAGTTACCCATTGATTACTTCAGGAATCTAAGTGAAAGCATGCCCAAATGGCCACAAATGGTCATCAAAGCCAAGGGAGAGATGAGAAAATATTAACGCAAGAACTAAGTATAACAATTTCTGTTTTATGATGTTTATACTGTTGCTTTTTAATGATTTTCATAATAATAAAGGGGAGGTCTGCATTATTGTTACAGGCACTACAAGGTCGTATCTAATCTCTATTTTTAAATGTTGGCATAACAGAGTATTTGCCATTTTCCATTATTTGGTTAATTTGCATTTTTTATAGGAGGATTAACCCTTTGACTGTGGGTGTTGTATAAATACGTATTAATATGCCAAAATTCTAGGAGCTTCAAATCAAGAGGGAGAAAGCTGGTAGGCCCACATTTGAGAGAATGGGAGTGTGGTCAGCGTGAGCAGTATAAAAAAAAAAATCCTGCAGCATGCAGTGCATGAGAAAAAAAACTTCCACAGTGTTTTTGGGATTAAAACGCTGAATTTGAGGTGCATTTTCGTATAGTATTTATAGTTGTATTCTTGCTTTCTTGGTCTCAGGTGATAGAATGGAAGACATATTACAGAAATAAGTGATGATTTTGATTGGTTTCATGATGAAAAGGACCTTGAAACCGAGCTCAAAATAGCAGAAATGTTCGATTTTTGCTGATGTTCAAGAGTAAATAAATAGCCATTCTAATACACAGTCAGGAATGGGTTGACATTATTTATACAATTATTACAATAATGCAGTAGTCTGCACAACAATAAATCTTCTATTTTTTGTGTGAATAAAAATTCAAAATAGAAAGCAAGAGTAATATAAGAGGGGCCTGGAGATGTGACTAATGAACAAAGGAAATGTTACATTAGCATCAGGAATGTCTGCAGTGTTTATTTGGGACCCAATTTTGAAACTGGCATCTTTTTTAATTTCTGACCACTTTACTGGATAGTTGAAATTGGTAGATGGGCAATTTCTCGTACTCATTCGGTAGAACAAATGGAGTTCTAAAGAAATAGCTACGAGTTTGGTTGACTTGAACAATGGAACTGGCTGAAAATAGGGCTCAAAGCGGGCGAAATTGCTAATGCGTTTATCGCCGAGATCACTAACTTCGCGAGTGTAATTCCATAAGTTTCCCATCAAATTTTGTATTTTTGGTGTCATAAACATCGGGAAAAGATTCTATCATTTCATAAGAAATTTTTTTTTTTTTTTCAAATATTTTGCGAGACAGACACTTCAGTATTTGGGGTCTCGACAGTCAAAGGGTTAATAAGGCTATGCACATTTGTTGTCACTCTTGAGTACGCACAAAATTCCCCATAATAAAAATACAGTGGACCCTTGAATTTCGTCCCCCTTGAAAAACGTGAATTTCGGAAATCGGCAACTTTTTTCATCAAAATATTGGCTCGATTTTCGTGATTTGGCTTAGAAATCGGTATTTGTATGAAACGCATCCGAGTGGCCTCCCAGCAGCCGTGGGCACACAAACGCCATTCAGTGTCAGTTTGGCATTGCATCTCGGCGAGTGACAATCACCTCACGCATTCATACGATAGATTTCTTAATGCGTTTCATTTGTTTTAGTGCTGGCAACTGCTAAATAAGCCACAATGGGCCCAAAGAAAGCTCCTAGTGCCAGCCCCTTGGTAAAGAAAGTGAGAAACACGATTGAAGTAAAGAGAAAGATCACAGAAAAATTATGAAAGTGGAGTGTGTGTGTGTGGCAGAGCTCTCCAGGATGTGTACATGAAGGCCCATTCAACCATCACTTCCATCGTGGCGAAGAAAAAGAAATCAAGGAAGTTGATGTTGTGAAAGGGGTGAATATGCTAACAAAAAAGACTGCATATACAGTGGTCCCTCAATAATCGTCCGGCTTGAAAGTCATCCATTTCGGAAATAGTCCCGTTATTTCGTCAAAACATTGGCTCGCAAATGGTCCATTAACTCGCTAATCGTCCTTCGTCCGGGACGCGTACTCACGCTCTGAGCCACCTGGGCCTGCCTTCTCAGCCATTGTGCCATTGTTTACCAGTGAGCGACGGTCCCCTCACTTGCTCCTACGAAATATTTCATAATATTCCATTGATTTTAGTGCTTGCAAGTGCTAAATAAGCTACCATGGCTCCAAAGAAAGCTTCTAGTGCCAGCCCTTTGGTAAAGAATGTGAGAAACACATATAATTTATGAAAAAGTTTGTAGAAAAATACAAAGGTGGTGGTGGTAGAGTGGAAGCAGTTGTGATAGAGGTTGATAGTGGTAGTGATGGTGGTAGAAGGTAGTAGTGATGGTGGTAACAGTTGTAATAGTGGTAGAAGGTGGTAGTGATGGTGGTAACAGTTATAATAGTGGTAGAAGGTGGTAGTGATGGTGGTAACAGTTGTAATAGTGGTAGAAGGTGGTAGTGATGGTGGTAGAGAGTGCCTTCTTTAGTGATTCAGCAATTCTACCAACTCCTCCAATGTTGTTGGAGTTATACAGGGCTACAGAAAACACCGGCGCCTAAGCTGCTGCTTCACCACCATTAAGGACGGCTTACTCTCAGTGGCCCTTATGTACCCAACAACACAATACAACACTTCTCGTGACATACGTAGTGACTTATTTTATTCATTCTCGAGTATATTCCACGTTTCTATGTTATTAAAATTGTTTATTATGTCATATTAGTTGAATTGTGATAGATAAATAAGCCATAGAGTTGATATTAGGGTCATATTCTCCAACAATAAACTTGTCATCCCTCCCTCACACAAAGAAGTCTCCAATAAGAACATAAGAAAGGAGGAACACTGCAGTAGGCCTGCTGGCACATACTAGGCCGGTCCTTCACAAATCCAACCCACTAACAGAACAAATGCTACCCAAACAATAAGCTCAGGTGCAAGTCCGACTTAAATCCAACCCCTCTCACTCATGTATTTATCCAACCTAAATTTGAAATTACCCAATGTTTTAGCTTCGATCGCCCTACTAGGCAGACCGTTCCACTCATCAACTACCCCTATTACCAATGTTCATTTATACATTTTATTAGTGCTTTACATTTATTTGGCATTTTTTTCTGCATTTTTTTTTATTTTTTATTATCACACCGGCCGATTCCCACCAAGGCAGGGTGGCCCGAAAAAGAAAAACTTTCACCATCATTCACTCCATCACTGTCTTGCCAGAAGGGTGCTTTACACTACAGTTTCTAAACTGCAACATTAACACCCCTCCTTCAGAGTGCAGGCACTGTACTTCCCATCTCCAGGACTCAAGTCCGGCCTGCCGGTTTCCCTGAATCCCTTCATAAATGTTACTTTGCTCACACTCCAACAGCACGTCAAGTATTAAAAACCATTTGTCTCCATTCACTCCTATCAAACACGCTCACGCATGCCTGCTGGAAGTCCAAGCCCCTCGCACACAAAACCTCCTTTACCCCCTCCCTCCAACCCTTCCTAGGCCGACCCCTACCCCGCCTTCCTTCCACTACAGACTGATACACTCTTGAAGTCATTCTGTTTCGCTCCATTCTCTCTACATGTCCGAACCACCTCAACAACCCTTCCTCAGCCCTCTGGACAACAGTTTTGGTAATCCCGCACCTCCTCCTAACTTCCAAACTACGAATTCTCTGCATTATATTCACACCACACATTGCCCTCAGACATGACATCTCCACTGCCTCCAGCCTTCTCCTCGCTGCAACATTCATCACCCACGCTTCACACCCATATAAGAGCGTTGGTAAAACTATACTCTCATACATTCCCCTCTTTGCCTCCAAGGACAAAGTTCTTTGTCTCCACAGACTCCTAAGTGCACCACTCACTCTTTTTCCCTCATCAATTCTATGATTCACCTCATCTTTCATAGACCCATCCGCTGACACGTCCACTCCCAAATATCTGAATACGTTCACCTCCTCCATACTCTCTCCCTCCAATCTGATATTCAATCTTTCATCACCTAATCTTTTTGTTATCCTCATAACCTTACTCTTTCCTGTATTCACCTTTAATTTTCTTCTTTTGCACACCCTACCAAATTCATCCACCAATCTCTGCAACTTCTCTTCAGAATCTCCCAAGAGCACAGTGTCATCAGCAAAGAGCAGCTGTGACAACTCCCACTTTGTGTGTGATTCTTTATCTTTTAACTCCACGCCTCTTGCCAAGACCCTCGCATTTACTTCTCTTACAACCCCATCTATAAATATATTAAACAACCACGGTGACATCACACATCCTTGTCTAAGGCCTACTTTTACTGGGAAAAAATTTCCCTCTTTCCTACATACTCTAACTTGAGCCTCACTATCCTCGTAAAAACTCTTCACTGCTTTCAGTAACCTACCTCCTACACCATACACTTGCAACATCTGCCACATTGCCCCCCTATCCACCCTGTCATACGCCTTTTCCAAATCCATAAATGCCACAAAGACCTCTTTAGCCTTATCTAAATACTGTTCACTTATATGTTTCACTGTAAACACCTGGTCCACACACCCCCTACCTTTCCTAAAGCCTCCTTGTTCATCTGCTATCCTATTCTCCGTCTTACTCTTAATTCTTTCAATTATAACTCTACCATACACTTTACCAGGTACACTCAACAGACTTATCCCCCTATAATTTTTGCACTCTCTTTTATCCCCTTTGCCTTTATACAAAGGAACTATGCATGCTCTCTGCCAATCCCTAGGTACCTTACCCTCTTCCATACATTTATTAAACAATTGCACCAACCACTCCAAAACTATATCCCCACCTGCTTTTAACATTTCTATCTTTATCCCATCAATCCCGGCTGCCTTACCCCCTTTCATTTTACCTACTGCCTCACGAACTTCCCCCACACTCACAACTGGCTCTTCCTCACTCCTACAAGATGTTATTCCTCCTTGCCCTATACACGAAATCACAGCTTCCCTATCTTCATCAACATTTAACAATTCCTCAAAATATTCCTTCCATCTTCCCAATACCTCTAACTCTCCATTTAATAACTCTCCTCTCCTATTTTTAACTGACAAATCCATTTGTTCTCTAGGCTTTCTTAACTTGTTAATCTCACTCCAAAACTTTTTCTTATTTTCAACAAAATTTGTTGATAACATCTCACCCACTCTCTCATTTGCTCTCTTTTTACATTGCTTCACCACTCTCTTAACCTCTCTCTTTTTCTCCATATACTCTTCCCTCCTTGCATCACTTCTACTTTGTAAAAACTTCTCATATGCTAACTTTTTCTCCCTTACTACTCTCTTTACATCATCATTCCACCAATCGCTCCTCTTCCCTCCTGCACCCACTTTCCTGTAACCACAAACTTCTGCTGAACACTCTAACACTACATTTTTAAACCTACCCCATACCTCTTCGACCCCATTGCCTATGCTCTCATTAGCCCATCTATCCTCCAATAGCTGTTTATATCTTACCCTAACTGCCTCCTCTTTTAGTTTATAAACCTTCACCTCTCTCTTCCCTGATGCTTCTATTCTCCTTGTATCCCATCTACCTTTTACTCTCAGTGTAGCTACAACTAGAAAGTGATCTGATATATCTGTGGCCCCTCTATAAACATGTACATTCTGAAGTCTACTCAACAGTCTTTTATCTACCAATACATAATCCAACAAACTACTGTCATTTCGCCCTACATCATATCGTGTATACTTATTTATCCTCTTTTTCTTAAAATATGTATTACCTATAACTAAACCCCTTTCTATACAAAGTTCAATCAAAGGGCTCCCATTATCATTTACACCTGGCACCCCAAACTTACCTACCACACCCTCTCTAAAAGTTTCTCCTACTTTAGCATTCAAGTCCCCTACCACAATTACTCTCTCACTTGGTTCAAAGGCTCCTATACATTCACTTAACATCTCCCAAAATCTCTCTCTCTCCTCTGCATTCCTCTCTTCTCCAGGTGCATACACGCTTATTATGACCCACTTCTCGCATCCAACCTTTACTTTAATCCACATAATTCTTGAATTTACACATTCATATTCTCTTTTCTCCTTCCATAACTGATCATTTAACATTACTGCTACCCCTTCCTTTGCTCTAACTCTCTCAGATACTCCAGATTTAATCCCATTTATTTCCCCCCACTGAAACTCTCCTACCCCCTTCAGCTTTGTTTCGCTTAGGGCCAGGACATCCAACTTCTTTTCATTCATAACATCAGCAATCATCTGTTTCTTGTCATCCGCACTACATCCACGCACATTTAAGCAACCCAGTTTTATAAAGTTTTTCTTCTTCTCTTTTTTAGTAATTGTATACAGGAGAAGGGGTTACTAGCCCATTGCTCCCGGCATTTTAGTCGCCTCATACGACACGCATGGCTTACGGAGGAAAGATTCTTTTCCACTTCCCCATGGACAATAGAAGAAATAAAAAAGAACAAGAGCTATTTAGAAAAAGGAGAAAAACCTAGATGTATGTATATATATATATGCATGTGCGTGTCTGTGAAGTGTGACCAAAGTGTTAGTAGGAGTAGCAAGATATCCCTGTTATCTTAGCGTGTTTATGAGACAGAAAAAGAAACCAGCAATCCTACCATCATGCAAAACAATTACAGGTTTTTGTTTCACAGTCATCTGGCAGGACGGTAGTACTTCCCTGGGTGGTTGCTGTCTACCAACCTATATTTATGCTAGGGAAGTGACCCCTAAAGTGACCTAGTCACTATGGAGGGGGATTCCCCTTCCAAACAATAACCTCTCTTCCCTCTCTCCTCCTCCGTCTTCCATTCATCAACAACAGCCTTCAATAAAGGTAACTGTCATGTTGAATGTTCATTCTTTTGTGCATGTAAATCTATCTTAGGTGTCTGGAACGAATTAATTGGAAAATTGATTCGAAAATCGTCTATTTTGATAATAGTCCCACTTCCAGGAACGGATTAAGGACGATAATTGAGGGACCACTGTAACTGAATATGTTGAGAAGTTGTTGCTAGTGTGGATCAAACAAAAAGAGTTAGCAGAAGATAGTGTTACACAGTCGATAATTTGCGAAAAGGCAAGGCAGTTGCATGATGATCTCTTAAAGAAAAGGCCTGGAACGAGTGCTGATGTAGGTGAATTCAAGGCCAGCAAAGGCTGGTTCGAAAATTTCAAGAAGCGAAGTGGCATACACAATGCTGTAAGGCATGGTGAAGTTGCCAGTGCAGACAAACATGCAGCTGAAAAATTCCTAAGTGAATTCAAGGACTACATAGAGGCTGAAGGATTCGTCTCCCAACAAGTGTTTCATTGTGATGAAACAGGCCTCTTTTGGAAGAAAATGCCAAAGAGGACCTACATCACGCAGGAGGAAAAGGCACTGCCAGGACACAAGTCTAGGAAAGACAGGCTAACTTTCATATTGTGTGGTAATGCTAGTGTGGATTTCAAAGTGAAGTCTGTACTGGTGTATCACTCTGAAAATCCCAGTGTGTTCAAGAAAAACAGTGTCGCGAAGGCTAATTTGTGTGTGATGTGGAAGGCTAACAGTAAGGCATGGGTCATGAGGGACATTTTCCTTGATTGGTTCAACGAAGTGTTTGGCCCCAGTGTGAAGAAATACCTCCTGGAAAATAAATTGGAACTCAAGTGTCTCCTGGTAATGGACAATGCTCCTGCTCATCCTCCAGACTTGGAAGAGCAAATGGTGAGGGAGTTTAATTTCATCACAGTGAAGTTCTTGCCCCTTAATACCACTCCTCTTCTCCAGCAGATGGACCAGCAGATCATTTCCAACTTCAAAAAAATCTAAAACAAAGCAAAGCAATGTTTCAAAGGTGCTTCAACATAACCTCGGACTCTGAATTGACCAAGTTCCGGAAAGATCGCTTCAATATCGTACACTGCATAAACCTTATAGGTAAGGCTTGGCAGAGAGTGACTTCCAGGACGATGAACTCTGCTTGGAGAAAATTGTGGCCAGAATGTGTCCTTGACTAAGATTTTGAAGAGTGAGGCTGATCCTTAGGACCCTATGCCAGTTGTGGAATCTACTGTGGCATTGGGAAAGTCCATGGGGTTGGAGGTTAGTAGCAAGGATGTGGAAGAGTTGGTGGAGGACCACAGTGAAGAGCTAACCACTGAAGAGCTGCTAGACCTTAATCTGCAACAGCAACAGACCACAGATCAGGAAATTACTTCAGAGGAAGAAGAGAGAGGGAAGAAGTTGCTTTCTTCAGAGATTAAAGAGATGTGTGCAGTGTGGACTAGGATGGAAAAATTTGTGGAGGAACATCACCCTGACAAAGCTGTTGCAGGCCATGTATGCAACATGTTCAATGACAATGTCTTGTCTCATTCGAGGCAAATTTTAAAGAAATGCCAGAAACAGACCTTTCTGGAACAATTTTTTGATCAACAGGGGTCCAGGGACTCTCAAGCTAGTCCTAGTTGCATTAAAAAAGAAAGAAGGGAAGTAACCCAGGAAAAGGACTTGGTACCTGAAGTCTTTATGGAAGGGGATTCCCCTTCCAAGCAATAGTAATTCTTCCATCCTCTCCCCTCCTCCACACATCAACAACTCTATAACAAAGGTAAGTGTCAATTTATTATCAATTTATTCTTCATGTCTCATTGTTTTTTGTGTAGATAAATGCACATTTAATGTAAAAAAAATATTTTTTTAATACTTTTGGGTGTCTGGAATGGATCAATTTGATTTACATTATTTCTTATGGGGAAAATGGTTTTGAAAATCGTGAATTTTGAATTTCGGTGGACTCTCTGGAACGGATTAATCATGAAATTCAAGGGTCCACTGTACTCTGTTCTACAAATAGTCATCAGTTTCAATAAGAAGCTTCCTGTTATGAACACTAATGCAAAAATTCTAATTTTTTCCAGGAATTGAAAGCAAAGTTAAGACATGGCAAAACCCTCCAACTGGCCATAGCTAAAATAAGCCTTTAAATCTTTGCTAGCAAAAATGTGAATTAGTATATGGCAATTTTGGGAGCAGGCAAGAGTTTTCTGCACATATACACAAAAGATATACAGTGGAACCTCTGCTTACGAGTGCAAGTTTTTCCAGATACGAGCAGTTGCTCGGTCGATTTTTTGCTTCCAGACGGGAGCAAAATTTCCAGATGCGAGTAGGCCTCAAGGGAGGTTAATTGACACTGGTGAGGGGGCTCTTGCTCTTTATCTAGGGAACTGAATCTCAGTTGTTTGCTGGACTATCTTACTGAAACTTGGGCAATGTATGATGAAAAGATGCTTCTTAATGTGCACCAAAAATGAAAGAAATCTGACCATAAATAATGGAGTTCACTTCTCAGCCATTAGCCTCCCCTTAGCGGTATATTTTTGTATGGTTTTTATGGTTGTATTCTCATTTTATTTGGTCTCATGTGATAGAATGGAAGATATACTACAAAAATAAATATGATTTTAATTGGTTTCATGATGAAAAATACCTGGAAATTGAGCTCAAAATAGCAGGAATGTTCGATTCTTTGGCGACATCAGTGGTAGACATCATGAGGTAGCAGTGGCAGACAACAAAGCAGCAGTGGCAGACATCATGAGGTAGCAGTGACAGACAACATAAAGCAGCAGTGGCAGACATCATGAGGTAGCAGTGACAGACAACATGAAGCAGCAGTGGCAGACAACATGAAGCAGCAGTGGCAGACAACATGAAGCAGCAGTGGCAGACAACATGAAGCAGCAGTGGCAGACAACATGAAGCAGCAGTGGCAGACAACATGAAGCAGCAGTGGCAGACAACATGAAGCAGCAGTGGCAGACAACATGAAGCAGCAGTGGCAGACAACATGAAGCAGCAATGACAGACATGAGGTAGCAGTGGCAAAGTGTAGCATTAAGAGTGTAGCACTTATAAGTCACTCGGATTTTTTTGGGTTATCCTAGGATCTCTACACATGTAGTCAGGAGCAGGAATGGCTGCTGTGGTGGCCCTATAAACCCCAACAACAATGGCTGCTGTCACCACCACCAGCCACATACCTAATGACATGTAGTATTTTATTCATTCTAGTGTATATATCATGTTTCTATGTTATTAATATTGTTTATTATGTCATATTACATGAATTGTGATAGATAAATAAGCTATAGAGTTGATATTAGGGAAATTATTAAAGTATTTTCTCGTGCCAGGAATTCCACTGGAACAAATTAATTCCATTTCAATTAATTTAAATTAGGAAAATTGACTCTGCAAACAAGCAAATCCAGTTGCGAGCAAGGTCACAGAACGGATTAAACTCGTAAGTAGAGGTTCCACTGTACTGTTGAGAATTATCTTTTAGCAACCCTCCAAACATGCTGATTTGTTTTGAAAGAATAAAAAGCCACAATACCATGACGGAAACAATCTTTCATGCAATATCTAGAGTATTACTTACCGAAGCCTCTTGGGTCTGAATTACCATTGTGATATCCAGAAAATTTTGGATCAGATTCTGTACCCCAGTTGCTGAAAGATTACAAGGCATTAATTTTTTTTAAAATGTTTGTACAAATCTTATCAATGTGACTGGGTGATCAGAATTAATTATCCCAGACTGAAGGTTCAAATCCCAATCACTCCAATAAAAAGTTGGTGAAAATAGGTACACATGATTACTTGTGAAAAATCTGGTCACCTGTAATATACTCATTACTGATTTTGAGTTTTTCTACCCTTGCAGCCCACCCTGGAGTCAAGCTTTTCTGTTGATTACCAAGGCAGATCAATCAAACATTCTGAGCTTTCATAAAAAAAATACAAGACCCTAGATAAATAAAAAGGCACAATACTGTGACAGGAACAATACACAAATAGGCTGCACATAGAAGAGAGGAGCTTAGGATGACATTTCGATCCAACTTGGACTATTTACAAAATCACATTGTGACTTTGTAAATGGTTCAAGTTAGACTGAAACGTTGTCCTAAGCTGCTCTCTCCTATGTGTGGGCTATTTGTGTAAAAACCTAGATGTTCATCAATCATTAAAAGTCATATAGCACCTAGGGTATTCAGCACCTGGGAAACGGGAGACAATCATATTTGATCTGAGGGAGAGTACAATGTAAACCTAATTCCATGGAGAGTAGGTTTATGGAGGAGAAGGGAAGATTTAGAAAGGGTAGGGGGATATATAGACCAAGTGTTTACATATATAATACAATATATATATATTTATATATTTTTTTTTTTCAACAAGTCGGCCATCTCCCACCGAGGCAGAGTGACCCAAAAAAGAAAGAAAATCCCCAAAAGAAAATACTTTCATCATCATTCAACACTTTCACCACACTCACACATTATCACTGTTTTTGCAGAAGTGCTCAGAATACAACAGTTTAGAAACATACGTATAAAGATACACAACATATCCCTCCAAACTGCCAATATCCCAAACCCCTCCTTTAAAGTGCAGGCATTGTACTTCCCATTTCCAGGACTCAAGTCCTGGCCGTTTCCCACCAAGGCAGGGTGGCCCGAAAAGGAAAAACTTTCACCATCATTCACTCCATCATTGTCTTGCCAGAAGGGTGCTTTACACTACAGTTTTTAAACTGAAACATTAACACCCCTCCTTCAGAGTGCAGGCACTGTACTTCTCATCTCCAGGACTCAAGTCCGGCCTGCCGGTTTCCCTGAACCCCTTCATAAATGTTACTTTGCTCACACTCCAACAGCACGTCAAGTATTAAAAACCATTTGTCTCCATTCACTCCTATCAAACATGCTCACGCATGCCTGCTGGAAGTCCAAGCCCCTCGCACACAAAACCTCCTTTACCCCCTCCCTCCAACCTTTCCTAGGCCGACCCCTACCCCACCTTCCTTCCACTACAGATTGATACACTCTTGAAGTCACTCTGTTTCACTCCATTCTCTCTACATGTCCGAACCATCTCAACAACCCTTCCTCAGCCCTCTGGACAACAGTTTTGGTAATCCCGCACCTCCTCCCACACCACACATTGCCCTCAGACATGACATCTCCACTGCCTCCAGCCTTCTCCTCGCTGCAACATTCATCACCCATGCTTCACACCCATATAAGAGCGTTGGTAAAACTATACTCTCATACATTCCCCTCTTTGCCTCCAAGGACAAAGTTCTTTGTCTCCAAAGACTCCGAAGTGCACCACTCACCCTTTTCCCCTCATCAATTTATGATTCACCTCATCTTTCATAGACCCATCCGCTGACACATCCACTCCCAAATATCTGAATACATTCACCTCCTCCATACTCTCTCCCTCCAATCTGATATCCAATCTTTCATCACCTAATCTTTTTGTTATCCTCATAACCTTACTCTTTCCTGTATTCACTTTTAATTTTCTTCTTTTGCACACCCTACCAAATTCATCCACCAATATATATATATATATATATATATATATATATATATATATATATATATATATATATATATATATATATATATATATATAATCTTGTGTAAGATGACCATGCTATATGACAAGAGTATAGAAGAGTGTATAAAGGACTAATTATTGCGTAAAGATTCACTGGATAATATACTCTATATTATGGAAAACCTGGATTATGTACAGTAATGCATATTCTTTATTTTATAAGCAAATGAAAGTCTCACTAAAAGTAAGCTTTTAGTGGAAGTTTAATTTCTATCCTAAACTCCTATCAGAATTGTTAGGCCTGAATCCTCTAAAAACAAGAACTAAGCACTAGTATTTACCATAAGGTATAACAGCGTGTAAAAAAAAAAAAAAAATTTCAGGCCAACTTTTTTTCCACCTGGAACCGAGCCAGAATGATAAAGCTTATAAAGATAAATGATAAAGATAATTATTATGAAGGTAAAGATATAATAATATACAGCCCTATCCTACTTTTACTAATTAAAAATATTTTGCATACTGGGAGAATTCAAAATAGGTTAATTTTAAAACAATGTTGATAATAAAATGCAACAAATACAGAAAAAGAAAATCAAACTAAATAAAAGATAGGTAGAGGAGAGAGGAAATGTTTTGGACAGTTGAGGAAAGTAGATTTTCTTTAGAAAAACATCTGGATTTGTAGTCTCCTGATTCAATAACTATTTTATGAGTGAGCCATCACCCACCACTGCAGTTTCAACTCTACCAAATCATTTATCTATATACATGTACTGTAACACCACATAAAATTTCTAAGTATTTATGTGAACTGCAATAATCCCTGCCATTGTGATCTTTATATTTTTACCAAAATAATTACAGCTAAACTTTAATGAATTGCAAAGACATCAAATTGTAAATGAGCAAAGCATAAATATTTTATTTTTATTTACAGTAAAAACATAGAGACAACTGTCTACTATAGTAAACACACAGTACAAACACCCCACCAGTGGTGGTGAAACTGAATTTGAAAAACTTTTCTTGAAATTTAACCCTTTGACTGTTTCGGTCGTATATATACGTCTTACGAGCCACCGTGTTTGACGTATATATACTCAAAAATTCTAGTGGCTTCAAATCAAGCAGCAGAAAGCTGGTAGGCTCACATGCGAGAGAATGGGTCTGTGTGGTCAGTGTACACCATATAAAAAAAAATCCTGCAGCATGCAGTGCATAATGAGAAAAAAAAAAAACTGACTGTTTTTGGATTAAAATTCCGACGTTGTGGTGTATTTTTGTATAGTATTTATGGTTGTATTCTCGTTTTCTTAGTCTCATTTGATAGAATGGAAAACATATTATAGAAATAGAGGTAATATTGATTAGTTTTACTATGAAAATAACCTTGATATGGAGCTCAAAGTAAGGGAAATGTTTGATTTTCCCAATGTTCAAAAGTAAATAAATTGTCTAATAAATGTTCAACTAGCCATTCTAATATACAGTCATGAATGAGTTGACATTATTTATACAATTACAACATTGCAGCAGTCTGCATAACAGTAAATCTTCTATTTTTTGTTTGAATAAAAATTCAAAATAGAAAGCAAGAGTAATATCAGAGGGGCCTGGAGACATGACTGATGAACAAAAAAAAACGTTATTTTAGAGCCAGGAATGTCCGTATTGCTCATTCTGGACCCCATTTTGAAATTGGCATATTTTTTAATTTGCATGAAATTGGCCAAATTGCAAATTTCTGACCACGTTATTGGGTAGTTGTAATCAGTAAATGGGCAGTTTCTTGTACTCAATTGATAGAACAAATGGAGTTCTAAAGAAACAGCTACGAGTTTGGTCGACTGGAACAATGGAATTAGCCGAAAATAGGGCTCAATGTGGGCGAAATCACCGATTCATAAATATCGCCGAGGTTGCTAACTTCGCAAGAGCATAATTATGTCAGTTTTTCATAAAATTTTGTTCTTTTGGTGTCATTACAATCGGGAAAAGATTCTCTATCATTTCATAAGATTTTTTTTTTTTTTTCAAAAATTTTGCGACACCAGGAGGCACCTCAGGATTTGGGGTTGCGACAGTCAAGGGGTTAAAAAAAAAAATGATATAAATACATCCTCTGTATCCTATATTTTAAATAGAAAAACATTTATTTACCTAAGCTATTTAAGAATCTCAACCTCCAAAACATTCTATGTTAATAAGTTTAACCCTTAAACTGTCCAAACGTAGATCTACATTTCTAGCGCTACGCGAGCAAACATAGATCTACGTTTGTACAGTTTAAGGGTTAATATCACAAAAATGGCCAAGATATTTATCCCTGCTATGACATTCTAAATGAGTGTCTACAAAACCATATTTAACACAGAGTTAGAGAAAAAATCTGAAACATTCCAGCCTTTCCTTACTGAAAGCAGGTAAAGAGAAAAAGTGAATTTTACTTTTCAAACAGTTATTTTTTCATCAAAGTAAATAAACAAGAAAAGTGACTGACTGTGTGAGCTCCAGGGTAGCCTTTTGTGAAAAGCACCATTTTGTTCTCTCATCTTCATCCTGTGGAATGTCTTTAGCCAATTCAAAGCCCATAAAATATAGAGAAAATTTCATGGATGGAAAATCTAGCTTTTTCAGGAGGTGCATGCCTAATACTCGAGTGTAGAAGTCCAAGGAGGCTTTAGGATCTTTGATGCGAAACATTGTTTGCTGGAAGATGAAGTCCTGTAGAAAGAAAATAATTAAACAAGGCATTACAAGAATTACCAAGCTGTATTCATAATGTACGTATTTGCACTAGAATATGGTTTGGGTGATTAAGCCCTAATTATGTGCGATAAATGTTTGTTTACACTGCTACCAACAGTGTCAAGCATTCCTAAGAAGCAAGGTAACCACTGTTCACTCTATAAAAATTCTTCCCTTCAAGATAAAAATATCTTTAGCTAACATGTATTACTGTACAGCATTTAATTTTATATAGCATTCTGCATTTTTGTTGCTTATGTTTGAGTGAATTTAAACCTGATATCATTAGAGTCCAGACTTGTGAAGCTTGCAGGACAAGTGTGTTTATGGCTTGAAAATCTATCCCTGGAATATTTAACATTGCATTTGCCATTGTTTCTTCTGTTTTCCTGTGGTGTTAAATAATATACCACTTCCAGTAATTTTAATTATATTAACTGACATTTTTACCAAATTCACATAGGTAAATGTGATTCATAATCTAATATGCTGTGAAAAGTATTTACTTTGAAATTTTCCATCAAGAATATTTTGTGTCATCAATGAGCAAAATTAACTTAAGATAGAGATTTGGCACAAAGAGGTGGTACAGCTATATACTCCTAAGAACTTGAATGTATTACATCTACTTGCACTAGGGATGAATATGGTGAATATACATTTGCTAAATTTAAATCCAAAAACCTAAAAAAAACTAACAGTTGGAGCAGTCTACAGAGTACCTCATCAATATTTACTTATTTAGTGAAAACCTAAGAAACATGATAACTGACACTGAGATGAATAAACACCCCATACCACGGGCGGGGATAGAACCCGCGAGTGCGGGTTCTATCCCCGCCCGTGGTATGGTCTGTTTGCAATCGTGTCATTACGATTTTGCAAGTCATGAATAAACACCACCTGATACAGGTGACTTCAACATAAACCTCATCCATGACCATGACTCACAAGTAACTAAATTCACAAATACCCTGAGCAACTGCTTACTTCTGCCAACTATAACAAAACCTACACGAATCTGAGTCAAGTGCCTCATTACCTGACCATATCTGGACAAACACTATATCTCCCATTAAAAGCAGGCATAATCACAGATAACACCAGTGACCACTATCCCAACTTTCTCATAACCAGCTTATGTAAATCGCCCCAGGACACAAGTAAAATCACATTTCGAGAACATGATGAGTCATCAGTTAACTATTTCAGCACTAAGTAACACTGACTGGCAGAGTGACCTAGCTATCAACCCCGATATTGATGAATGTGTCAACGTATTAAAAAAAAAAAAAAAAAACTATAACAAGCATTGCCCAATAAAAACAAAGCAGATCACAGCAAAGAGACTAAACATCCCCTGGCTTACAAACACCATACTCAAATCTAGTGATAAAAAACATCTACGGTGGACCCTCAGTTTTCATGTTTAATCCGTTCCAGAGCGATTGGCAAAAACAGAAACCATTTTCCCCATAAGAAATAATGTAAATCCAATTAACCCTTTGAGGGTTTTCGTCGTACTAGTACGTTTTACGCGTAGGGGTTTTTGACGTACTAGTACTCATAAATTCTAGCGGCCTCAAATCTAGTGGGAGAAAGCTGGTAGGCCTTCATATGAAAGAATGGGTCTATGTGGTCAGTGTGCACAGTCTAAAAAAAATCCTGCAGCACACAGTGCATAATGAGAAAAAAAAAACTTTGACCATTTTTTTGGAATAAATCAGCGACTTTGCAGTGTATTTTCGTATGGTATTTATTGTTGTATTCTAGTTTTCTTGGTCTCATTTTATAGAATGGAAGACATATTACAGAAATTGAGATGATTTTGACTGGTTTTACAAAGAAAGGTGCCTTGAAATTGAGCTCAAAGTAGCAGAAATGTTCGATTTTTACCAAACTTCAAAAGTAAACAAATCGTGCCAAGCGTGCAATACACGTCAACTGGTGAGTCTAATATTCTTTCACAAGTGCACCAATAATATTTATACCATTTTTTACACTAATGCAGTAGTCTGCATAACAGTAAATCTTATATTTTTTGTGAAAATAAAAATTCAAAGTGGAAAGCAAAAGAATATAAGAGGGGACTTGAGACATGACTAATGACTAGAGGAAATGTTATTTTAGTGCCAGGAATGTCTTTCTTGTTTATTCTGGACCCTATTCCGAAATTGGCATCTTTTGAAATTTGTGTGAAATTGGCAAAATTGCTAAATTCTGACCACTGTACTGGATAGTTGAATTTCATAAATGAGTGGTTTCTTGCATCCATTCGATAGAAAAAATGGAGTTCTAGCGAAATACAGTGGACCCCCGCATAACGGACGCCTTGCATAACGGACAATCCGCATAGCGGACGCTTTGATCGCTAAAATTTTGCCCCGCATAGCGCCCAAAAACCCACTCAGCGGCCTTCGTCCGAGACGCGTCCAATGTGCGGCCTGAGCCAGCCTCATATGTTCCGCCGGTGGCATTGTTTACCAGCCAGCCTCCGCGGTAACATTCAAGCATACAATCGGAATATTTCGTATTATTACAGTGTTTTCGGTGCTGTTTCTGGAAAATAAGTGACCATGGGCCCCAAGAAAGCTTCTAGTTCCAACCCTACAGCAATAAGGGTTAGAATTCCTATAGAAATGAAGAAAGAGATCATTGATAAGTATGAAAGTGGAGTGCGTATCACCGACCTGGTCAGGTTGTACAAGAAACCCAAATCAACCATCTCTTCTATTGTGGCCAAGAAAACGGCAATCAAGGAAGCTGTTCTTGCCAAAGGTTTAACTGTGTTTTCGAAACAAAGATCGCAAGTGATGGAAGATGTTGAGAGACTCTTATTGGTGTGGATAAATGAAAAACAGCTAGCAGGAGATAGCGTCTCTCAAGCGATCATATGTGAAAAGGCTAGGAAGTTGCATGAGGATTTAATTAAAAAAATGCCTGCAACTAGTGATGATGTGAGTGAATTTAAGGCCAGCAAAGGTTGGTTTGAGAGATTTAAGAAGCGTAGTGGCATCCATAGTGTGATAAGGCATGGTGAGGCTGCCAGTTCGGACCACAAAGCGGCTGAAAAATATGTGCAGGAATTCAAGGAGTACATAGAAACTGAAGGACTGAAACCTGAACAAGTGTTTAATTGTGATGAAACAGGCCTGTTCTGGAAGAAAATGCCAAGCAGGACCTACATTACTCAGGAGGAAAAGGCACTCCCAGGACATAAGCCTATGAAAGACAGGCTTACTTTGTTGATGTGTGCCAATGCTAGTGGTGATTGCAAAGTTAAGCCTTTATTAGTGTATCACTCTGAAACTCCCAGAGCGTTCAGGCAAAAGAATGTCCTCAAGGATAATTTGTGTGTGCTGTGGAGATCAAACAGTAAGGCATGGGTCACTAGGGACTTTTTCTATAACTGGTTACACCATGCATTTGCCCCCAATGTCAAAGATTACCTAACTGAAAAGAAATTAGAACTTAAGTGCCTCCTGGTGTTAGACAATGCCCCTGGTCATCCTACAGACGTGGCAGAGCGACTTTATGGGGACATGAGCTTCATTAAGGTGAAGTTTTTGCCTCCTAATACCACTCCTCTCCTGCAGCCCATGGACCAGCAGGTCATTTCCAACTTCAAGAAACTGTACACAAAAGCTCTGTTTCAAAAGTGCTTTGAAGTGACCACAGACACTCGATTGACTCTAAAAGAGTTTTGGAAGGATCACTTTAATATCCTCAATTGTGTAAACCTTATAGGTAAGGCTTGGGAGGGAGTGACTAAGAGAACCTTGAACTCTGCTTGGAAGAAACTGTGGCCATAATGTGTAGACAAAAGGGATTTTGAAGGGTTTGAGGCTAACCCTGAGAGGAGTATACCAGTTGAGGAATCAATTGTGGCATTGGGGAAGTCCTTGGGGTTGGAGGTTAGTGGGGATGATGTGGAAGAGTTGGTGGAGGAGGACAATGAAGAACTAACCACTGATGAGCTGATAGATCAACTTCAAGAGCAAGAGGCCAGACCTGCGGAAACTGGTTCAAAGGAGGGGAGAGAGAAATTGAAGGAATTGCCTACTTCAAAGATTAAGGAAATGTGTGCAAAATGGCTTGAAGTGCAAACCTTTTTTGATGAAAATCACCCTCACACAGCTATTGCAAGCCGTGCTGGTGACTGTTACAATGACAATGTTGTGAACCACTTTAGACAAATCATAAAGGAACGAGTGGTACAGGCCACTATGGACAGATATGTTGTGCGAAAGAAGTCCAGTGACTCTGAAGCTGGTCCTAGTGGCATTAAAAGAAGAAGGGAAGTAACCCCAGAAAAGGACTTGCCTCCTCAAGTCTTAATGGAAGGGGATTCCCCTTCTAAACACTAACACTCTCTCTCCCCTCCTCCCATCCCATCAATCATCACCAGATCTTCAATAAAAGTAAGTGTCATGTAATTGTGCATGCCTTTTTCAGTTTGTGTGTACTAAAATTAACATTTTTTTGTGGTAAAAAAAATTTTTTTTCATACTTTTGGGTGTCTTGCACGGATTAATTTTATTTCCATTATTTCTTATGGGGAAAATTCATTCACATAGCGAACATTTCGCATAACAGCCAGCCCTCTTGCACGGATTAAGGTCGCTATGCGGGGGTCCACTGTATTCATGTTTTTTGTCGACTAGTACAGTGAAATTGGCCGAAAATGGGGCTCAAAGTGGGCAAAATTGCCGATGCGTAAACATCGCCAAGACCGCTAACTTTGCGAGAGCATAATTCCGTAAGTTTTCTATCAAATTTCAAACTTTTGGTGTCTTTATGATCGGGAAAAGATTCTCTATCTTTTCATAAGAGAAAATAATTTTTTTTTTTTAAATTTGGCCGACCCTGAGAACGAGTTTCGGAGAGGGCCTGTCGACCCTCAAAGGGTTAACCCTTAAATGGTCCAAACAGATCGACGTTCAAATCTGTAGTGCTCCAAAAGTAGATCTACGTTTTTTTTTACATATTTTCAAATACAGTATAACAAAAAAAAAATGTAGATAAAAGTTTTTTTTAAACATTTTCAAATGTAAAAAAAAAAAGATGTACATTTTTTTACATACTTTCAAATGTTGCAAAAAACGTATACATGTATATACGTTTGGACCGTTTAAGGGTTAATCCATTCCAGACACCCCAGAAGTATTAACAAAAAAAAATTTTGTTTTACCTTAAAGTTAGATTTACATGCATGAAAGAATAAACATTCATTCACTTATCTTTACTGAAGGCTGTTGTTGATGGATGGAAGACAGGGAGGAGGGGAGAGGGAAGAGATTAGTGTTCGGAAGGGGAATCCCCCTCCATAAGGACTCTAGGCACCAAGTCCTTATCTGGGGTTACTTCCCTAGCTTAAATATAGATTTACATCAGAAAAGAATGACAAATACATGTAAATATAAGGCACTAATAAAATGTATAAATGAACATTTAACATCACACTTACCTTTATTGAAGACTCTTGTTGGTGTATGGCAGATGGGGCAGAGGGAGGAGAGTTTATTGTTGGAGATAGGACAATATGCTTCAATATTACACTAATATCAGCTCTATGGCTTATTTATCTATCACAATTCAACTAATATGACATAATAAACAATATTAATAACATAGAAACATGACATACTCTAGAATGAATAAAATATGTCATTACTTGTGTCACGAGTGGTGTTCTGTTGTTGCTGGGTGTATCAGGGCCACTGAGAGCATAAGCCGTACATAGTGGTGGTGAAGGCAGCTATGATTTCTTTAATTCTATAGGGTTCCTCACTTTCTTTACCAAAGGACTAGCACTAGGAGCTTTCTTTGGCCCCATGGTGGCTTATTTAGCAGTCACACACAAACAAGTGCCAAAAACAATGGATTATTACGAAATGTTTTGTATGACCTCACAGGATATGTTCACTCACCAAGAAACAATGTGAAACTGCCTGAGAATGCATGTGGGAGGCGACTGTGTCTGTGCGCTGGGCACTGGACAGGTTCTGTACCATCGATAAAAACGGAACCAATATTTTGACGAAAAAAGTCGGCAAAAACAGAAATCGGCTATAACAGATCGACGAAAAGAGATGGCCAATGTACACGTATATGAAAAACAGTACAGAATGGGTCTAATAAAAGATCTGACAAAACGTTACTTGCTTGTCAATACTTACTAATCTAGTAAAGAGGTCTAAAAAAATTTGTATTATGAAAAGATTTTATGACATAAAAGGGGATATGAAAAAGACCTGGAAAACCCAATCTGAAATTCTAGGATCTAAAAAGCTATCTTGAAACAGTGATTAACTTAACGAAACCAGAACTTCTCCTCCAGCCAACAGTTACTGCCAACGAACTTAATGTTTTTTTTCTTGACTGTCGGAACAAAGCTACCAAACAAAATCCCAAACTCAAACACTCAGCCAAAAAGACTACCTCACTGGTAACTTCCCAAATAATCTATTTCTAGCCCCAACAAACCCTACTGAAATCTCAATCATCAAAACACTAAAGTATAAGACAGGAGATCTAAATAACTTACCACCACTAATGTATAAAAAAAGCTTCTTATGTGTTGTCTCCAATTATTGCAACTCTCTTTAACAAATCCAATGGATCTTCCACCTTCCCATCCATACTCAAGACAGAAAGGGGTTACCCCGATCCTCAAAGGAGGTGATCCAACTGAACTGGACAACTATAGGCATATATCAAACTTGCCCCTACTATCTAAAATCTTTGAAAAATTAATTCACAAACAAATCTACTCCTACTTAGTATCCCACAACATACTTAACCCCTGTCAGCTTGGATATGAACCGAAAAAAGTACTAATGATGCAATTATACATATGCTTGAACTAATATATTTGGCACTTGAAAAAATTAAATTTCCCTGGGACTTTTCACAGACCTACAAAAAGCATTTGATAGTTGACCATAGCCTATTGCACCTAAAGCTCAAGCATTATGAGGTTAGAGGACACACTCTAAATTACCTAAAATCTTATGTTAGTAATAGAAACCAGTATGTATGTATACACAAATGGCATTAACTCCACTACACAATCTGTTCTTGTTGGAGTCCCACAGGGAAGTGTCTGTGGCCCACTTCTCTCTCTCTCTCTCTCTCTCTCTCTCTCTCTCTCTCTCTCTCTCTCTCTCTCTCTCTCTCTCTCATTTACATCAATGACCTCCCAACTGCATCTAAACTCCTTAAACCTGTTTTATTTGCAGATGACACTACTGACGTCTTTTCTCACCCAAACCAACTATACTAACACACTGTAAATGAGGAACTACTAAAAATATCTACTTGGATGACTACCAACAAACTTACTCTCAATACAGACAAAACCTACTTCATGTTATTTAGAAACAGAGCTTCAAATGTACAGCTAAACACACTGATAAATGGTTCATCCATTTCAAGACACACACGGCAAATTTCTAGGTTTTCACTTTGACTGCAGTCTCAAATTCCAGACCCACAAACAGCAAATATCCCCGAAAGTCTCCAAAACAGCAGGTATCCTTTCAAAGACACGATAATATGTACTCCAAACGGCTCTTCTTACTATTTACCAATGTCTCATTTACCCTTACCTCGCCTATGGTATTTGTGCATGGGGGGCTCAACCACAGCAAATCATCTTAAACCTTTAATAACCCAACAAAAAAGCTGCTGTGCAATTGATTATCAACTCCTGCACTAGACAGCACATTCCACCGCTTTTTAAGAGCCTTAATTTGCTTAATATACAAAACGTCCACACTTATCATTGTGCCTACTACACACACACACAACATTATACTCAGATATTAACCCTCCTCTCAAACTCCTTGATAACAGAACATACAGGCATAACACAAGGCACAAATCACTCTTCAATATCCCTCATGTCTGTCTCTCCCTATGCAAAAATGTTATGCACATAAAGGGCCCAAAGATCAGGAATTCATTGCCAGAACACACTAAAGGGCCCCTGCCTGTAAATCAATTTAAGGCCCTACTTACAAATCACCTCATCACACAAAATTAACCAAAGACTATACTTAACACCTACCAATTATGTACTCAAAAAAAACTAAATAATTTATGACTGCTCAACTAGTTGATCATTTACTTCAAACTTAAAGCCATTTCAGTTTCACTGTTTTAAACTGTACTAAATTGTAATACTTCATTATTGTAAATTGTGCTTGATGGTTGCTCAACTATTTAGTCATTGTTGCAAACTTAAAACTTTCAACTCCATTGTTTTAATCTGTGCTAAGCTGTAATACTGTATTTTTTATACACTTTATCAAAACTAATTCTTCTCTACCTAGCTTAGTAAAGCCATATAAAGTGAACCAATAGAATATTCAATTTTCTTGTATTCACTGTACTCGCCAAATGACCATATTTACAATTACAACACTGTTATTGCCTTATTAATCTTAAGTTAGTCTTAAGTTTGCCCGAAATGCTCTGCATACCTGAAGCTTTTGGCATGTTCACCCAATTGTTACACTCCTTTGTACAAACATGTATCATGCTAAAATAAAATTATCAAGGAAAATTTGCATACTGGGTCATCTCGCACAATTTCCTCTCGTCCATAACCACCACAGACTGCTGCCAGGAGCACCACACAAATGAATCCTTGGTTGCTACAACCATTATTGAAAAATAATTTACCAGGTTTAATTTGAAAGAAGTTAACCCTTGAACTGTGTCATATATAGACAGAGGATCCAACTGTGTGCAACATGTATGTATACAATTTGTGTGTTCTTAAATATACTATGTGTTTGCAGTCAAAGCTTCAGATCAACTGTCTGGGTCTGGTACCACCACATCACACCTAGGAAAGAATGTAGGCCCAAGCAATGCAACATGGGTGACACTGTCTTAGTAGTAAAATGGTGCACCTACAGGAGAACTTGCCTCCCACTGTAAGTAGATAACTGTACCTGTATAACTCCGCTTAGAAAACTGTGCTTTAAATTTTAAAACAAAACAAAACATATTTCACACCTTTCCCCCACACAGAGGGGTAACTACCAATACATGACCCTCCCTCCCTCAGTTAACCCTTTCAGGGTCCAAGGCCCAAATCTGGAGTCACGCACCAGTGTCCAAGAATTTTCAAAAAAAAAATTTGTTATTTTTTCTTATGAAATCGTAGAGAATCTTTTTGTGAAGGTAATAAAACAAAAAATACGAAATTTGGTGGAAAATTGACGAAATTATGCTCTCGCGAATTTTGATGTGTCAGTGATATTTACGAATCGGCGATTTTGCCGACTTAGACTCCCATTTTAGGCCAATTACATTATTCCAATCAACCAAATTCTTAGCTATTTCACTAGTATTGCTTCTATTCTATCGATTGAGCACAAGAAATCGCCAAGTCAACTGTTTCAACTACAAAATAAAGTGATCGGAAATTGTTAATTTGGCCAATTTAACACAAAGTTCAAAATATTCCAATTTCAAAATAGGGTCCAGAATGAACAATGTAGGCATTCCTGGCACTAAACTAACATTTCCTCTGTTCATTAGTTATGTTTTGAGGCTTTACAAATAAATTCCATTTTGATTTTTTATTCACATAATGAATTTTTATTCACACCAAAAAATAGAAGATTTACTGTTATGCAATACTGTAATAATTGTATAAATATCATCACCATATTTGTGAATGTATATTAGACCCACCAGCTGATGTGTATTAGACGTGTGAGGTCGTTTGTTTACTCTTGAATATCGGCAAAAATTTAACATTTCCGCTACTTTGAGCTCAGTTTCAAGCCATTTCCAATGCTAAAACCAATCAAAATCATCTCTATTTCTGTAATATGTCTTCCATTCTATCAAATGAGACCAAGAAATCGCAAATACAACTATAAAAAACATACGAAAAAACACTGCAAAGTTGCTGTTTTAATCGAAAAATCATGATTTCATTTTTTTTCTCTCATTATACACAGTGTGCTGCAGGATCTGTTTTATGTGGTGCACACATACCACATAGATGTATTCTCTCATATCTAGGCCCAAATGTACCACTCACAGTTTATCAGAGTGAGCTGAGCTCATGGCGTAGATCTACGGTTTGGACCCTGAACGTAAAGCCGTAGATCTACGGGACAGACCCTGAAAGGGTTAAAACATACTGACGATTACTAATTGTTAAACCCTTTTACTGGTGGCACCTCCAAAATTAAGTCTTGACAACAGGAATTAAAAAAAAATCTAAAATGGAAAAAAAACTTGCAAAATTATGCACACACAAACATGATGGTCTGGGTGCAATTTATGAATCAGTGATTTCAGTCACTTTCAGTCTTATTTTAAGCCCAATCCAATGCTCAATTCAACCAAATTCTTAACTAATTTGCTAGTATGTCTTCCATTCAATTAATTAAGCACAAGGAACTGTTATAAACAACAACCTGTAGGTGAACAGTACACATACAGTGGACCCCCAACATTCGATATTAATCCGTTCCTGAGAGCCATTGAATGTCGAAAATATCGAAAGTCAAATTAATTTTCCCCACAAGAAATAATGGAAATCAAATTAATCTGTGCAAGACACCCAAAAGTATGAAAAAAAAATTTTTTACCACATGAAATATTAAGTTTAATGCAATAGAATAATTACAATAACAACAATAACAATAGATTAATAACAATAGAATAATTGACACTTACCTTTAATGAAGATCTGGTGGAGATTGATGGGATGGGAGGAGGGAAGAGTGTGGATGGTGTTAGTGTTTAGAAGGAGAATCCTCTTCCATTAGGACTTTAACTGGCACCATGCCTTACCACACTGTGTATGCCACTACGATTCTTAACCCTTTGACTGTCGCGGCCGTATATATACGTTTGCGAGGTACCGTGTTTGACGTATATATACTCAAATTCTAGCGGCTTCAAATCAGGCAGGAGAAAGCTAGTAGGCCCACATGTGAGAGAATGGGTCTGTGTGGTCAGTGTGCACCACATAAAAAAAATCCTGGAGCACGCAGTGCATAATGAGAAAAAAAAAACTCCGACCGTTTTTTTTTAATTAAAATGCCGACTTTGTGGTCTATTTTCGTATAGTATTTGTGGTTGTATTCTCGTTTTCTTGGTCTCATTTGATAGAATGGAAACTATATTATAGAAATGGAGGTGATTTTGATTAATTTTACTATAAAAAGAACCTGGAAATGGAGCACAAAGTACAGGAAATGTTTGATTTTTGCCGATGTTCAAAAGTAAACAAATGATGTCATTATCCAATAAATGTCCAAATAGCCATTCTAATACGCAGTCATGAATGGGTTGATGTAATTTTTACAATTATTACAGTATTGCAGTAGTCTGCATAACAGTAAATCTTCTATTTTTTGTTTGAATAAAATTTCAAAATAAAAAGCAAGAGTAATATCACAGGGACCTAGAGACATGACTGATGAACAAAGAAAATGTTATTTTAGAGCCAGGAATGTCTGCATTGTTCATTCTGGACCTTATTTTGAAATTGTCGTATTTTTTAATTTTCGTGAAATTGGCCAAATTGCAAATTTCTGACCATGTTATTGGGTAGTTGAAATCGGTAAATGGGCAGTTTCTTGTACTCAATCGATAGAAAAAATAGAGTTATGAAGAAATAGTTATGAGTTTGGTTGACTGGAATAACGGAATTAGCCGAAAATAGGGCTCAAGTGGGCGAAATTGCCGATTTTTAACCCTTTGACTGTCGAAGGGCCCAATCCTGAAGTTGCTCCTGGTGTCGCAAAATATTCGAAAAAAAAAAAAAAATTATTTTTTCTTATGAAATGATAGAGAATCTTTTCCCGATTGTAAAGACACCAAAAAAACGAAATTTGATGGAAAATGACGGAATTACGCTCTCGCGAAGTTAGCGACTTCGGCGATATTTAAAAATCGGCAATTTCGCCCACTTTGAGCCCTATTTTCGGCTAATTCCGTTATTCCAGTCAACCAAACTCATAACGATTTCTTCAGAACTATTTTTTCTATCGATTGAGCACAAGAAACTGCCCATTTACCGATTTCAACTACCCAATAACATGGTCAGAAATTTGCAATTTGGCCAATTTCACGAAAATTAAAAAATACGACAATTTCAAAATAAGGTCCAGAATGAACAATGCAGACATTCCTGGCTCTAAAATAAGATTTTCTTTGTTCATCAGTCATGTCTCCAGGTCCCTGTGATATTACTCTTGCTTTTTATTTTGAAATTTTATTCAACAAAAATAGAAGATTTACTGTTATGCAGACTACTGCAATACTGTAATAATTGTAAAAATTACATCAACCCATTCATGACTGCGTATTAGAATGGCTATTTGGACATTTATTGGACAATGACATCATTTGTTTACTTTTGAACATCGGCAAAAATCAAACATTTCCTGTACTTTGTGCTCCATTTCCAGGTTCTTTTTATAGTAAAATTAATCAAAATCACCTCCATTTCTATAATATAGTTTCCATTCTATCAAATGAGACCATGAAAACGAGAATACAACCACAAATACTATACGAAAATAGACCACAAAGTCGGCATTTTAATTAAAAAAAACGGTCGGAGTTTTTTTTTTCTCATTATGCACTGCGTGCTCCAGGATTTTTTTTATGTGGTGCACACTGACCACACAGACCCATTCTCTCACATGTGGGCCTACTAGCTTTCTCCTGCCTGATTTGAAGCCGCTAGAATTTATGAGTATATATACGTCAAACACGGTACCTCACAAACGTATATATACAGCCGCGACAGTCAAAGGGTCAAATATCGCCGAAGTCGCTAACTTCGCGAGAGCGTAATTCCGTCAGTTTTCCATCAAATTTCGTTTTTTTGGTGTCTTTACAATCGGGAAAAGATTCTCTATCATTTCATAAGAAAAAATAATTTTTTTTTTTTTTTAAATTTTGCAACACCAGGAGACACCTCAGGATTTGGGGTTGCGACAGTCAAAGGGTTAAATCTTTCAAACCAACCTTTGCTGGCCTTAAATTCACTCGCATCACCACTAGTAGCAGGCAATTTCTTTACCAAATTATCATGCACTCCGACACACGCACTTCACTTTTGTACTTTGCAATTATCTTTCTTCATTTTAATAGTCATTAGCACCTTTTTTCTCGAAGGGTTGGCACTAGAAGCTTTCTTGGGGCCCATGGTTACTTATTTTGCAGAAACAAGCACCAAAAACAGTGATAATATGGAATGTACTGAATGTATCCTTAGATGCGCGCACACTGGCTGGCTTGTAAACACTGGCACACACGGGGCAGTTCAGGCCACACGTGGACAAGTCTTGTACGAATCGTATCAAATGTTGAGGCGAAATTTTTGCGTTAAAATGCATTGAATGTCGGATTTATCGAATGTCGGGGGTCCACTGTATTTGGTAATTCTGGCCAATTTTCCACAAAATTAAAAAAAAAAAAAAAAAAAAAAAAAAAAAATTATGAAACAGTCTAGGATGAACACTGTAGGTATCCCAACCAGTAAAGAAACATTTCTGCTGTTTATTAATCACATCCTCGGGGCTCTCCTACATCACACCTGCCCTCCAATTTGAATTCATCATACCAAAAAACTCGAAGGTTTACCCTACTGGTCGTGGTTTAGGGCATTCTAATATTTAAAGCAGACCTAGTTAAAACCCATTAAACAGACTGGGAGAATCGAATCGAATCGAGGACGACGAGAGCTGTCGTAAGATGGGAAGGAAGAAGGATAAGGAAGGATGGAAATAACTGGAAAAGGATGGTGAGGAGGGGAAGAGGAGGAATCAAGGCAAGTGGCCCAACCACTTTGGGACATGTGGTACAAAAGTACTGGAGACGTAGATAGAGAGGCTTGACTGATGTCATTGCTTGGCTCACTAGGAGAGGATGGCGAAGGCAGCGGCAGGAGCTGGGAGTGTCAGAAGGCAGCAAGAAGGACGAGTTGGTTATGGTCTTAAACCGTTTATCAGTGCGGTAAATTGTTTTCGAGAGAGTTGTATCACACTTATGGGAGAGCTGTAGTAGTATTCGTTGGTTTGGAGTTGGTGGAGTATCTAGTTGTAGGTAGGGAATGGTCTTTCTTCACTTTGGTACGATACAGTGTTGTCTTGGAGATGTTGGACGAGTTCTAGGCGAGTCATGCTTGCAGGATACAGCCTCGTGGTGTAGAATATGAGTCCTTTGTGTTTAACCCATGGTGTTCCAGGTAATCGACGTGAGCTAAGTAGAGAAGGCGGTGGTGGAGTAGAGGAAGGTGGTGTTGCTTCGTTTTCAACTTCAGTAGACGAATTAGAAGATGTTTCTGGTGGTAAGGCTTCTGATTGGTTGGATTCAGTGAGAGGTGGTGGCGGTGGAGGCTTCTCATTGGTCGTTGTTGGATTGACGTCACTAGTTGGTGGTGTTGATGGAACTTCTGCAGAAGAGTTGGCGATTAAGTTTTTGGTGAATTTGAGAATTTCTTCAGAAGGTGGAGATGCTGGAAATGTAAATGAAGGCATGTTATTTAATGCAAATAACTCGTTGATGGTAGAGTTAAATGATCCAGGTACAGCCATGTTTTGCATATGAGCGTATAGTAGACAGTAGTGAATCTTCGTTACGTCACATGTTGGAGGAGTGATGGTAGTGGTGGTGGTGGAGGCGGGCTGAGTAGATGCTTGAAGTAATTTTGTAGTGTCTGCTTGTATTTTTGCAATTGCTGCATACGTTGGAGTGTTGCTAGTAGGTTTTTTCTTTGCTGCATCTTGTGTTTTCTTCATAATATCCTTTCTTGTAGGACATTTTTCTGCCAGTGTATGGTGATCATTACTCTTGCAGTTTAAGCACGCTGGTTGTGTTGGAGCAGTAGCGGTGCAGGAACTGAAGGCGTGTCCCTCACTACCACATGTAGTGCAGAACTTCTTGTCTTTTACTGGACATGCTTTGGTGGTGTGATGGTATGAATAACAGTTCCAGCAATGTTGGATGTAGTGATATCTCTCTGCTTCAATGTAGGTAGGGCTGATGTAGTAGTAGTAGACAGCAAGACCTTCGTTCAGTGCAGTGGCAGCCATGTTCACGTCGGTGAAGGTGACCTTGATCATGGACGTTGCATTTGGGATTTTTGTAATGCTGTCAACAGTAGCCCAAGTATTTTGCGTCTCGATGGATGACTTGAGTTCAGCAGGTGTTTGAGACGTCAGAATCTTGTCCAGTTTTTTTAGGAATACTGATTTCCTTGCCCTGAGAGCAGGAGATGATGTAACAGTAAACCCTTGAGTAGTAAGAGTAGTGATGGCTTCTGTAGTGAGTAGCTTCTCTGCTTCAGCATCATCGTGACACACAACAATGAATGCTTCTTTCAGTGACAATATGGTGTTGAATTTTACTTCCAGTGCTCCCTGAACAACAGTTGCAAGAGCAATCTTCGTTGAATCATCAACGGTACCATTTCTTGGTTTGATCTTTACACGATTTGCATAGCTCATCGTGTAAGTCAAGGCGATGACAACGCTGGTAAAGGTTCCCCTCCCCAACGGGGATTGTAGGGAGACAGAGTAAGGAGAGCTGCTATGACCTGCCTGGGCAAGAGTCAAGAGCAGAATGTCCTATTTTCTTGTCAGACTGGGAGAAGGGGTAGGGAAGCCTCACTCATTCTCAAGAAAATGGTCAAAAATCAAATATTAACCCTTTCAGGGTCCAGAGGCCAAATTTCAAAGTGCATACCAGGTTCCAAGAATTAAAAAAAAAAAAAAATTATTTTTTCTTATGAAATGGTAGAGAATCTTTTTCTGAAGGTAATAAAACAAAGTATGAAATTTGATGGAAAATTGACAAAATTATGCTCTTGCAAATTCTGATGTGTCAGCGATATTTACAAATCGGCGATTTTGCCGACTGACTCCCATTTTAGGCCAATTATATTATTCCAGTCGACCAAATTCTTAGCTATTTCACTAGTACTAGTTCTATTCTATCAAATGAGTGCAAGAAATCACCAAGTCAACTGTTTCAACTACAAAATAAAGTGATTGGAAATTGGTAATTTGGCCAATTTAACACAAAGTTCAAAATCTTCCAATTTCAAAATAGGGTCCAGAATAAACAATGTAGGTATTCCTGGAACTAAACTAACATTTCCTCTGTTCATTAGTTACGTTTTGAGGCTTTACAAATGAATTCCATTTTGATTTTTTATTCAAATAATGAATTTTTATTCAAACCAAAAAATAGAAGATTTACTGTTATGCAATACTGTAATAATTGTACAAGTATCATCACCACATTTGTGAATGTATATTAGACCCACCAGCTGGCGTTTATTAGACGTGTGAGGTCGTTTGTTTACTCTTGAACATCAGAAAAAATTTAACATTTCTGCTACTTTGAGCTCAGTTTCAAGCCATTTCCAGTGCTAAAACCAATCAAAATCATCTCTATTTCTGTAATATGTCTTTCATTCTATCAAATGAGACAAAGAAATCGCAAATACAACTATAAAAAACATACGAAAAAAAAAACACTACAAAGTCGCTGTTTTAATCGAAAATCACAGTCTCAGTTTTTCTCTCTCGTTATACACTGTGTGCTGCAGGATTTGTTTTAAGTGGTGCACACATACCACATAGATGTATTATTTCATATCTAGGCCCAAATTTACCACTCACAGCTTATCAGAGCCGAGCTGAGCTCATGGCGTAGATCTACGGTTTGGACCCTGAACGTAAAGCCGTAGATCTACGGCACGGACCCTGAAAGGGTAAACATTACTTTGAGTCCAATTTCAAGCTCCTTCTGAAACCAAATAAAATCATTTATATTTCAGTAATATGCTTTCCATTCTATAATATGATACCAAGAAACAGCCAATAAAATCTTAAAAATTATCTTAAAAGAATACCTCAGACTATTTTAAACCAAACACAAGGTCTGAGGTTTGGTTTTCCTATAGTTTACTGCTTGGACCAGGTATAAGAAGCATCTTGCTACCTATAACAAGAACCTGCACAAGCAAACCTGTTGGCAAATGAAAGAGTTCAAAACTGAGCCATCTCTAGACAGGCAGCTGACACAAAACTAGGTGGTTTTTGGTCAAAGACCAACAAGGTTACTCAACTCCTGAAATTATTCCACCTTTAAATCGATAGGATGGGACCGTTTCTACCAGCACTCAAAAGAAAGCTTGCCTCTTTGAAGAACATTTTGCTGCCAAGATGCAAATTCCTGATCCAGTAACAGTCTCCTTTGCTTGCCGCAAGAACTGTGTCAAAGCTGTCACAGGTTTATAAGTCAGGATGAAGTATATCTCCTTAAATACACAAATAACCCGCACATAGGAGAGAGGAGCTTACAACGATGTTTCAGTCCGTCTTGGACCATTTACAAGTCACACTAACAGAAAAGAGAGAATGAGGCAGTATACATAGGCCAGCTGGCAGAGCCAGGACAAGAGAGGTGGGAGGAGTAGTAGAAGAGGCAAGGCAGGTAGTGGAAGTAGTAATAGAAGTAGTGGTAGTGTAAAGTAGGGAGAGTGGTTGGTGGGACAAGAACAGAAAGGGGGAGAGAAAAAGGAGGCAGAAGTGAAAGTAGGAGCCACAGATAGTAGGAAAGGAAGTTGTGAAGGTAGTAGTAGTGGAATCAGTCACAGGTCAAGAAAGAGGAGCACTGCAGGAGAGTAAAGGACCAAACACCCAAGGCAGAAGAAAGAAAACTTAAAACAAGAAAAAGGGAAAATAGTTAAGGGGAAGAGGTAGAAAGAGAAGGAGAAAAACTCAGGTTAAGTCACAGGCTTTCTGAAGTTTGGAGCATTTTACAATGTAATGGGAGAAGAAGGCATCTACAGATCCATACAAAGAAAGTTGTGTATAAGGGAGGATTCAAAAAGACAGCAACTGTAAAAGTTAGAGGTAGGGTAGACAGTTGTAGCAGAAGACCAGTCAACAGGATGACTGATCTCAGACATGACAGAAAAGAGCATTGTTGGTGTCAGCAAGCTTAACACTACTTTTGTGTTCCTTGAGTCTGTCAGAAAGAGAATGGCCAGTTTCTCCAAAGCACTGAAGAGGACAAGAGGAAGATGAAAGAACAGACACCAGGGGCATCTACAACAGGATAGGTATGAACTAGATTAGTGTGACGGGTGTTATTGGCAAAAAGTAAATGGCCCAAGACGGACCAAAGCATCATCGTTAGTTCCTCTCTCCTGCGAGTGGTTATTTGTAGATTGTTCCAGTCACGGTATTGTGCCTCGGTTCTTTATCCCCTTAAATCCCTGGACCAGAAAAGAGCTGTGGGTCCAGATAAGGCGAGCCCAAGATTGTCGAGTAGATGTACAGATCAGCTAACTTCACATCTAACAGCACTACCTAGCACAGTGTAAATAGCTTTCTCTGTGGAAAGAGGCAAATGTAGTCCTTTTTCACAAAAAGATGAGCAGAGTGGAAATCAGCAACTACAGACTAGTGTCACTCCTGTCAATCACTGGCAAGATTCTCGAGACAGCAAATGATAGTGTTTTCTCATTTCCGCTCACTTCTTTGTGATCATCAACATGGCTTCAGAAAAGGTCACTGCTGCTGATCTGCTGTTAAACCTCTCCACTATGTGGCATCAATCGCTGGATGAATCCAAGATCAGCTGTGTAGCAGCAGTGGATATTGCTGGCACTTTCAAGTGAGTATGGCACCAGGGACTCTTGGTAAAACTGCAAGCACTAGGAGCCTCTGGCACTATGCATTCTTGGTGATTACTTTCAAGGTTAATACAGAAGAGTAGTTCTCAATGGGACAGAGTAAACAAGATACTCAATCAGTGCCAGTGTTTCACAGGAAAGTGTGCTTAGACCATTATTATGGAATGTCTACTTCAATGACCTTCAACTCATTCCAGAATCCCATGCATTTAGAGACAACTATACTCTGATATTTGCTTACCAAAGAAAGGAAATGTCAAATGCTCAGCAACTACACTCCTTGTACCTTTCTCAAGAACATCACTTCATCTGAGATCAGTCATTCCTAGAATGACCCTAGTCTGGAACAAGTGTGCACAGCATAATGATATTGATGAATTAAAGTCAGTTGAAGAATGAAATTGTTGGCCCACATTATTATTATTATAATCAAAGAAAGCGCTAAACCGACCAGGGTCATACAGCTGCTGTCCCACAGATGGCTCCAACTTCATCCTATGTCCCCATTTGTATGTCTCATAACAACAAAAAGGTTTAAATGAGCTGAGTTTGGTAACAGCTCTTAGCTTGTAAATAAAAGTAAGAGTTCATAACCTAACCTGTAAAACAACTGTGTAAATAATAATAAAAAGAGAGAAAGGAGAGAGAGAGGAGGAGGCCAATACTGTCAAAGTACCACACTTGGATCCACTTCAAGGACAGCATGAAGCAGGCTTCTATACCACAAGACTGGCAGAAAGCAGCAACTTCACTCTGGCAGTACCCTTCTCCAGAACATCACTTCATCTGAGATCATTTATCCCCAGGATGACTCAAGTATGAACACATTCGTACAGCATTATGATGTCAACAAGATAAAATCAGTTGATCAGATGAACATGCTGGCTCACAGATGGCTCCAACTTCATCCTGTTCCCTACTTGTATAACTCATAACAATAAAAATGCTTTCAAATGAGCTGATGTAGGTAACAGCTCTTAGCTTGCCAATAAAGTTAGGAATCCTTAACCTGTAAATAGCTTGTCAATAAAGCTAGGGATCCTTAACCTAACCTTGTCAAACCCTCTCTCTCTCTCTTTCTCTCAGAGAGAGAGAGAGAGAGAGAGAGAGAGAGAGAGAGAGAGAGAGAGAGAGAGAGAGAGAGAGAGAGAGAGAGAGAGAGAGAGAGAGAGAGAGAGAGAGAGAGAGAGAGAGAGAGAGAGAGAGAGAGAGAGAGAGAGAGAGAGAGAGAGAGATAGAGAGAGTCAGAGTGACAGAGAGAGAGAGAGAGAGAGAGAGAGAGAGAGAGAGAGAGAGAAACAGTAGGGGTGGGGGAAAGGAAGCTAGTGATAAGAAGGTTCACTGAACATTCAAATTCAGAGCCAGCAAGCTGAGCAGCACCAACAAGATCTGTGCCTGATTTTTACAATAAGGTTTTTATTAATTTTTAATAACAATTACCATATTTTAGAAACTTTACAATAATGATAGCTGCCAAAACATGAGCACCCAAAAGAGCTTGTTACATATTTTTTTAAGTGCTTTAAGATTCAACATTTTTAATTTCTATTTTTTTTTTTACTCTGTTGTGTTGTGTTCTGAAAAAATGCCGATGGAAATGTTCAGCATCTGATATGCTTTCAATGTGCTTAAAAAACAAACCAGGTTGGTATCACATACAATATGCTAGCTGATGGTGGTAGTGCAGTAGTATTAGTATAATAGTAATTGTACAGTATAACAGTATGTATTAATAGTATAATAGTCATAGTAGTAGCTGTAGTATAGTAGTAGTAGTAGTAGTATAGTAGTAGTGGTATAGAAGCAGTGTAGTAGTAGTGTAGTAGTAGTATAGCTGTAGTACAGTGCTTATAATAATAAGCAATTTCTACCAGTACATGATATAACCTATACAGGCCTAACTAACATTATGGTATACTATAGAAAGCCCCTGGTTATGCAATGCATTTTGGGCCACTTACGTTAATAGTGTCCCCCAGGATGTAACCTACATCAGTCAGCAACACCCAGGTGCCTACTTGCTGCTAGGTGAACAGGGATAGCAGGGGTAAGGAAACATGACCAATGTTTCACCTGTACCAGGGATCGAACCATAGACACAATGCGTGAGCTGAGTGCGGTACCAACCAAGCTACGGACCACCTTACAGTAGTACAGCGGACCCCCGCATAACGATATTAATCCATTCCTGAGAGCTCATTGTTATGCGAATGAATTTTCCCCATACGAAATAATGGAAATCAAATTAATCCGTGCAAGACACCCAAAAGTATGAAAAAAAAATTTTACCACATGAAATATACATTTTCCTACACACAAAGAGAGGGATACATGCACAATAGTAGAGTAGTACATGCACAATATATATTGTGCATGTACTAGTCTACTAAATGAAGAATAAATGACACTTACCTTTATTGAAGATGCAGCAATGACTGATGAGACACTGTCCTGGGAGTGCCTTTTCCTCCTGAGTACTGTAGGTCCTGTTTGGCATTTTCTTCCAGAACATGCCTTATCACTGTGTATGCCACTACGATTCTTAAATCTCTCAAACCAACCTTTGCTGGCTTTAAATTCACCAATATGAGCACTAGTTCCAGGCATTTTTTCCTGTTCACCTGGGTGTTAGTCGACTGGTGTGGGTTGCATCCTGGGAGACAAGATTAAGGACCCCAATGGAAATAAGTTGGACAGTCTTCGATGACACTGACTTTTTTGGGTTATCCTGGGTGGCTAACCCTCTGGGGTAAATTGTTTCTTGGTATTCTCAATAAGCCACACCAACAACGGTGCTACAGCAGCAGCAGCTGACAGTGCTACAGCAGCAGCAGCTGACAGTGCTACAGCAGCAGCAGCTGACAGTGCTACAGCAGCAGCAGCTGACAGTGCTACAGCAGCAGCAGCTGACAGTGCTACAGCAGCAGCAGCTGACAGTGCTACAGCAGCAGCAGCTGACAGTGCTACAGCAGCAGCAGCTGACAGTGCTACAGCAGCAGCAGCTGACAGTGCTACAGCAGCAGCAGCTGACAGTGCTACAGCAGCAGCAGCTGACAAGTGCTACAGCAGCAGCAGCTGACAAGTGCTACAGCAGCAGCAGCTGACACTGCTACAGCAGCAGCAGCTGACACTGCTACAGCAGCAGACGGTGGTACAGCAGCAGCAGCAGCTGACGGTGGTACAGCAGCAGCAGCAGCTGACGGTGGTACAGCAGCAGCAGCTGACGGTGGTACAGCAGCAGCAGCAGCTGACGGTGGTACAGCAGCAGCAGCAGCTGACGGTGGTACAGCAGCAGCAGCAGCTGATGGTGGTACAGCAGCAGCTGACGGTGGTACAGCAGCAGCTGACGGTGGTACAGCAGCAGCTGACGGTGGTACAGCAGCAGCTGACGGTGGTACAGCAGCAGCTGACGGTGGTACAGCAGCAGCTGACGGTGGTACAGCAGCAGCTGACGGTGGTACAGCAGCAGCTGACGGTGGTACAGCAGCAGCTGATGGTGGTACAGCAGCAGCTGATGGTGGTACAGCAGCAGCTGACGGTGGTACAGCAGCAGCTGACGGTGGTACAGCAGCAGCTGACGGTGGTACAGCAGCAGCTGACGGTGGTACAGCAGCAGTTGACAGTGCAGCAGCAGCAGCTGACAGTGCAGCAGCAGCAGCTGACAGTGCAGCAGCAGCAGCTGACAGTGCAGCAGCAGCATCTGACAGTGCAGCAGCAGCATCTGACAGTGCAGCAGCAGCAGCATCTGACAGTGCAGCAGCAGCAGCATCTGACAGTGCAGCAGCAGCAGCATCTGACAGTGCAGCAGCAGCAGCATCTGACAGTGCAGCAGCAGCAGCATCTGACAGTGCAGCAGCAGCAGCATCTGACAGTGCAGCAGCAGCAGCATCTGACAGTGCAGCAGCAGCAGCATCTGACAGTGCAGCAGCAGCAGCATCTGACAGTGCAGCAGCAGCAGCATCTGACAGTGCAGCAGCAGCAGCAGCTGACAGTGCAGCAGCAGCAGCAGCTGACAGTGCAGCAGCAGCAGCAGCTGACAGTGCAGCAGCAGCTGACAGTGCAGCAGCAGCTGACAGTGCAGCAGCAGCTGACAGTGCAGCAGCAGCAGCAGCTGACAGTGCAGCAGCAGCTGACAGTGCAGCAGCAGCAGCAGCTGACAGTGCAGCAGCAGCAGCAGCTGACAGTGCAGCAGCAGCAGCTGACAGTGCAGCAGCAGCAGCTGACAGTGCAGCAGCAGCAGCTGACAGTGCAGCAGCAGCAGCTGACAGTGCAGCAGCAGCTGACAGTGCAGCAGCAGCTGACAGTGCAGCAGCAGCTGACAGTGCAGCAGCAGCAGCTGACGACAGTGCAGCAGCAGCTGACGACAGTGCAGCAGCAGCTGACGACAGTGCAGCAGCAGCTGACGACAGTGCAGCAGCAGCTGACGACAGTGCAGCAGCAGCTGACGACAGTGCAGCAGCAGCAGCTGACGACAGTGCAGCAGCAGCAGCTGACGACAGTGCAGCAGCAGCTGCTGACGACAGTGCAGCAGCAGCTGCTGACGACAGTGCAGCAGCAGCTGCTGACGACAGTGCAGCAGCAGCTGCTGACGACAGTGCAGCAGCAGCTGCTGACGACAGTGCAGCAGCAGCTGCTGACGACAGTGCAGCAGCAGCTGCTGACGACAGTGCAGCAGCAGCTGCTGACGACAGTGCAGCAGCAGCTGCTGACGACAGTGCAGCAGCAGCTGACGACAGTGCAGCAGCAGCAGCTGACGACAGTGCAGCAGCAGCTGACGACAGTGCAGCAGCAGCAGCTGACGACAGTGCAGAAGCAGCAGCAGTGCAGCAGCAGCAGTGCAGCAGCAGCAGCAGTGCAGCAGCAGCAGTGCAGCAGCAGCAGCAGTGCAGCAGCAGCAGTGCAGCAGCAGCAGCTGACGGTGCTACAGCAGCAGCAGACGGTGCTACAGCAGCAGCAGACGGTGCTACAGCAGCAGCAGACGGTGCTACAGCAGCAGCAGACGGTGCTACAGCAGCAGCAGACGGTGCTACAGCAGCAGCAGACGGTGCTACAGCAGCAGCAGACGGTGCTACAGCAGCAGCAGACGGTGCTACAGCAGCAGCAGACGGTGCTACAGCAGCAGCAGACGGTGCTACAGCAGCAGCAGACGGTGCTACAGCAGCAGCAGACGGTGCTACAGCAGCAGCAGACGGTGCTACAGCAGCAGCAGACGGTGCTACAGCAGCAGCAGACGGTGCTACAGCAGCAGCAGACGGTGCTACAGCAGCAGCAGACGGTGCTACAGCAGCAGCAGACGGTGCTACAGCAGCAGCAGACGGTGCTACAGCAGCAGCAGACGGTGCTACAGCAGCAGCAGACGGTGCTACAGCAGCAGCAGACGGTGCTACAGCAGCAGCAGACGGTGCTACAGCAGCAGCAGACGGTGCTACAGCAGCAGCAGACGGTGCTACAGCAGCAGCAGACGGTGCTACAGCAGCAGCAGACGGTGCTACAGCAGCAGACGGTGCTACAGCAGCAGACGGTGCTACAGCAGCAGACGGTGCTACAGCAGCAGACGGTGCTACAGCAGCAGACGGTGCTACAGCAGCAGACGGTGCTACAGCAGCAGACGGTGCTACAGCAGCAGCAGCAGACGGTGGTACAGCAGCAGCTGACGGTGCTATAGCAGCAGCAGCTGACAGTGCTACAGCAGCAGCAGCAGCTGACAGTGCTACAGCAGCAGCAGCAGCTGACAGTGCTACAGCAGCAGCAGCAGCTGACAGTGCTACAGCAGCAGCAGCAGCTGACAGTGCTACAGCAGCAGCAGCAGCTGACAGTGCTACAGCAGCAGCAGCAGCTGACAGTGCTACAGCAGCAGCAGCATCAGCAGTTGACCATGGTACCACAGTATTTCGATAATATTTCTCACCCTTTTTACCACAGGGTTGGCACTAGAAGCTTTCTTGGGGCCCATGGTCACTTATTTTGCAGATAAAATCACCAAAAACGCTGTAATAATACGAAATGCTCCGATTGTATGCTTGGATGTTACCGCGGAGGCTGGCTTGTAAACATTGCCACTGGCGGAACATGCGAGGCTGGCTCAAGCCTCGCATAGACGCGTCTCGGACGAGTAGCGTTGAGCGAGTTTTTTAGCGCTATGAGAGGCAAAATTTTAGTGATAAAACGTATCGCTATGCGGATTTAACGTTATGTGATGCCAACGGTATGCGGCGGTCCACTGTATAGTCATAGTAGTAAGTGTAATAATATAGTAGAAATTTTCACTTCATGCCAGCTTGAGCCTACAATGGTTCTCTGAACCATTCATCTACATAACTGAGGAATTTATTTTTAGGGAAAGTCCAGTATCACACCTTTTCATCCCACCTACTATGATCCAGTTGCTTAGTACAAGTATTGCATAACTGACCCCACCATGTCTTATCTTGGGACATTAGCCACTGAGCCCATAAAGAATACTAATTACAGTGGACCCCCGCATAGCGACTTTAACCCTTTCAGGGTCCAAGGCCCAAATCTGGAGTCACGCACCAGTGTCCAAGAATTTTCAAAAAAAAATTTGTTATTTTTTCTTATGAAATCGTAGAGAATCTTTTTGTGAAGGTAATAAAACAAAAAGTACGAAATTTGGTGGAAAATTGACGAAATTATGCTCTCGCGAATTTTGATGTGTCAGCGATATTTACGAATCGGCGATTTTGCCGACTTTGACTCCCATTTTAGGCCAATTACATTATTCCAATCAACCAAATTCTTAGCTATTTCACTAGTATTACTTCTATTCTATCGATTGAGCACAAGAAATCGCCAAGTCAACTGTTTCAACTACAAAATAAAGTGATTGGAAATTGTTAATTTGGCCAATTTAACACAAAGTTCAAAATATTCCAATTTCAAAATAGGGTCCAGAATGAACAATGTAGGCATTCCTGGCACTAAACTAACATTTCCTCTGTTCATTAGTTATGTTTTGAGGCTTTACAAATAAATTCCATTTTGATTTTTTATTCACATAATGAATTTTTATTCACACCAAAAAATAGAAGATTTACTCTTATGCAATACTGTAATAATTGTATAAATATCATCACCATATTTGTGAATGTATATTAGACCCACCAGCTGACGTGTATTAGATGTGTGAGGTCGTTTGTTTACTCTTGAATATCGGCAAAAATTTAACATTTCCGCTACTTTGAGCTCAGTTTCAAGCCATCTCCAATGCTAAAACTAATCAAAATCATCTCTATTTCTGTAATATGTCTTCCATTCTATCAAATGAGACCAAGAAATCGCAAATACAACTATAAAAAACATACGAAAAAACACTGCAAAGTTGCTGTTTTAATCGAAAAATCATGATTTCATTTTTTTCTCTCATTATACACAGTGTGCTGTAGGATCTGTTTTATGTGGTGCACACATACCACATAGATGTATTCTCTCATATCTAGGCCCAAATGTACCACTCACAGTTTATCAGAGTGAGCTGAGCTCATGGCGTAGATCTACGATTTGGACCCTGAACATAAAGCCGTAGATCTACGGGACGGACCCTGAAAGGGTTAATCCGTGCAAGAGGGCTCATTGTTATGCGAAATGATCGGTATGCGAATGAATTTTCCCCTAAGAAATAATGGAAATCAAATTAATCCGTGCAAGACACCCAAAAGTCTGAAAAAAAAAATTTTACCACATGAAATATACATTTTCCTACACACAAAGAGAAGGATACATGCACAATAGTAGAGTAGTACATGCACAATATATATTGTGCATGTACTACTCTACTAAATGAAGAATAAATGACACTTACCTTTATTGAAGATGCAGCAATGACTGATGAGACACTGTGTCCTGGGAGTGCCTTTTCCTCCTGAGTACTGTAGGTCCTGTTTGGCATTTTCTTCCAGAACAGGCCTTATCACACTGTGTATGCCACTATGATTCTTAAATCTCTCAAACCAACCTTTGCTGGCTTTAAATTCACCAATATGAGCACTAGTTCCAGGCATTTTTCCCTGTTCACCTGGGTGTTAGTCGACTGGTGTGGGTTGCATCCTGGGAGACAAGATTAAGGACCCCAATGGAAATAAGTTAGACAGTCTTCGATGACACTGACTTTTTTGGGTTATCCTGGGTGGCAAATCCTCTGGGGTTAATTGTTTCTTGGTATTCTCAATAAGCCACACCAACAACGGTGCTACAGCAGCAGCAGCAGCAGCTGACAGTGCTACAGCAGCAGCAGCAGACAGTGCTACAGCAGCAGCAGACGATGCTGCAGCAGCAGCAGACGGTACTACAGCAGCAGCTGACGGTGGTACAGCAGCAGCAGCTGACAGTGCAGCAGCAGCAGCTGACGGTGGTACAGCAGCAGCAGCTGACGGTGGTACAGCAGCAGCAGCAGACAGTGCAGCAGCAGCTGACGGTGGTACAGCAGCAGCTGATGGTGGTACAGCAGCAGCAGCAGCTGACAGTGCAGCAGCAGCAGCTGACGGTGGTACAGCAGCAGCAGCTGACGGTGGTACAGCAGCAGCAGCAGCTGACGGTGGTACAGCAGCAGCAGCAGCTGACGGTGGTACAGCAGCAGCAGCAGCTGACGGTGGTACAGCAGCAGCAGCAGCTGACGGTGGTACAGCAGCAGCAGCAGCTGACGGTGGTACAGCAGCAGCAGCAGCTGACGGTGGTACAGCAGCAGCAGCAGCTGACGGTGGTACAGCAGCAGCAGCAGCTGACGGTGGTACAGCAGCAGCAGCAGCTGATGGTGGTACAGCAGCAGCAGCAGCTGACGGTGGTACAGCAGCAGCAGCTGTACCACCAATAGTAGCGATGGTTGATTGGGGTTTATTATACAACCTGGCCAGCTCAGAGACACGCACTCCACTTTCATACTTATCAATGATCTTTTTCTTCATCTCTATAGTAATTCTCACCCTTATTGCTGTAGGGTTGGCACTAGAAGCTTTCTTGGGGCCCATGGTCACTTATTTTGCAGATAAAAATCACCAAAAACACTGTAATAATACGAAATGTTCCGATTGTATGCTTGGATGTTACCGCGGAGGCTGGCTGGTAAACAATGCCACCGGCGGCACATGTGAGGCTGGCTAAGGGCGCACATTGGACGCGTCTCGGACGAAGAGCGGTGAGCGGGTTTTTGAGCGGTATGCGAGGCAAAATTTTTGCGATAAAAGCGAGCGGTATGCGGATTGAACATTATGTGATGCGTACGGTATGCGGGGGTCCACTGTATGCTGGAGTAAAAAAAAAAAAGAAGTGTGAAACTGATGGTTTCAAAGATAACCGGGGTTTTAGATATACAGTGGAACCCTGAGTTTCGCGAGCCTTGTGCTTCGTGAATTTCGACTTTCGGCAACCTTCATCATCAAAATATAGCCTCACAGTTCATGATTTGCCTCGAGATTCGCCCGTCTTACAGAATGCATCCGAGCGGCCTTCCAGCGGCCGGGTGTACACAAAGGCTCCCACACAACATTCAGATAGTCGTTGTGGCAGTGTTTCTTGGCGATTGACCATTACCCCACACGTTCATAAGGTACATTTCGTAATAATCCATAGTTTTTGTGCTTGCAACTGCTAAATAAGCCACCATGGTCCCAAAGAAAGCTAGTGCCAACCTTTTGATAAAGAAGGTGAGAAACAATAGAATTAAGGAAAAATTATGAGGAAAAATGTGAAAGTGGTGGTGGTAGAGGGTAGAGCTGCAAGAGCTCTCTGGACAGTTTTTTGTGTGACAGGGGTCCAGTGACTTCTCCATCCTCTCCCCTCCTCCCATCTTCCATACACCAACAAGAGTCTTCAATAAAGGTAAGCGTGATATTATTGTTATATACCTGACTTCATTCTTTTTCTGTATGTAAATCTATAATCTATAAAAAAAAAAAAAATTTGATACTTTTGGGTGTCTGGAACGGATTAATTGGATTTACATTATTTCTTATGGGGAAAATGGTTTCGACATTCGTGAATTCCAACTTTTGGCAGACTCTCTGGAATGGATTAATCCTTTCAGGGTCCGTGCTGTAGTTCTACAGCTTCGAGTTCTGGGTCCAAATCGTAGTTCATTGCCATGAGGTCAGTTCAATCAGATAAGCTGTGAGCGGTAAATTTGGGCCTAGATATGAGAGAATGCATCTATGTGGAAAGTGTGCATCACATAAAACAAATCCTGCAGCACACTATGCATAACGAGAGAAAAAAAAATCGAGACCATAATTTTGGTTTAAAACAGTGACTGTCGTGTTTTTTCATGTTTTTTTATAGTTGGATTTGCGATTTCTTGGTCTCATTTGATAGAATGGAAGATATATTACAGAAATAGAGATTATTTTGATTGGTTTTAGTATGGAAAATGGCTTGAAATTGAGCTCAAAATAGCAGAAATGTAAAATTTTTGCCAATGTTCACGAGTAAACAAATCACATCACTCATCCAATACATGTCAGCTGATGGGTCTTATGTGCGCTCACAAATGTGCTGATATTATTTATACAATTATTACAATATTGCATAACAGTAAATCTTCCATTTTTTTATTTGAATAAAAATTCATTATGTTAATAAAAAATCAAAATGGAATTCATTTGTAAAGCCTGAAAACATAATTAATGAACAGAGGAAATGATAGTTTAGTGCCAGGAATGCGTGCATTGTTTATTCTGAACCTAATTTCGAAATAGGAATATTCTGAACTTTGATAAATTGGCCAAATTGCCAATTTTCGATCACTTTATTAGGTAGTTGAAACAGTCGACATGCCGATTTATTGTGCTCAATCAATAAAATAGAAGTAATACTAGCGAAATGGCTAAGAATTTAGTTGACTGGAATAATGTAATTGGCCTAAAATGGGAGTCAAAAATCAGCAAAAATCGCTGATGCCTAAATATCGCTGATGCATCAAAATTCGCGAGAGCATAATTTCGCCAATTTTCCATCAAATTTCGTACTTTTTGTTTTATTACCCTCAGAAAAAGATTCTCTACCATTTCATAAGAAAAAAGTTTTTTTTTTTTTTTTTTTTTTTGAAAATTCTTGGACCCTGTGGACACATCTCAAATTTTGGGTCTGGACCCTGAAAGGGTTAATCGCATTAATGTACATTAATACAAATTATGACCAGCTGTAAAGATAAACAGGTCAATACAAGTAGATAAAATGACAACTACCGAGTGTGTAGATCAAGGCAAAAACAAAAAGGTACCTAGCTTAGCAGTTTGTTGATGTGATCAATTCAAACACTGCTGTTGATTTCATCAAGTTTAGTGGTGAGGGTGTGCCAGCAGATCAAGCAGCTGCAGAAAATTTCCTTGCCCACTTTGCAAAAATTAATTCCAATAAAGGTTACTCTGATGATCAAGTGTTCTTGATCAGTACTGAAAAGACAGTTATTTTGACTGCAGTCTCAAATTTCAGACACATACAGCAAATTTCCAAGAAAGTCTCCAAAACAGTAGGTAACCTTTCAAAGATACAATACTATGTACCCCAATCAGGTCTTCTAGCTTTGTGCCACTCTCTCATTTACCCCTACTTCACCTATGGTATTTGTGCATGGGGCTAAACCACAGCAAATCACCTTAAGCCTTTAATAACCCAGCAAAAAGCTGCAGTGTGACTGATTACTAACTCCTGCATTAGACATCACTTTTTTTTTCAAGACTCTAAACTTGATAAATATACAAAACATCCACACTTATTATTGTGCCTACTACATACAGAGAATACTATACTCTAATGTAAACCTTCCCCTCAAACCCCTCCTTGATAACTAACAGAACAAACAACATGCAAAAGGCCCAAAGATCTGTAATTCATTGCCAGAACACACTAAAAGACCCCTGTCTGCAAATCAGTTTAAAGCTGTAATAAGAAATCACCTCATCACCCAAAATTAACCAGACAAACTGTACCTAATCACTACCAGAAATCGTACACCAAATCCAGTCATTCCTGGAGTGGAACCACAGTCGATGGCCTCCACTCCAAACCAACAGATACAGATACTAATGCCGGAAAAAAAATCCCCCCCCAGTACCAACAATACCACCAGTCCGATAACATTCTTCTTTGCAAATATACAGGGTCTAAAGCCAGCAACAAACAACAAAATACCTTTCATCCGTGGACTGCTTGCAGAGGCAAAGGCAATGTTCGCGGCTTTCACTGAGACCCACATAAAGGATCACTTGGACAATGAAATATGGATCCCAGGTTACAACCTATACAGATGTGACAGAGTGAACAGGCAAAAGGGGGGGGTTGGCCTGTACATTGCAGAGTCACTTGTTTGCACAGAACTGCTTAATGCCTCAAATGACGTAGTGGAAGTTTTAGCAGTAAAGGTCGAGAACCAAAACCTAGTCATTGTGGTAGTCTACAAGCCTCCGGATGCAACATCCCAGCAATTCCAGGAACAGCTGTTAAAAATTGACCACTGTCTGGAAAATCTTCCAGCTCCTGCACCCAACATCTTGCTCCTGGGGGATTTCAACTTAAGGCACCTAAAATGGAGGAATATAGCAAATAATATTGTTGCAGTAATAACACCAGGAGGCAGCTCTGATGAAAACTCACACGAGCTTTTAAATCTCTGCACAAAATTCAATTTAAACCAGCAAATAATAGAGCCTACTAGACTGGAGAATACACTAGACCTCATATTCACTAACAATGATGATCTGATAAGAAATGTCACCATATCAAAAACAATATACTCAGATCACAACATAATTGAGGTTCAGACATGTATGCGAGGAGCCCCAGACCGACAAAATGAGACTAGTCACGAGGGAGCATTCACCAAATTCAACTTCAATAACAAAAACATAAAGTGGGACCAAGTAAACCAAGTCCTAACCGATATAAGCTGGGAAGATATACTAAGCAACACAGACCCAAACTTATGCCTAGAACAGATTAACTCGGTGGCACTCGATGTATGCACAAGGCTTATTCCTCTAAGAAAAAGGAGGAGTAGATGTAAAATAGAAAGAGACAGGCGCTCCCTTTACAGGCGACGGAAAAGAATAACAGAGCGGCTAAAAGAGGTCAATATATCTGAAATGCGCAGGGAGACACTGGTCAGAGAAATAGTAAGCATCGAACTTAAGCTAAAAGAATCCTTTAGGAGTCAGGAATCGCGGGAAGAACTAAAAGCTATAAATGAAATCGAAAGAAACCCAAAGTATTTCTTCTCCTATGCCAAATCAAAATCGAGAACAACGCCCAGTATTGGGCCCCTACTTAAACAAGATGGGTCCTACACAGATGACAGCAAGGAAATGAGTGAGCTACTCAAGTCCCAATATGACTCAGTTTTTAGCAAGCCGCTAACCAGACTAAGAGTCGAAGATCAAAATGAATTTTTTATGAGAGAGCCACAAAATTTGATTAACACAAGCCTATCCGATGTTATCCTGACGCCAAATGACTTCGAACAGGCGATAAATGACATGCCCATGCACTCTGCCCCAGGGCCAGACTCATGGAACTCTGTGTTCATCAAGAACTGCAAGAAGCCCCTATCACGAGCCTTTTCCATCCTATGGAGAGGGAGCATGGACACGGGGGTCGTCCCTCAGTTACTAAAAACAACAGACATAGCCCCACTCCACAAAGGGGGCAGTAAAGCAACAGCAAAGAACTACAGACCAATAGCACTAACATCCCATATCATAAAAATCTTTGAAAGGGTCCTAAGAAGCAAGATCACCACCCATCTAGAAACCCATCAGTTACACAACCCAGGGCAACATGGGTTTAGAACAGGTCGCTCCTGTCTGTCTCAACTACTGGATCACTACGACAAGGTCCTAAATGCACTAGAAGACAAAAAGAATGCAGATGTAATATATACAGACTTTGCAAAAGCCTTCGACAAGTGTGACCATGGCGTAATAGCGCACAAAATGCGCGCTAAAGGAATAACAGGAAAAGTCGGTCGATGGATCTATAATTTCCTCACTAACAGAACACAGAGAGTAGTCATCAACAGAGTAAAGTCCGAGGCAGCTACGGTGAAAAGCTCTGTTCCACAAGGCACAGTACTAGCTCCCATCTTGTTCCTCATCCTCATATCCGACATAGACAAGGATGTCAGCCACAGCACCGTGTCTTCCTTTGCAGATGACACCCGAATCTGCATGACAGTGTCTTCCATTGCAGACACTGCAAGGCTCCAGGCGGACATCAACCAAATCTTTCAGTGGGCTGCAAAAAACAATATGAAGTTCAACGATGAGAAATTTCAATTACTCAGATATGGTAAACATGAGGAAATTAAATCTTCATCTGAGTACAAAACAAATTCTGGCCACGAAATAGAGCGAAACACCAACGTCAAAGACCTGGGAGTGATTATGTCGGAGGATCTCACCTTCAAGGACCATAACATTGTATCAATCGCATCTGCTAGAAAAATGACAGGATGGATAATGAGAACCTTCAAAACTAGGGAGGCCAAGCCCATGATGACACTCTTCAGGTCACTTGTTCTATCTAGGCTGGAATATTGCTGCACTCTAACAGCACCTTTCAAGGCAGGTGAAATTGCCGACCTAGAAAATGTACAGAGAACTTTCACGGCGCGCATAACGGAGATAAAACACCTCAATTACTGGGAGCGCTTGAGGTTTCTAAACCTGTATTCCCTGGAACGCAGGAGGGAGAGATACATGATTATATACACCTGGAAAATCCTAGAGGGACTAGTACCGAACTTGCACACGAAAATCACTCACTACGAAAGCAAAAGACTTGGCAGACGATGCACCATCCCCCCAATGAAAAGCAGGGGTGTCACTAGCACGTTAAGAGACCATACAATAAGTGTCAGGGGCCCGAGACTGTTCAACTGCCTCCCATTGTTTTAACCCCTTGACTGTCGCAACCACTAGTCCTGAGGTGTCTCCTGGTGTCGCAAAATTAAAAAAAAAAATTATTTTTTTCTTATGAAATGATAGAGAATCTTTTCCCAATTGTAATGACACCAAAAAAACGAAATTTGATGGAAAACTTTTGGAATTACGCTCTCGCGAAGTTAGCGACCTCGGCGATATTTACAAATCGGCGATTTCGCCCACTTTCAGCCCTATTTTCGGCTAATTCCACTGTTCCAGTCGACCTAACTCACAGCTATTTCTTTAGAACTCCATTTTTTCTATTGACCGAGTACAAGAAACTGCCCATTTACCGATTTCAACTACCCAATAACGTGGTCAGAAACTTGCAATTTGGCCAATTTCACAAAAATTAAAAAATATGACAATTTCAAAATAAGGTCCAGAATGAACAATGCAGACATTCCTGGCTCTAAAAATAACATTTTCTTTGTTCATCAGTCACATCTCCAGGCCCCTCTGATATTACTCTTGGTTTCTATTCTGAATTTTTATTCAAACAAAAAATATTAGATTTACTGTTATGCAGACTACTGCAATACTGTAATAATTGTGCAAATAATGTCAATCCATTCATGACTGCATATTAGAATGGCTAGTTGGACATTTATTGGACAATGACATCATTTGTTTACTTTTGAACATCTGCAAAAATCAAACATTTCCCCTAATTTGAGCTCCATTTCCAGGTTCTTTTTAGAGTAAAACCAATCAAAATCACCTCTATTTCTATAATATGTTTTCCATTCTATCAAATGAGACCAAGAAAACGAGAATACAACCATAAATACTATACGAAAATAGACCACAAAGTCGCCATTTAAAAAAAAAAAAAAAAAAAAAGAAAAAAAAAAAATCGGAGTTCTTTTTTCTCATTATGCACTGCATGCTCCAGGTTTTTTATATATGCTGCATACTGACCACACAAACCCATTCTCTCACATGTGGGCCTACCAGCTTTCTCCTGCTTGATTTGAAGCCGCTGGAATTTATGAGTATATATATACGTCAAACATGGTACCTCGTAAGACATATATATACGACCGAAACAGTCAAAGGGTTAAATAGTAGTAGATTGTAATACAGTACATCATAATGTAAAGTGTTCCACTGTAATGCCAAATTTCATTGTTTTAAATAGTACTAAACTGGAATACAACATACTGTAAATTGTTTTAAATTGTTACATTGTAATACTGTAATCTTTATTAACTAATTAACCTGTAAACGGTCCAAACGTATATATACGTTTTTTCTACATTTGAAAGTATGTAAAAAAAGTAGATCTTTTTGTTTTTTTACATTTGAAAATGTGTAAAAAACTTTGATCTACTTTTTTTTTTGTTATATTTGAAAATATGTAAAAAAAAAAATGTAGATCTACTTTTGTAGCACTACACACGTGAACGTAGATCTGCTTGGACCGTTTACGGGTTAAATAGTGTAACAAGTCTCTACCATGTAGCATTACCCGATAGAATATTCAATTCTCCTGTACTCACTAACTCATCTAATGACCATAAGAACTATGTATTATTACCTTTCTAATCTTAAGTTAACCTTCAAGTTTGCCCAAAATTCTCTGCATATGAAGGGGCTTTTGGTATGTACACCCAACTATTATATTCCTCTGTACAGCCATGCGATTTGTCAAAATACACAAAAAATCTTAAGACCTTGCATTAGCAAATGAAGTACATATAGCTTCTTGCTTCTGTGTGCTAATGCAACAGGTGATGTCAAGTTCAAGTCTAGATTTACTGTGCAGACTTCAAGGAGGCCAAAACAAAAACCACTTTGCCCGTTCTTTGTCAGTCTAACAAGGTAACGTGAATGATTGCGGCTTTTTGTCTAGTGGTTCCAGCATCGCTTAATTCCTGCAGTCAATATGTACTAAAAAAAAAAGTGTACAAAGTTCTCCTGATTCTTCACAATCCCTATAGCCATCCTGAAATCTAACTATCTCTGCATCCAAATCAATGGGTTGTGATTTTACCACTGAAAATATCTGACAACCACTGAATAAAGGAATTACCAAGACATTTAAGTGCCATTACACACAAGGTCATGGAAAAATTTCTCACAGCAATGGATGAGAGCAAAGACACTGGGGTGTCAGAGTTCTTTCATATTTTTAACATTGCTGATGCACTAGCACAAGTGTCATGGGACAAAATGCCTATTTTTATAAATTTCCCAGTTTAACCCTCAAACCACAGCAGACCTTCATAAAAAAAAAATATATATATATATGCTGGAGGTTTGAAGTATCTTGAAAGTGTTCATTTTCTGAACACTTATTTTCTTAGGTAATTAGGAATATTTAAAAAAAATCATTTTTGTTTTCAATGTTTTAACCCTTTGACTGTTTTGGTCGTATATATACGCCTTACGAGCCACTGTTTTTGACGTATACTGTGTATACTCCTAAATTCTAGCGGCTTCAAATCAAGCAGGAGAAAGCTGGTAGGCCCACATGTGAGAGAATGGGTCTGTGTGCTCAGTGTGCACCACATATAAAAAAAATCCTGCAGCACACAGTGCATAATGAGAAAAAAAAACTACGACCGTTTTTTTAATTAAAAGGCCGACTTTGTGGTCTATTTTCGTATAGTATTTATGGTTGTACTCTCATTTTCTTTGTCTCATTTCATAGAATGGAAAACATATTATAGAAGTAGAGGCGATTTTGACTGGTTTTACTATAAAAAAAACCTTGAAATGGAGCTCAAAGTAGGGGAAATGTTTGATTTTTGCCGATGTTCAAAAGTAAACAAATGATGTCATTTTCCAATAAATGTCCAAGTAGCCATTCTAATATGCAGTCATGAATGGGTTGGCATTATTTATACAATTATTACAATATTGCAGTACAGTAGTCTGCATAACAGTAAATCTTCCATTTTTTGTTTGAATAAAAATTCAAAATAGAAAGCAAGAGTAACATCAGAAGGGCCTGGAGACATGACTGATGAACAAAGAAAATGTTATTTTAGAGCCAGGAATGTGTGCAGTGTTCATTCTGGACCCTATTTTGAAATAGTCATATTTTTAATTTTCGTGAAATTGGCTAAACTGCAAATTTCTGACCATGTTACTAGGTAGTTTAAATCGGTAAATGGGCAATTTCTTGTACTCAACAGAAAAAAAATGGAGGTCTAAAGAAATAGCTATGAGTTTGGTCGACTGGAACAATGGAATTAGCCGAAAATAGGGCTGAAAGTAGGCAAAACCACCGATTCGTAAATATCGCCAAGGTTGCTAATTTTGCAGGAGCGTAATTCCATCAGTTTTCCATCAAATTCCATTCTTTCAGTGTCTTTACAATCGGGAAAAGATTATCTATCATTTCATTAGAATAATTTTTTTTTTTTTTTTTAAATTTTGCGACACCAGGAGACACCTCAGGATTTGGGGTTGCAACAGTGAAGGGGTTAAATGATAAATATATGGTTTTCTATACCATGTTGTCTAGTAAACAGAGAAACATGGCACAATTTACAAAAAATCAGTTATCACCACAAGTTATTCACTTAACAAAAACTCTTTATATCTAGTGATTGTTCATATAATCTAACACTATTATTATATTAAAAATATTTCCATGTACGATATTGCTCAAAACATTAAGATAGGCAGAATGGCACATCACTCACTTTACAATAATATCTTTTATCAACTCTTCTGTGCTCTTCTTTTCTGTAGAAGGAATATTTAGGGAAAGTGGCCACCATGCTTTAGCTGAAGTGGATCACTTTCATCATTATACATGTATCAAAGAACTGGTGGTGTGGCTCCCAGGTATATTTCTGTCTGTCTTATGAGAGAAATGAAACTCACTGAATTCTGGCTTCCTCCCAGTTTTCACTTGGAACAAATTGTAAGCATTTAGCATTGCCACATCTACAAAACTGAGAAAATTTCACATACCACCTGAAATTCTTTTTGACACAATTGGCTGACCCAATTTCCACGTTCGATTTATCAACCAAATGTGTGTTTATGTAATTAATAATGGCAAGAGATTTTTCCAATAGGTTCTTCTGCACGTTTGTCCACTTTTCCAGTTGTCTCACTTCATATCTGTGTATGGTTGTCAACACTTACATCCCACTTATTATGCCATCAACATGCCATTATGTCACTGGCATGAAATACTTGCCTTACATTACATACTTCTGGAGCCCAGCCTATAGCCAGGCTCCAGGAGTAGAAAATTCCTAAGATTTCTATGATTTTTAAACTCGGTTTCAAACGTAAATAATTAAAAACTTACTTTTGTTGCTTCATCTGGTTCAGCACAACAAGCAACTGCCTCCTCATTTGTTAGGCATGTCGATTTCTCAGCCATGGTACTGTATATACAGTATTTTGTAATCCAGTAAACAGCTTTAAGCCTGAAACAATAAAAAGCTTCCACATAATAGAGTAAAGTGAAAAATTACAATTAACCCCAGATGAAAAAAACTAACAGCAGCTATTTCCTCCCAAGCCATGGCTACCAAACAAAGGAAATTCTCACCAATATTAATTCTCTCACTGAATCTCCGAAAGTGAATTATTGTCACAATTTTGATAACCCTCCAAACTGCAGCATCTCCACCTTCCAAATTTGTAACCCAAAATGGAAACATGCAATAAAAAGTTAAAAAGTGTACAATTCACACAAAGTATAAAAAAATGCCTTGAAGAGCACTGCATACTTCAAACCACATGAAATGCAGCATAAAATACTAACTGTGGGCATCTACTGGATCTGTATTATATAAAATTTTACTTTTTATTGTGCTCACTTCATTTCTTTATTATTTAACATTCTACAATTTGAGAATTTGTAATATGAAAATTTCTTTATTATTGTACATTCTACAATTTAAGAATTTGTACTACCTCAGATTACTTATTATTACTAGCCAACTAATACTGTATTGTAAGTTACAACATGTGTCTATGAAAGATGAGGTGAATCACAGAACTGACGAGGGGAAAAAGGCGAGTGGTGAACTGAGGAGTCTATGGAGACAAAGAACTTTATCCATGAAAGCAAAGAGGGGAATGTATGAGAGTAGTTATACCAATGCTCTTGTATGGGTGCAAGGCATGGTTTGTGAATGTTGCAACAAGAAGGCTGGAGGCAGTGGAAATGTCATGTCTGAGCACAATGTGTTGTGTGAATAAAATGCAGAAACTCCATAGTTTGGAGATTAAGAGGAGGTGTGGGATTACCAAAACTATTATTCAGAGGGTTGAGGAGGGGTTATTGAGATGGTTTGGACATGTAGAGGATGGAACAAAACAGAATGACTTCAAGAGTGTATAAATCTGTAGTGGAGGGAAGGCAGGGTAGGGGTCAGCCTAGGAAGGTTGGAGGGAGGGGGTAAGGGAGGTTTTGTGCGCGAGGAGCTTGGACTTCCAGCAAGCGTGCGTGAGCTCGTTAGATAGGAGCAAATGGAGACAAATGGTTTTTAGAACTTGACGTGCTGTTGGAGTGCAAGCGGGTAACATTTATGGAGGAATTCAGGGAAACCAGCAGGCCGGACTTGATTCCTGGAGATGGGAAGTAGCCGGCACTCTGAAGGAGGGGTGTTAGTGTTGCAGTTTTATAACTGTAGTGCAAGCATGCCTCTGGCAGAACAGTGATGGAGTGAGTGATTCGAGTTTTTCCTTTTCGGGCCACCCTGCCTTGGTGGGAAACAGCTGACGTGTTAATAAAAAAATAAAATATAAACCCATGACCAGACATTGGGTGGCAGGATCACCATCCCTGGCACTGTACCTTAAGGGATTATCTTTCACAACTTTATTAATACAATATAATGTGTGTTTGCCCTCAACAGTAATTTATCATTCAATATATATTATGCTAGGTTAGGTTACAGTGGGCATGGTTGGACAGAACTGGTTTTCTTACATTTCCACAGACAAAAATTATCTCAGTTGCACAACCACAAATTTCAGACAATTTTTCTCAAAAAAAAAAAAAAAAAAAAAGTCAACACGGGACCCAGGAATAAAGTAAATAACAATGACAACCTCAGTTTCATAGATCATGAGCCTTACACCAGCATCAAAGAATGCCCATTCCTCCATAAAGGGGATTTTTTTTTTTTTCAGATTAGTGCTGTACTAAAACTAGTTTAGCCAATAAAGTTAGGGCACTGTCTTAGGACCTATTATGTGCCTGTATGCTACAGCCTCCAGGATGGCTGTGGGGTCCACTAGTTTATATCTAATATTTACCACCTGTGTATGACTACTGTATAAATGTACATGTATGATACAGAAAATTTTATCTATACAGTGCTTACCTCAATGACCCCAGTGGAAATAGACTTTTTTGGGTTATCCTAGGTAATTTACACTGAATAATAATTGTACTTGTGTAACTGTGCCTAAATTAACTTATTTATCTTTACTTACACCCTGTGGCAGGAATTTAGCAAAGGTTTTGCTTTAGATACATAAAATATTGCATATCAAAGTAGAATAAAATAAAACAGGCTTTATTTGGGACTGTTACAAATGGTTATAAAAAATATAAACTGGTAAAAATAGTTTTGCAGATATATATAATATATATATATATATATATATATATATATATATATTATATATATATATTATATATATTATATATATTATATATATATTATATATATTATATATATATATTATATATATATATATATATATTATATATATTATATATTTTTTTTTTTTTTTTTTATTATCACACCGGCCGATTCCCACCAAGGCAGGGTGGCCCGAAAAAGAAAAACTTTCACCATCATTCACTCCATCACTGTCTTGCCAGAAGGGTGCTTTACACTACAGTTTTTAAACTGCAACATTAACACCCCTCCTTCAGAGTGCAGGCACTGTACTTCCCATCTCCAGGACTCAAGTCCGGCCTGCCGGTTTCCCTGAATCCCTTCATAAATGTTACTTTGCTCACACTCCAACAGCACGTCAAGTATTAAAAACCATTTGTCTCCATTCACTCCTATCAAACACGCTCACGCATGCCTGCTGGAAGTCCAAGCCCCTCGCACACAAAACCTCCTTTACCCCCTCCCTCCAACCCTTCCTAGGCCGACCCCTACCCCGCCTTCCTTCCACTACAGACTGATACACTCTTGAAGTCATTCTGTTTCGCTCCATTCTCTCTACATGTCCGAACCACCTCAACAACCCTTCCTCAGCCCTCTGGACAACAGTTTTGGTAATCCCGCACCTCCTCCTAACTTCCAAACTACGAATTCTCTGCATTATATTCACACCACACATTGCCCTCAGACATGACATCTCCACTGCCTCCAGCCTTCTCCTCGCTGCAACATTCATCACCCACGCTTCACACCCATATAAAGAGCGTTGGTAAAACTATACTCTCATACATTCCCCTCTTTGCCTCCAAGGACAAAGTTCTTTGTCTCCACAGACTCCTAAGTGCACCACTCACTCTTTTTCCCTCATCAATTCTATGATTCACCTCATCTTTCATAGACCCATCCGCTGACACGTCCACTCCCAAATATCTGAATACGTTCACCTCCTCCATACTCTCTCCCTCCAATCTGATATTCAATCTTTCATCACCTAATCTTTTTGTTATCCTCATAACCTTACTCTTTCCTGTATTCACCTTTAATTTTCTTCTTTTGCACACCCTACCAAATTCATCCACCAATCTCTGCAACTTCTCTTCAGAATCTCCCAAGAGCACAGTGTCATCAGCAAAGAGCAGCTGTGACAACTCCCACTTTGTGTGTGATTCTTTATCTTTTAACTCCACGCCTCTTGCCAAGACCCTCGCATTTACTTCTCTTACAACCCCATCTATAAATATATTAAACAACCACGGTGACATCACACATCCTTGTCTAAGGCCTACTTTTACTGGGAAAAAATTTCCTTCTTTCCTACATACTCTAACTTGAGCCTCACTATCCTCGTAAAAACTCTTCACTGCTTTCAGTAACCTACCTCCTACACCATACACTTGCAACATCTGCCACATTGCCCCCCTATCCACCCTGTCATACGCCTTTTCCAAATCCATAAATGCCACAAAGACCTCTTTAGCCTTATCTAAATACTGTTCACTTATATGTTTCACTGTAAACACCTGGTCCACACACCCCCTACCTTTCCTAAAGCCTCCTTGTTCATCTGCTATCCTATTCTCCGTCTTACTCTTAATTCTTTCAATTATAACTCTACCATACACTTTACCAGGTACACTCAACAGACTTATCCCCCTATAATTTTTGCACTCTCTTTTATCCCCTTTGCCTTTATACAAAGGAACTATGCATGCTCTCTGCCAATCCCTAGGTACCTTACCCTCTTCCATACATTTATTAAATAATTGCACCAACCACTCCAAAACTATATCCCCACCTGCTTTTAACATTTCTATCTTTATCCCATCAATCCCGGCTGCCTTACCCCCTTTCATTTTACCTACTGCCTCACGAACTTCCCCCACACTCACAACTGGCTCTTCCTCACTCCTACAAGATGTTATTCCTCCTTGCCCTATACACGAAATCACAGCTTCCCTATCTTCATCAACATTTAACAATTCCTCAAAATATTCCTTCCATCTTCCCAATACCTCTAACTCTCCATTTAATAACTCTCCTCTCCTATTTTTAACTGACAAATCCATTTGTTCTCTAGGCTTTCTTAACTTGTTAATCTCACTCCAAAACTTTTTCTTATTTTCAACGAAATTTGTTGATAACATCTCACCCACTCTCTCATTTGCTCTCTTTTTACATTGCTTCACCACTCTCTTAACTTCTCTCTTTTTCTCCAT